>NC_142501.1:139256644-139569858 GCF_057876585.1 Rhinolophus sinicus
AAATAGATGAAGATATAAAATACAAGATAGCCATATAATATGCCTTCAACACTCACCCTACCCCTCGGGGCTTTTTGCCTTTCAGATATACAGTATTATGAGATATAAAATCCATGAGAAAAGCTAACATATTAAAGCCAACATATGGGTACATCCTGTAAGTACAATCTTAGTTAAGGGAAGAAATAAGAAAGGGAATTTGACAGTTACTAAGTCATTATCTTTACTAACTTTAGAGTTAAATACAACTTTGTGGCTGACAAGACCCAAGCCTAGTTCAGAGATTTTTTTAAATATCTTTGACCACAACCTACTTCCATGAAAAGTACTTTACAAGTGGCCCAATATACCACATATGTATGTGTGTATTAGTTTGCTAGGGTTACATAATGAAATACAACAGAATGGATAGCTTAAAAGGCAGAAATACATTTTCTCATAATTCGGGAGGCTAAAAGTCCAAGATCAAGGTGTCAGTAGGTTTTGTTTCTCCTTAGGCCTTGTCCTTGGCTTGCAGATGGCCACCTTGTCACTATGTTCTCATATGGCCTTTCTTCTGTGCCTGGTGTCTCTTCCTTTTCTTATAAGGACACTGGTCCTATTGGATAAGGGAATGTCCCTTATGACCTCATTAACTTTAATTATCTCTTTAGAAGCCCTATGTTTAAATAAATTCGGAAGAAACTATGATCTTGAATATAAAATTCCAGTCTTTATTCAGGGCCTTCTAAATTAAATTCTGTAAAAATATTAGATCCCAAGTGGGATGACAATCAGATTCCCCTAATCCATTCTCAGACAAATCAGTAAGTGTCCAGATGCTTCATGCTTGTTTGGGAAATCCTCTGATCTTCACTTTCTAAAACTTATAATGGCACAGGACAACACCAAAACTCAGTAAGAAAAAAAAAAATTTATTCAGCTAAGACCAGCATACCTCCATAATAAAAGAAACATGCTAGAAAAAGTTTTAATATTTTTTTCCCCACGGCTTGAAATTTACTACACTGTGAAAAAACAGTTGTGATGATTTAAAAAAAAGGAAATTTAAAAAAAAAGAAAAAAAGCTTGAAGAGAGAATTTGAAAGTGTGAGATAAGATATAACATTTCCTGACACTATTTCATAATTTTGTAGGAAGAATTAGAGCGGAAAAAAACTAACAATGACCTTTCACTCAACCAGAGATACCAGGGTGCATGAACTGTAATAGATGCTTTTGGAACCCTGCCCCAGCCCCCTTTAGAGTGTTGGTTGCTGGTAGTTCATAGCTTCACTCTTCTCTGGAGAATTTTGCTCAGCAGATGGAAGCCGCCTTGCTGGAGAGAGTAAGACTCCTTCCTCACTGATCCCTCCTGCACCCCAGCCAGAGCAGTGTGCAGCCATGACACAGGGATACAAAAGACTGTCCCTTGCTAAAAGCTGGACCATCTCTGTAATTCATGCTTTAGAGCTTTCTATGGAATCAGGCAGAAGTTAGACTCGTGCTGAGACCACGTCCCCCCTAAACTGCTTCCCCTGCCCTGTCCTGGGTCCCTCATTTCTTCCTCAATAAAACTCCTACACCTGAATCCCTGACTCAGGCTCTGTGGCTTCGGAACACAATGTAGCACAAAGGTGAGATACCCCTTTGTGTCTGTGGAAAAATTACACTCTTATAGGCATAAGAGGACCACAGAGGCTACCTTTCATAGAAAAATGCCCTATCTGGGTTGCCTCATAGTCTCTTGACTGTAGTACAATTGGGTAGTAGCAGCTTCTCATGCCCTAGATATGTCGTTTCTGCCTTGGGTCTTACAGGTTCATTGCTAGTCCTATAAATTATTGACAATCAAGCATTCTCTCTCTTCAACATCTGCTCCTCACTGCCCTCTGCTTCCTTTTAGTCCAAATAGTGTTTCAACCCCACCCTTATAGTCTTTTAATGCAGGCATTGAGCTCTTTCTGGGAATAACTCTACAGGGTAAAAAAAAAAAAATCTGAAACGGGCAGCAAGAAGCATAAAGTGTTTTACTCCTAGATATTCAGATCTAAGTAGGAGATTCATGGCACAGATTTCCAGATTCCAACTTGGCCAGTGTTCCTTCCCTGATACAGGAAACTAAATTTTGGCATAAATCCTAGACTCTTGGTAACTCATCTCAGCAGCAGTTCTGGTAGCTGGCTTTTCCTCTCAGATAAACGTGTGTGTGTGTTTGTGTGTGTGTGTGTGTGTGTGTGTGTATGTCTTCTTGTTTTATATATCAAAACATATATATAAACATATATATGTTCATTCTGTAAAGTTTTTTATATAAAAAAGATCAAAGTTTCATTCCAATGTTAATTTACTCAAATCCACTGTCTGGTGAAGTAAAAGGATATATTTATTTTACCTTCGTTTGCAGACAACATCTAAAACACAACTTCAATGTTTCCTGCGTTATTTTACAAGGTGAAAAATAAAAAAGAACAATCTAGTCCCTTTCATTCTCTTCCTATATCAATAATTTCATTACTGGATTAACTGAAAATTTACTAGATTTACATTACCAAATTCATTTCCTCAATGCTACAAAAGCAATCCAAGAAAAGCACGTTAGGGAAATTACTAGTTTCTGGTGAATAAAATCATTCAGTTTGTACTGTCTAGTTCATTTCTGAGGTTTCTTATGAAGCTAGAATGTTTATTGTGACACAAGAGCCAAGTTCTCTAATGTCTTCCTTCACAGCAGAGTTGACTAAAAGCTTTTGTTTTCCCACATGGAGGTTTCTAGGCAATAACTTTGCATAGTAAGGAAAGCCGCCATAATGTCATTTTCAGGAAAGTCAAACACACACACTGATAAAGCTGTTGACAGAAAGTAAGTGAATTATGGCTTGGCAAAGCATGAAGCCGTTAAAGGAAAAATGTCCTCCAAGTCATCCCTAAGGATCAGCAGATTTTACACTTGACAGCTTTTCTTTGCTTAATGGAGTTTCAATGGGAATTATAGTAGCACAGTTTGCATTAGATGATTCTTTATTTAATGTGTTGAAATATGGCTCCTCGTCAGCGTAAAGCTCTAGAGACAGGCAGGGAACAAGAACCATGGAGACTTACCTAGAAATGAGTATGAAATTCCATTTAAAACTAAACAGTCACACTTGTTGTAAGCAATGTTTTAGGGAGAAATGCTTCCTAAGTAAGTGATAGATTAAGATGATTCAGTGGGTTTTTCTCAGTGCTAAGATTTCTGAGGTTTTTTACAGTTTTACAGTAGACTGTGCCAAATCTCTGAACAGAGGTTAAGGGATCCCTAACCTAATATTGACTCAATTTGTAGTCATAACTGGAAAAAGTTATTTTTGCTTTATATCCAAGACACTTATTTGTAGCCTCTAGATAATGCCATTAGCTTCAAAAGAATGAGAATTTAAAAAACTAAATCATAAAAAACAGTAAAATAATAACATTTATTGTGTACCTTGTTTTGACCACATGCTGTATTAAAAGTTGTATTTCACAATTAATTCTTTCAATAGCCATAGGAGGCAGCTGGTGCTTCTTTCTTTCTTCTTCTTCTTCCTTTTTTTTTTTTTTTTTTTTTTGCTTGGCACCAGAAACAAATTATCTTTTTTAAAAATACATGACAGTTTTTTACATTCTGCATAAAATGTAATGTTTTCTGCATTTTTTAATTTAAAAAAAATGAGATAAAATATATTACAGCACATGGAAACCTCCCCTTATATTTTGATTTCTTTTCATGCATAAAGTAGAATGGCATTAATGATGTTTTCAGTTGGCTGAGATTCACTGAATTTCTTATTCTTTCCTTCCTCTACTCTCATTTTTCCAACTTCTCTTTATTCTCATTCCAGGTATGTTTTGTAATGACATGGAAAGGGTTTTAGAGTCAGAACCATCCAAGAGTAAATCCCAGGTTCCCACTTCTGACCTGGGAACATTACTTACTCCTCTGAGTCTCCACTTCCTCATATGCAAAATGTGTGTAATACTATCCCTTCCACGGGATTTTGTAAGGACAAAATAATTTTAAAAATATGTTAAGTTCCTCCAACCAATGAGCACTCAGGATATCTTAGTTCTCCTCACTTTCCTCCTACCCTCCACTCCCTGCTAACTTCAGTACTTTTACATAACAGCCAATAAATGCAATATAGATCATTATCTGTATCAACGTTTCCTCTTTTAAGCTTGGATTGCCTCTATCTAAACATATCTATGTGAAGAATTAGAGGAAAATACAATGCAATATGCAAATTTTCATTTCTGTCTGATTTGAGTTTATTCTGGAAATAGCTATGTGTCTACTTCCAGCTAATTTTAAAACTATTCAGAAGGGCTGTGGGACGCTCCCTCTTTTACTTTTCTCTCCTCCAGTTCATGGTAAACTCTCTCACCTCCACCTCCACCATACAACATAAGAGAGAATGCATGGCCAGATGTGGAGAAAGAAAGGAAGAGATACAGGGAAGGGAATTGCAAACATGGCCCCGGACAGTCCTGATGGCTTCCGCTCCTGAAGACTTGTAAGATGGCCCACTGGCTCGAAAGGCCATTTACCCAGAGCAAGTAACAGATTGTCAAGGGTGACAGATATCCAAGTGATTCTATTAAAATAAGATGTCTGCTGTCAATTATAGACAGCTAAACCCAGGAGCTAGCAAAGCATAAAAACAAAAGATAAAGTGTGAATGTTCAGCTGTGAAGAGAAAGCATATTTATTCCTCAGGAGTGAAAGCCAATATTTAAAAGATATATTTTCACTTTACTGTGTTTTTTTTTCAGTTGTGACAGAAAAATCCTACTTAGGTTGATTATTCATGGAAGTCACTACACTTCAATGAATGACAAGCAGGATACCATTTGACATGACTGCACTAACCCAAAGCAGCTCAGAAGAGGAAGATTTAGCATTTTCTGCCTGTACAATTGTTGTACATCTCTTATTTTTGTTGCAGAGGTGTCATTTAGAGTCCTACTTTCCCCATCACTTAGAAGTAGTAGTATGTTTTTTAATAAATATTTTAACTTTTCTATTACATAATTTCATTGCTATCAAATAAAGCACTGTTTTAATTATACTTTTTTTATGCTAAGTCAAGAAAAAGCAGGGCTGGAGAACAGGAGCGGGGGGCCTGACGAAGTGGGGAAAGAGTTAGGGAAGGTAACCTTACTCCCAGGAAAGGTAACAGGCCTTGATGTTTTTATAATATATGTTTTTCCTCATAGTCCATTTAACTTTGTTATAAAAACAACAACAACAACAATTTTTTTAATCAAATAAAATTTGGTGTCAGTGGGAGAAGGGATAAACACAAAAGTTTCAGGAAATTGAAAGCAAATTATCTAAACCCCTGGCATAAAACTGACCCACTTCCTATGCCCCATGATCAAGAAAGGTCTCAGTATCTGAACCTACTCTGAGGCTAGTGCCTCTAAGGAATGAGGATTTGAAGGGAAAGGGCTCTGGAGGTGCCTGACAATGACAGACTCTTAGAATGGCAGCCACGAGGGCCAAAGCCAGAAAATCCTGAGGGAACATTTTAATCTGTGATGTCTCCCTCTTTGGACATGGATTCCAGGAAGGAGACTACATCCTGGAGCCCCAGTGCTAGACATACTGGGATTATCCAATAAGCTGGTCATAGGGCTGCTAGAATCAAAGATACATACCAGTGGCAGAAATAGACTGAGGAATGTGAGGGCTTTTCCTGGCTGGAAAGAGAAATCACATGGAACTTCCTTTTGGATGATAAAGTCCCCTTGACTTCTTACTCATTCCAGAATGGGCAATTCTGAGAGCATGATACTAGTTTCATTAATTTGAATTTTCTAGACTATTATATAAACAGAATCATACAGCATGTAATCTTTTGTCACATGTATTTCACTCAGCATAATTATTTTGAGATTCATCTATTTGCAGTGTGTATTAATAGTTCATTTTTTTATCGCTGAATATTATTTCACTGTATGGCTCTCAAATCCAATCACCTGCTGATGAACTTTTGTGTTGTTTCTAATTTTTCACTATAACTAATAAAGCTATTGGGAACATTCATGTATGAGAATTTTATGCAAATATCTTTTGTGACTATAGGTTAGGCAAAGATTTCTTACATACAAAATTAAAAGCACAATCCATAAAAGAATGAATTAAAGAGCTCTGCTCTTTGAAAAACACTGTTAATAGAATGTAAAGACAAGCTAAAGGCCAGAAGAAAATATCTGCAAATCAGACAAACAATAAAGGACTTATATACAGAATATTTTTTTTAATTTCAAAACTCAATAATAAGAAAACAGCCAATTTAAAAATTGCGAAAAGATGTGAACAAATACTGCACTAAATACGATATATGGATGGCAAATAAGTGAATGAAAAGAGGCTCAACATCATTCATTATTAGGGAAATTCAAATTAAAACCATACAGAGATATCACTATACATTTATTGAAATGACTTAAATTTAAAAGACTGACTATACCAAATATTGGAGAGATCATACAAAAACAGAGACGCTCATATACTGTCAGAGGAAATTTAACATGGTTATAACCATTTTGGAAAGCGGTTTGACAGTTCCTTAAAATGTTAAACATATATCTCCCACATGGTACTGCAATTACATTCCTGGATTTTTCTTATAAGAGTATATCCAATAACAGCATATCCAAACTATTTTTTATCACTCTCAAGTAATAAAAGTTTCTCTAGCCATATTTAGTCACCAAAAATAGTCTTTTTAATACGGGAAATTTCCATTTTCAGATAGTAATCAAAATTCCAAACTGCAGTCAAAGTTGAAGCTTTCTACACCTCTCTCTCCCCGCCAGCTCAGGCTTGCTGAAGGTTGGCACCTGAAGAGGCAAATGTTATGTGACTGGCTTCTTTGATTCCCTCTCCCACCACCAAATTGTCTCTCACTAGCTAAGATTTCTGTCTCCCCCAAGGTCTGACCCAGGAAAAAATAGACTAAGATCTTGTGTGATAATATTGGGATAATGTGGTTTCTCTGGATATGTTAACAGTTCAAAACTGATGTTTTTCCTTTTAAGGAAATTTGTGGGTTTTCTCCAGACATCCTGCTCATATCACTTGCAGTTGCTGAAATGTGACACTGCAGATCTCTGACATGGGTGTTAAACTCCCTGATGAGAGAATGAAAGACCTGAATAAATGAGAGACAAAATTTATGGAATAAAAGACTCAATATTGCTAAGATGTCGACTATACCCAAAATTTATCTAAAGATTCAATGAAATCCTAATCAAAATCTTATCGTTTTTTTGTTTTGCTTTATTTTGTTTTGTTTAGAATTGACTAGATGACTCAAATTTACAAGGAGATTCATAAGAACCTGAAACAGTCAAAAAATCTATTTGAAAAAGAATAAAGTTGGAGGACTAATGTGAACTGACTTCAAGATTGATCGTAAAGCTACAGTATTCAAGACATGTAGTGTTGTCATACAAAGAGAGAAATACGTCATTGGAACAGAACAGAGGGCCCAGAAGTAGATCTATACATAAAAGGACATTTAATTTTTAAAAGAGTACGAAGGCAATTTAGTAAGGAAAAGGTGATCTTTTCAATAAATTATGCTTGAACATTAGATATCTATATGCAAAAAAAAGGTTTAACTTTAATTAACAGCTTGAATCATATACGAAAATTAACTCAAAATGAATTCTCTATGCAAATATGAAACTTAACATTATAAAACTTCTAGAAGAAAACAAAAGACAAGATCTTTGTGTCTTTGGATTAGACAATAACTCTTTAGCTATAATGCCAAAGATTAATCCATTAAAGAAAACATTAGTAAGTTGGATTTCATTGAATCCAGAACTTCTGCTCTTGAAAGACACTGTTAAGATAACAGAAAGACAAGTCAAAGCCTGGGAGAAATATTTGCAAATGGCTTATCTGAAAAAAACTTCTATCTAGAACATAGGCAGAACTCTCAAAAGTCAATAATAAGACAACAAACAACCAAATTAGAAAATAAACAAAGGGTTTGGTCAGACACTTTACAAATGAAGACATATAGATGGCAAATATGAACATGAAAAGATGCTCAACATCATTAGCCTTTAGGAAAATGCAAATTAGAACCACAAGACAACACTACATACCTGCTAGATTGGCTAAAAAAAAATTATTTTTAATTGACTTAACAAGGAGAGCAAGCAACTAAAGTTTTAATAAACGTGGGTGGGAACATAAATGGTATAATCTCTTGAAAACTGTTTGGAATTTCTAAAAAATTAAATACGTACCGACACTATGACCCAACCATTGTACTCCCAGGTGTTTACTCAAAAGAATTGAAGTTTAAGTCCATGCAAAGACTTGTCTATGAATATCCATAGCAGTTTTACTTGTAATAGCCAAAAACTGGAAGCAAGCCAAATGTCCATTAACAAGTGAATGGAAAAATTCTGATATATCCATATATCAAAATGCTATTTATCAATAAAAAGAAATGGAGTGCATGCAACAACATAGATGTATCTCAAAATTGTTATCTCAAAACTGAAAACTAAGCTATAGTGACAGAAAGTGGATCAGTGGTTGCCTGGAGGTGGGGTAAGTGGCGCATGAGGGGAGAGGGGAAGGGACCATCAAAGGACAAAAAGACACTTTGGGAGTAAAGAATATTTTCATTATCTTGATTCTGGTGAGGGTTTCATGGATGTCTAAGTATGGCAAGACATCACATTGTAAAATATAAATGTTGCAGTTTATTATGTCAATTGTATCTCAATCAAACTGTTAAAACATTCTTAGGGCACATTATAGAAATGACAAAAAACCACCCCGTCCTAGGACATACAGTTTGTGTGTCAGAAGCAAGATTTCTAGTGTAGAGTGGCCCAGCTGGGTTAACCATGGCCTGATTCATAGTTTCCAGAGCACAGTGAATGGCCTTTTCTACACTTACCACTGAAACCTCAATCTAGCTCAAGTCATTGAGCAAAACAACCTGCCATGAGCAAAAATGCAGTCAGTGGTAGTTGGTCTGTATACAGCACGGCTTCTCTCACTAGCCCTTCTTAGCTGGGATGCAGGGTGCTGGGATGCAGGGTGCTGCCATGGACCTCTGCCATTAGATTTGTGTCCGAGTCCTGGTACCACTGCTTCCAAACAGCATTGCACCATGACAAACACTTTTGTTCTCAGAACCTCGTTTTCCTTATCTGTAGAGCGGGGACATAATACTTATTCCATGAAGATTGTTAGATGAGTATTCAGTCAGTGATGTACGCAGAATCAATTTTTCACGAAAAGCACTATTCACCTATAATTATAGTCACAATAATAAGATTCAATGGTCCAAAGAGACTGGTGGAACTTGGAATGTAGTCCATCCCTTACGTGTCAAAGAGAACAGTCCTGAGAATTATATGTGCTCATATTTCCATTTCTAACAAAATAATGGAATACCTTTTAAAGAAAAAATAAATAAGTCATGTTTACCTGAAAGAATGCTGCAAAAAGTAAAGAACAGAGCAATATGTCAACTCAAGAGCCGTTTTAAATATAACCAGCAGAATAGACAAAAAGAAGGAATGCTGTTGTTATACTATGGGGAAAAATGTTCTCAAGCAAAATGTCTATTGCTCTGACACAGAGATGCAGAGTCTCACTAATTAGACTGAATCAGTATTGGTAGCGCTCCCATTGAAATGGATTGAAGACAGGCTGACATGTAATCAACAAAGAGTGATGATAAATGACAATGTGCTGAGTTGGGGTGATGTGATTAAGAGAATCTATAGAAATCCAGGCTGCATTTTATTTGGCTTAATATTTTCCTGAATTGATTCAAAAAGAGTTTTTAAGACACATCAATTTAAAAGAATAGGAAACAGTGGAGGTGAGAGACGTTTTAAACCCAAGAGAAGTCAAGCAGAAGATAATATTGCTTCCTTATACTCTTAAAGGCTGTTTACAAAGGGCTCTCACATTCTTTCGTTTAACCCTCCTATTGACAAGCGAATTGGGAAAAGTTGGTATTAATCCCCATTATATAGTTGAAGAACCAAAATTCAGAAATTCAAAATTGGGTCACTGGTCCAAGGTCATACAGCTAGTAAATCTCAAGGCTGGGTCTATAGTGAGTATCTGATATAATTTTGTCGGCTCCATGTCTGTTATCTATTCTGAAAATAATGTCCTCCTTTTGTTTTGGGGAGCCACCTCTCCCCCTCTCTTTGATCATGTTATTTTAATGTGGCTAATACCACTCATACATTCAGGGTATGTTTTGGAACTCCTGCTAGATTTGTCAAGAAAAGGGGAATCTCTTTTTCTTCTAGGGCTGTACAATTTGGTTAGCTGGAAATACAGATCACATCTACCAAAAGTCACTACATGTGATATGGAAGATGTCTAACTAATGACGCCGAGAGAGAGAGAGAGAGAGAGAGAGAGAGAGAGAGAGAGAGAGAGAGAGAATATGCATATGTGGGTTCATCATTTGAACCCTTGAATGTAGCATCTAGCTATGTCCAAAACACCAAACCTACTCTTGGAATTTAAAACTTACATAACCCAATAAATTCCTCTTTATTTTGTTTAATCTAGTGTACATTTTGTTTCTGTCGCTTTCACCTAACTAATACAGACGTAAATCAGATCTTTGGACCCAGAGCCTAGTGTTTCTCACTTCGTTAGAATTCCTCTCTTGGTAATAATAAATAACTGTAAAGTTATGATAGCTTATTATTTACTTTGTATATGCCAACCACTCCCCAAGTGCTTGACATATATTAATACTAATCCTTACAACCGCCCTATGAATTAAAATGTGGAATTATCCACATTTTACTGATGAATGAACCAAGGCTCAGAGCAATTAAATAACTTCACCCAATATCCATACCTTGCAAAGGGAGGAGCTAGGATTGGAACCTACCCTAGCCACAAAGCCAGTGCCTTTTACTATGAAGCACACTTATTTTTCGAAACCTGGATTGCTCTCTGGGCTACATGGGTCCAGTGGTTGGGTAAATGCTAGTTTCTAGTAAGCAATAACTATGACACATAGAAGAACAGCCTCAGCCCATTATCCATCTGTTTGTCAATAAAAAGTGTCTCCTTGCCTGCTTTGCTTTTTCACTGCATATTCTAACTCACCACAGAGCGATGAGACAAGGAGGCTTTGGAAAAACTGGCAATCTAGTTGCAGCAGATATATTGCACTATAAATTTTTACAACTTCATGTTTTCCTGATGCCTCACTGTCTCCACAAAGAGGCTGTGAGCACATCCAGGTGACTAGGTCTCACAGTGTGATAAGGCTGATCCCTGCTACAAGTTCCCCTTCTTGGCCTGCCCTGGCTGTGACCTAGTGGTGTTCAGATTCCTCAGCAAGATCCCATCATTCCTTTTGACTGCACACTCTCCCATGACCCTCTATAAAGGCACTTGTCCACCGGCCCTCATTTTCTCTCCCTCCCCCACCTGCCAGGGTGAGTCTGCTCCCTTGGAGCTCCTCCGATATGGGCCCCTGTGTGGCGTACCTCACTCTTCTAGGATCTGTGAGCATAATAAGTCTATTTTACTTTCGTACACCGTGCTGTAGTGCAACAAACTGATAATCAAAAACCCCATTTTAAAATAATCTAATTACTCCTTACAACACCTATGCCTATATAAGATCTCAAGGTTTATTTTCTGTACTTCGCCCCTGGGTTTCTTCACTCTGTCTGCCAAGTTAGGCCTTGATTTACTTAAACTGGGGTCAAAGTGGTATAGCCACAAATAATTACTTTGAACTAAAAGTTTACATATTATTGAATGTGCTTCCATACATTATTGTATTTGATGCCCCCGACAGATCTTTGAGGCTGGCAGGCCGTAAAATTCCATCTGTGAAGATGAAAAATCCGAGACTCAGATAGGTTATGTCTTGTCCAAGTCACCACCGTTGGGAAGGAGGCAAACCATGACTGGAAAGTAGGCCCTTAGATTGTTTATTAAACATTCTTTCCACTGTACCATGCCACTTTTTATGGTTTTCTGGCGTGAATTCTGTATGCTTCTTGCATCTCATCTATGAAATATGGCCCATTTCTACATCCTTAGATATGTCCAGCCCCAAGCTCGCAATCCTTAGCAGACCCATTCCCAGACAGCCTCACTGATGTCTTTATTGTTTGCCCTGTTGATGTTTCCACTCATGTTCAGTGGCCTTCTTTGTTGTCATTGACTTCTGTCTCACTTTTTATATACTGCCTTGTTGATGGACTTCAGCATTTCAAAGCCCTGATCCAATTTGGGGATTTTGAAGTGAATATGACCACCATCAATTTTCTTCTTGACACTCAGATTCTCAGACAGCTTCTCTGCCTTCCCTGAAACCTTCAGTCAATTCCACCCTCCCTAAACCGCCTAAACGAACCTGCAGAACAGTAACCTGGTCACAGAAGGTAAGAACTCCTAGCCGACCATTTTTAAAAGCTGATAGCCTTCTTTTTAAAGTACCATAAAAAATCAGAACATATATAATACTTCACCTATATGCTCAATACACAGAATAAAGGGAGAGACTTACACACCCAGTTCTAACCATTGTCTATCTTGGCTCCAGATTCAACATTAAACCTTTTCTCACTCCTTAGGGGAACATAGCCCTGAAGTATTCCTAAGCCTAAATTACAGCTGCATAGAGCTAAAAGGAACCTGACTGATGATTCAACTGAGCTCCAGAGCAATACAGATGACCTCTACTAGTCATGGGAGGCTAATTATTGAAAGCCACGACACCAAAATTGCAGTGGCTTAGCACAGTACTAGTGTATTTCTCATTCAAATTATAATTCAATTTAGGGTGCTAGATGCATAGATGAGGGACCCAGGTCTTCTATCTGGGTCCTTAGACTCCTCTATTTTGAACTGGTAGATGGAGAAAGAGTAAGCACATGGAGAGTGCAGCAGGAGGTCTCCATGGGCCTGCGTTAGGTGTGCATCATGCCTGCTCACATTTAACTGACCAAAACTCAATCACATGGGCACAGCGAACAAAAAGGGACGCTGACCAATATGGTGACGCTTTTCTTTTTTTTCTTTTTCTTGTTTAAGTATTGCATGCCTTGCCTGATTTATAAGTTGTCTTAAATATTTTACTTTAAAAAGCCACTTAGAAATTTGTAACAAATAAATCCAGTCATACGGTGTTAGAAGAGGCTGAAATGAGACACATGTCTATTGTTTTACAATCTAATGATTTCCCCCTTCCATTCACTCAATACTTTCAGCATTTACCTCCTCTATCTCTGAAAAGATCCAAGTCATTCCATGTACGCTTCCTTATCTGTCATTGTTTTCATTTTACCAGTTTTGCCAATAAATGTGTCCCCTTATATAAAGTCAACCACAATACTCCTCTCTTCTCACTCCCTATCAGGTCCTATTGCAATATTTACCCTGTTTTTCTCTATTCCTGTGTCCCAGCTAAGAGTAAACCCAACGTTTTTGAGACATTGACTAAAATAAAGCTACAGTATGAAAGTTAGTTTTCTAGTTCCCAAGATTAAAGATTTTCATTCCTCTTTGATGCAATTTTCCCCCAAGGAAAACTGCTCTAAGTAGGCTCTTCAATTATGTAATTGTTTGTCCAGAAGTTAAAATGTGATGTAAACATTAACTTACATACATATGCACATGTTTTACATTGATAATATGACTTGATATATTGTTGAAGCAAGAATGATATTTCTGACTTTCTTGGTTTTTTATTTGTTTGTTTGATTATCATATTAGTTTTCTAGTGTCTCTTTTTTCTGTTGAACAAGTTATCATAAACTTAGTGACTTAACACAAATTTATCGTCATTTCGTTCTATAGTTTAGAAGCCTGACATAAGTCTCACTGGGATAAAATAAAGATATTAATAAGGTTGCATTCCTTTCTGGCAGCTCTAGGAGTGTATCCATTTTTTTGCCCTTTTCATCTTCTGGACAGATGCTACCCACATTCCTTGGTTGTGGCTCCTTCTCTCCATCTTCAAACTCAGTTAAATTACTTTCTTCTGTAGTCACATCTCCCTCTGATCTGCTTCTTCTACCTCCTTCTTGCATGATTGTATTGGGCCCAATGGATAATCCAGGATAATAGCTCTGTCTTAAGGTCAGCTAATCAGCAACTTTAATTCCCATTTGCTACATAAGGCAATTTATTTACAGGTTCTAGGGATTAGGACAGACATCTTTGAGGACCGTTAGTCTGCATATCACAATTACAGACATACCTTGTTTTGTTACACTTCACTTCATTGTGCTTTACAGAGGTTGTGTTTTTTTAGAAATTGAAGTCAAGACACTCTACCAGCAAAAAGATTACCACTCACTTTATTGCAATATTCGCTTTATTGCAGTGGTATGGAACCAAACACGCAGTATCTACGAGGTATGCCTGTAGTGTTTCAATAGAGGTATTGAAATGAAGAGGTGGATTTTGGTTATATATGAATTGCGACCTGTAAGGCACTGGCTTAAATTTTTGTGTATTCTTGTGAAAGTGGGTTGAAAGAGGTGGAGATGGCAGTAAAATGTTAGTAATTTGTAAAAGAGACAAGTCAGGAGAGAGAAGCTGAAATAACTGTTTTTATGAAAGCCTTTGTAAGTCTCTAGGCAAAAGGATTTGCTCTGGTATAACTCTGGGAATCTGAAAGACAACTGTCTTCATTTGGGTTCTGGCAATCTCACAGGGCATTAGTAAGCCCCTTTCAGGAAACTTCAAAGGCAATGAACTTTGCCAGGTGAGTCAAAATATGGGGGGAAAAGATGTCTGGAGCAGTTATGCTCAGTACTTTGTGAGCATACATGATATAGTTCTTTGGGGAACTCAGAAGTAATTGAGGTCACTCTCCTGGGGGATCTTAAGTCCATTTTTCAGATGATGGGAGCTACAGTTAAAATTTGTCCTCAAAAGTTAATTCCACTTCAAAAACTTAGAGGCCTTTAAAATGTGTGTGTGTGTGTTGAACACATTGTAACTGTTTTAATTCCTTATGCATTTTAATTTCCCTTCTATTATTAAATATGATCATAGCAACCATAAAAGCTTTCACTTGAGTACAGCTTATTTGTTTCCGTGTTTCAAGATAGAATTCTGAAGTATTTGTTTGTTCTTATATATTCTGCTATCTCTTCATTTAAGCTGTATACATCTTTGCTCTATACATCTTTGCTTAATGGAAATTCTGTAGCAACCCTGAAAACGAAAGTTACCTGAAAGACATCTCTCTTCCTAGCATTTGTCTCCCAAAACCAAATCCACTGAAGAAATTGAGATAATGTCTCCCAGAGAAAATACTTATGGACTTAGAGAAGTCCAACTGAGGAACACATAAAGAGAGGAAAATCTTTCTGAAGACAGATGGGAGACAGATGTCTGTTGGTTCTGTTAGCAGCTAAAGCCTGTGCCCTACTTCAGACGATACTTCAGGAGGACACCAGACCTCAAAGGGCACCAGACAGGAAGAAGGCGCCAGATCGTAAAAAGGAATTGTTGCGCAGTGTGTTTAAGGATTTTAGCCAGGAGGTGCCCAGCCTCAACAAAGCCTCTCTCATGTTTTAGCTATGACATAGAAGCAGCAGACCAGTGGCATTGCTCAATGTCTCATCAATGATTTGTGTGCCTGATAGTAACAGTTAACAAGGGGGCATTCTCAGGACTTGTACATCAGCCGTATGAATTCCGCCATGCTGATTAGATTGAATTTTCGGCCCATGCTCTCCCCCAGCAAAAGATAAAGGGAGGTCCAAAAGTGAGCTGATTCAAAAAACCCTAAAGATGTGCTACTGCATGATAGTTTATGAGCAAAGATTCTTACCTGGCTCTAGCTCTTTTCTCTATGAATTACTGTTAGCAGTAAGTTCCCTGCAAACACTACCTCTTAAGAATTATTATAAGTACAGCTCCTAACGCTTTTCCCACTCCCAGTGAAGGAATCAAACTAAATTGTACCTTTATTTTCTGGTATCTATCAGTAACACTTTCTTGAATCTGCTCTTTCTACAATAAGGTCACTAATGACCTTCCTGGATTGTGGGTTCAACCATGACCTGTTCAAGATGATAACTTTGAAACTTGAACTGAAGTAGTTCAGTCATATTAAATGTACAGCTCCCACCCCTCTACCCATGCCCAGGAAGGCATCGTAGCCATCGTAGGCACTGAGAACCCAGACTGCACCAAAGAAAGGAAAATGCACTTCTCTCTCCACGCGTGGAGGTGAGGAACACCTTGTGCTACAGAGTTGGTAAGTTGTCTATTTATTTTCCCATAGATTTTTCCACTAAAGTGTTCATAATAATAAGATGGGCTTATTTTTAGCAAGGAAAAGACATAAGTGGAGTATTGGGGGAACTGAAATACTTAGAAATAAGGGTTGAGTGATTTCTATTTTGTCATAGTTGATGCTAAGCTCTGCTTACCATGAGAGACTGTATTTTATATCAGTCCAAGGTTATGACTGATAGTAAACAAAAGCTTGTTATTTGCATATCATAGTCTTTTAAGATTCTTGAAGGTGAGTAGGTGTAAAGTATTTGGAGAGAAACACAGGGAAGATTTGTGGCAAAATAGCAACAATAAAATAGTAATGTGACCATGTGCTCTTCTAAGTATTTTATAATATGCATTATTTAATTTAGCTGATCAAAATGTGAGCAAGAAATTACAAATCAAAATCAAGAAAAATTTAAGCTCATCCTTTTTATTTATGGGTAACATTCAACTTATGCCAAGCTTATTGTTTTGTAAATATGTACATTGTGAATTAATAAATATTTCAATAATATACCATGTCAATAAAATTACTATTTTATTGCACACGTAGCTATTAAAACCTGAATCTCCTTAGATTTCTATTTAAATATTTAGAAATATTAAAAATATGAACAGAGGCATTCAGAGATAATGCTCAAAATCCAAAATAGCACCCATTCTTTCTCATTTTATTCTGGCACAAAATATTTAAATACAATAGCCCTCTCTTTTCTGGTTAATTATTCTCAGTGACATTTTGAGATCAGAATCAGCATAAATTATTCTTTTTCTAAAAACCCTTAAAGTAAAGCTGACAAAAGAATATTTAAAGTTAAGAACTTTTGAAAAATTACCTCTAAGTGAGTCAGCTAGAACTAGCTTTAGTTTATTAAGATTTTAATTTTTAAAAAACCTTTGATTCCCAAAGGTCAATAGGAGGTCTCTGATTTGAAAGAAAGAAAAAAAACACACACACTACAGGATGGTACAGAGAAAACCTTTTGCTAAAGCAATGAAAGTAAGGCTTTCGAGAATGTTGAGAAAGGAAACTAAGATCTTGCTCCACTGATCGTCTTCCAGTTTCTTAAAAACACAGAAACTTCAGCAACTTCAGAGACTTCCCATAAACTGCTACTTCTCCCTAGAATTCTCACCCCAACCCCTAGAATTCTCATCCCACCCCAAGCCACCCCCCAATTTTTTAACTGCTGAATTTCTACTTATTCTTCAAGTCAGGCAAGCCTACAAAATTTCTCAAGTTATTTTATGCCTCTCTGGTAAATTCTTTGCTATAACCATACATTTCTATCGTTTATAATTACATCATTAGTTTTACAGATTTTTGTTTGTCTCCCTTACAAAATCGAAATGTCTACTCCATGAAGGCAAGAGTTGTGTTTCCCTTGTTCCCTACTGCGTTCCCAACACTCACCACAATGTCTGGAATACAGTATATGTACCATAGATATTTGACGAGAAAATGAGAGCGATAACAGGAATCTTGTGAGAAAAATATATCAAAAAGGTTATTATTAATAAAACAATTACACAAAACTGTTATTTCCCATAATTTTGTATCAATAAACAAAATTTAACTTATTCATTCAACACATATTTATGGAGCACCAGCTCTATGCCAGGAAATGTGTTAAATGATGGTGAACCAGATACCGTCTCTGCTCTTAAGGTATTTATTGGGTGAAACATACAATAAGAAACAATTATGAGACACTGCTACAAGCATCATAGCAGGGGAAGGACAGAGGGCTATGAAAGTATGTAGAAGAAGTAGTAAGTCCAGATATCTATTGCTATGTTACACACATTGTCCCAAACCATAGTGACTAAAACAATTTGTTATTTTTATGTCTCATTATTCTGTGGGTCAGCAATTGGAGAGCACAGAGAGAAAGGCTCATCCCTGCTCCGTGATGCCAGGGGCCTCAGCTAGAATTATTGGAATTGCTGAAGGTTGGAAAGCTAGAGGATGGCCAAATATATTTTTCTGTGTGTCTGTCTGTCTGTGTCTAAGACCTTCTCCACCTTCTCCACATTGCTAGTTTGGACTTCTTCTTAACATGGCAACTATAGTAAGGCTTCTACATGGAGCTTCAGCACTTTAAGGGAGAGTATTTCAAAACACAGGACATGGACACTGCTAGTCTCCTAAAACCAGAGCCTTTGTTCAAGGTGGGCCTGAATGAGACGCACATGTTAAATGCCTAGCACATACCATGAAAGGGAGCAGTGTCAAACATTTTGTGGTCATCTACATTCCACTACAGCACCTCAGCACCTAACTCAGGCTTGTGGGGTCCAGAGGGGCTTAGGGAGGGCATACAATTTCTGCTGACAAGAAAAGCAAGTCTGAGTTTGGCCGAAGAAGTACAGTGTGGAGTACGGGAGGATCAAATGAAAGGTACATTCTAAATATCCACTCAGAATTTAGCAACCACTATAGATATTCAATACATGATAACTATTATCATTTGAGTACGACACCTAATTCTTAATATTGTATCTTGATGACTCGGGAACATGTCTAATACTATGCGCCATTCTATATTAATAACAAAATTCATTACTGTGCAAACTCAGAAAGTCATTCAGCCTCATTGAATACCAGATGGACAGAACAGCCAAAACCTCTGCTCTCACTTCATTGCATATAACTGGGTCTATAGGTTCCATGAGAAGTAAGCCCTGAGGCAAGAATACAAATATAAGTAGTTTATTTAGAAGACAATCCCAGGAAATACCCACAGGGTGTGAGGAGCAAAACAGGGAAGTGAAGGAGCCAGAAAGGTGCATTATTGAGCCAATTACCTATGGGCAATAGAGCTTTACTCCACTAGCAGTCACAAAGACAAGAACTCCAGTTATCCTTACAAAGGAAGGGGTAGCCATTCCTCAACCTCCCGTCCATCATTGGTTGTAGGCTGCTCTGGGGGCATTAATTCTCTAGCACTCAGCTCCCTTTCCTCTTGAGCTCAAAGCACTTGCACAGCTAAACAAAAAGCCCTCAGACCAAGAATCAGAGTTGTTCACTGTTAACAACCTTCTGAGTGTGGAAGCCAGAATTGGGCCGAAGGGCTATGGAAGGCGTCTGGCAGTATCTGCGACCATAAATATGTAAAACATGAGAATAATATGAAATAGAAAGTGATAAATGCTATTATAAGGACAAATCAACCTCAAAAATTATCTCTATTGAAAATAAGGGAAAAGATTCCCCTCTTCTTTTTCTTAGAGCATTTATTATACTTAATACTTAGGAAAATTTGGAATTGTATCTCCCAATCATTACATAATGTATTGAAAAGCATTTTATCAATTGTGAATACTTTCATTTCTATTGTCTCTTGTATCATCTACCTACATATAATCCTGTACATGATATAAAAACTAAACCTTGCTCTCTCTCACCTGTGTCGTGAGTGTCACCATCACAGGCCATGGGACGTTGCAAGCCTACCTTTGAGATATTGGGAATCTTCAGAGAGCAGGAAAAGGTTAGTAGTTCAGATAAGGAGCAATATACTAACAAGCAAAACTGCTTATGCTGCATCAGCTCCACACTAAATAGACCATTTATACGTGAAGGGTTATAAGCTGTGACTGTTTATTCACACCCAGGAAGCTATGGAGGATATTTTACAGACTAGAGAGATTTTTTTGTGACAAGAACAACCAAAATCTCAAAAGGACAGCTAGTTCAAGCAAGAAAAAACAATATGGATGTAAATAGTAAGACAAACTATCTTGGTACTGAAATCTCTTTTAAGCCTTCCTTATTTTATTGGGAGATATTATGGGGTAGGGAGAATTGGTTTGTGTACACTCCAAGTAGAAAACAGTCTGTTGCAATCAGTGGAAATGAATTATTTATTGTTCAGCAATAGTTAATGGTGAAGGATTAAGCACTTCTGATTTTACAGTAATACGCATAATAGATCTAATAGAAAGCCAAACACATACCTAAATTAGAGTTTCCTATTATTTGTTTCCTGTATTTGGGAAACCCATCATAGACTTTTGGTTTCAATGACTTCATCTTTCACAATTGGGGCATTTCTCACCTAATACTTTTCAAGGGCATCATAATTAATTCAACTTTTATTTGTTGTGGAGGAAATATTACTGGACTTGTAATAGACACCAAGCCTGATGCTTCACTCTGGGGATTCAGTTTTGAAATGACAGGGACCTTCCCTCAATGAGTTAAATAATCAAATAAATAATTAAAAGTAAACAAGCCATAGAACATTACTCGGCTATAAAAAAGAATGAAATGTTACTATTTGCGAAAACATGGATGGACCTACAGGATATTATGTTAATGAAAAAAGACAGACAGAGAAAGACCAAATGCCCTATGACTTCACTTGTATGAAGCATCTAAAATACAAAATAAATGAACACACAAAACAGACACAAACTAAGATACAGAGAACAAATTGATGGTTGCCAGCTGGGAAGGAGGTTGGGGGACTGGATGAAAAAGGTGAAGGGATTAAGAACTACGAATTGGTAGCTACATATAAAATAGACACAGCATAAGGAATATAGTCAATAATATTGTAATAACAATGTATGGTGTCAGATGGGTACTTGATTTATCAGAGGGATCACTTCGTAAAGTATTTAAATGTCTAACAATTACACTGCATAGCTCAAACTAATATATTTAATGTCAACTGTAATTGAATAGTAATTTTTAAAACAGAAATAAAATAAATTAATAAAATAAAATAAATTGTAGCCAGCAAAAATAAGTAAACAAGCCATCCCAATACAGTGCAGTAAGAACTTCGATATGGGGTGATTACTGATCCAGCTCAGCAAACCTTCTGTGTTCCAAGCAATATGTGAAACAGTGATGAGGATACAAAATAAACCAGCATGTTGCTGTTCTCTTAAGCAAGACATCATCTAGTGCCAATATATGGCCCTGTTTATTCACAATTCAACCTATGCTATAGGGTGTAGACAGACACATGAGATTCGGCTCTTGGATCTGTAGTCACAGGTAACACCAGCTGCTCTTCAAACACAGTGCAGTGAATGACAGGTTATCTTTGTGTTGTTTGCGTGTCATGAAGGATTTTTCTTCAATAATTATTTTCAATGCCTTCTTAAGGTGCCTTATTTTATATCATGACTAAATACAAATTCAATTTGGTTTACTAACATGGTCATAATTTGAAAGAACTGTTGCTGCTTAAGGCTTATGACATTTACTGACTTGGACGGCTGCATAAAGTTTGTTTTCTCTTGTTTGCTTGCTTATTTGTTTCTGAAAGGAGCATCTGCATTACTATACTTCAGAATGGGAAATGGCAGGCATAGTTTGGCCCCAGTTAGCAGGCCCTATGAGGAAAACATGCACTGCTTTTTCAATGCATTCTCCAAAGAAGTCTTTAGGTCATTTTAGTTTGTCACGTTCATATCCCTTTCAGTTACCATGTGGCATCGATTTCAAAATTTGAGGCTTAAGCAATGCTCCCCTTAAAGAATAGTTCTATTCTTTCTAACTAACTCTCAGAACACAAGATTGTGAATCCTTAATTGTCATAGTATATAATTTTTTATTATTATTATTGGTAAGTTGAAGGTTCACTCTGGGTATATTAAATTCAAACAAATTCTGAGTCAAGTGCTGATGGATGTTGTAGACATTATAATTTCTCCTAATGCTCTAAGATCGTGGTATAGATCTTAGAGATTTTTCTTACTTGAGAAAACCAAGTAAATAGCATAAATATGTAATTATATATTCTTTTTCAGTTAAAGTAACTTATTGAACTACTGTTAGTAAGACAAAAAGGTACTCACAAGTAGGTGGTCAGGAACTCCTAGACTATTAGCTTGCATGTTCAAAATAAGTAAAAGAAAATTTGGCTAAGATTCAGATGGCCCACTCTGGTCATCAGGTGGGCAATGAAGACCTATAGGTTACTCCCCATTTCTCAAAAATACACTACACTTCTGCGATCAACTAATTAGCCCATGTCGGTTTCATCTGTACAGTCAAATTTTAACCATTAGAGATATAACCAGTTAAGAAAAAAATGTTTTAACTGAAAGCTATACATGCTAAGATTGAATTACACTGAGCTAAGAATTTATTGAGAAAATAGCAATATGCCAAAGAAACTGGTCCCAACATCTGGCATGAAGTAAATTAACAAATAATTACATTTAGTCTTTTTAAACTTATCTTTGATCTAATTCTTTTCTTTGATGTTAATTATTGCATTTAAAAAATTTTTACACTTACACATTTTCTATCTTTTGTACTTTGGATTAGGACAAAATTACCCAACTTGAGAACAAGTTCACAGAACAAAAACTGCTTCTGGAGAATGTGTCAATTTTTTTACTTATTGAGAAGACAAATACATCTGATTACTCCTGGATAGTAAGCCTTGTACCTACTGAAAGGTCCAAAAGAGAAGAAATGTGAAATGTAAAGTTTAATGTATGAAGTTGTCCTTAATGGACCTGTCAAAAGGAAATGAGAAATTTAGGACTTGACTTTTGTTCACTTTTGAAACTTCATTCTCTGCTCTAGAGAGGAAAGATTAGAAAGGTGGTAAGAATCTGGAACTACGTGAAGGCAAATACCGAAGGCAAGAAGTGAGCTAAAGGTGAATTGTAACAATGAAGAAAGATCAGGCGGGGAAAATGACTAAAATGTGCAGGTCAGACATTGACAGACGTGAAGTCTTTAGAGATGCTGGTGAACGTATAGTCAAATGCTCTTGCCTCTTTAAAACTAAGGACACCCATGTGTTTGACCATGATGTAACCATAAAGCCACAGGCACATTCAAGACAGTGCTGTGGGAGGCATTTTGGCCCTTTGGGGCAGTATAGATGGCTGTTAAGTACAACAGAATCCAAAGCTGTACTTGACAATAATTCTTCATGATGAGATGCAGTAAATATCTGTTGCTTTTGTCACCTAATATTCCTTCAGTTTTCTTATAAAAACAGAACTCCAGTTTCCTATGGAAAGCTAATTTACACCTACTTTAACAACATACCATAGAATTTGGGAGACCTGGCTTTAACAGATGGCTTTAATTAGCTACAGTATTTAGCTGAGAAATGAACACATGGCATACTCAGACAGTGAAACACAATGGAGCTTTTGCTAGGATCCCTGAGGGAAAAAGACTCTTTTTCTCCTGACTTTAAACCTGGTTGAATGTAGACAGTAACTTCCTAACCAACTTGCCCCTCGTGGAGACTGAGCATGAAGATAACACATAGAAGGGATCATTGCTGACCTGAGAAACAGAAAAAGTAACATGGGACGAGGCCTTAGATAGATGGTTTGGCTTAATCAACCTGCAGCTGAAACCAGACTCAGTCCAGGACTTTTCAGGTATATGAACAAAGAAATCATTGTTTTTATGAAGCCAATTTCATTACTACTAACCGATGAATGGACCTCGGCTCAAAATATAGAAAGTTTCTCCAGCATAGCAGAAGAGACTCAGAATCACACACATCTATATTTAAATCCTAATTCTACCACTACCAAAGGTATTAGTCTGGGTAAGTGAATTAACCTCTCTGCAGTCCAGTTTCCTTATAATATACAAACCATTAAATCTAAATGGTCAATGAAAAAAAATTTATAGATAGCTTCTAATACAGTGTATGCTACACAGTAGGCACCCAAAAAATGGTGGTTATTGTTGTTTTCACCTGTACAACTGAAATAATAAACCGTTCTGAAAGGTCTTTACTGATACTACAGTAATGAAAAACTAAATATAAATTGTGGGGGGAAAAAAAAAGATGAAACTTTTTTTTCTGGTTTTGTTAACTAAACTCAAGCATTCTAAATCCACCTCTATCATCCCACCTTAGCTCTAAAATGACTTGTTTGGATGCTGAATTCCAATTCCTCTTTTAATTCTAAACCTCTGATTCTATGGTTCTTAAGCTCAGTACACGTTGTTACAAGTGAACAATATATTCATCAACATGCTCCTTCCATAAAAATGAAAATGCCATAGTTCATTTTCTCTGTTTGGCTAGTTACCCTGAAGCAGTGATTTGAGTAAATAACTTTTTAAAAATCCTCTTTGAGATTATAAAATCTTTAAATATAACTGCTGTCTGTTTCCATTATTTCCTTCCTTTCCTTCTCCCTAAATAACTTAGCCGGGAGAGAGCAAGTAAAGTAGGCATCAGTAAGGGACTGGGGATAATGGCAGCCAAGTGGCATAAGATGCTGGAGCCAGAACAAGATGAAAAGTGTGCCTGCTCACCACAGGTCATTAACAGAGCCTCAGCAGGGTAAGGAGATCATCCACATGAGGACTAAGGGGGTGGTAACAGTGGAAATGGAAGACTGGAAACATACTAGGAGAATGAACTCACTAAGTAAGATATGTTTCTCCAGTGAAGAGAGTTAGAAATACAGAAAGAGAGAGAATTTGAATGAATACTTATTGCTAAACTAGAATTGAAAGTATCAATATGAACTCATGGGGATATATATACATTTACATTTGAACATGCATGTATATGCCTACATATATCTCCTAACTCTGTCCACTGAGAAGGTCTGGAGCAGTGACACCCCAATAGCAATAAACATAACTGAGTGTCCGTATCTTGGTTTCTAAATACATCTTCCCTCTAAAAGGCACTAGGGCTCTGTGGGGACAGAGCCCCAGAAAGCAGCTTCCAGGCTCTTGGACTCATGTGGGGGTGTGCTGACTCGGGTAGTAGATGGCCATCGGTTGTGGTTAGTTGGCCATCAGCTGTGGCCAGTTAGACAGTGGGACCCTGATATAGCTGCCGCAGCTGTGCTGGTTGGTGAGTCAAGAATAGAGTCGAGTCAAAGTCGAGGAGAGAGTCAGTCGGTTGGCAGAAAGCGGACAGCAGGTCGCATGTTGTGTGAATCCAGCCTCCAGTGAGACTATAGCGGTATGACTCCCCTACCTATGTGTCCGTGGGTGTTCCTTTTTGGCCTAGCCATATCCTGAGTTCTTATGTGTGGAGCGGGACCATAGGCCCCGCAGGCCTCCCCACACGACAAAGGAGCAGGACCAGAGGCCACGGAGGCCACCCCGCACGACAGGCTCCTTGGTGAAATGGGTAATTTTAAAGTGGGGGCAGAGAAAATAAGAAATGAGCCTGGAAAACCTTGTATCAGAAAGAAGAATGTACAATCCAAGATGGCAGAGTAGAGAAACACTGTGCCTGTGTCCTTCTGTGACCACATTAAAATTACAACTAAATTATAGAACAGTCAACCTGGAGAACCATCTGAAGTCTAGCCAAACAGAAGTACTATAACTGAAAATATAAAGAAGCAACGTTGAGACAGATATGAGAGGTAGAGATGTGGAACAGGCCTCACACCTGTGTGTGGTGGTTGAGAATCAGGAGGGATATCTCAGCCTCAGAAGTTCCCCCCAGAGGAGAAAGGGACCTCAGTCCCCCATACCAGTCTCCCCAACCCGAGCACTGATGCCAAGAAGAGGAGCTCCCATAACATCTGGCGGTGAAAAACAGTGGGGAGTTCAACCATTGAGGTGGGAAGGAAGACTGCAGAAAACCCAGACGTCCTCTTAAATGCCCTGTAAACAGACTCACTCACTTGGAGGCACTCACCTTGGGCTCCAGCGGCGGGATGATGACTCAGAGGGCCTCAGAGACATGGGGGGAGGGGGGGGCAGACGGAGGTGTGTGGCTTTGAAGGGAGGACTGGAGGAGAGTCAGCATTTTCCTGGTGAGGGGTCCATCTTACTAGCAGCCTGCAGGAAGACGCCCTCTTTCCTGTGTTGAGCCCGCCCCTTCCAGCCAAATCTAAATCTGATTGGCCTAGTGAACTCAGCTGTTGAACCCTGCTGACTCAGTAGCACCCCATTCCACCTAATTTCCCCACTGCTGGAGGCACTTTCTCTGTGAGCAGCCAGCCCCTCATTGCACTCTATCTTGGAAAACTATTGGAGTCCAGCAGGGCCTGGCCCGGGTGGCAACTGGGCTTCGGTGTGCTCTGAGATTTTTTGTGAGTTGCTCCAGGCTCAGCACTGGCACCACACCAAAATTTACATTAACCTGGAGACCATAATTCTTCCTACTCTAGGACTCCGTGAGACCCTGCCTCACCCAATGTGTGTACCGCATGAGGTGTTATCAGTGGCTGACCCAGCAGGTGGCAACAGGCCTCAGGTGTCCTGGCTATATGTGGAGCTATAATTTAAAATCAAAGGACAGATGAAGAGCTTCCCAGGCAAGAAAAAATTAAAGGAGTTCATTACCACCAAAACAGCATTACAAGGAAAGTTAGAGGGACTTCTTTAAGACAGAAAAAATAATCAAAATTATGAATAATAAAATGGCAATAGCTACATATCTTTCAACAATTACTTTCTATGTAAATAATTAAATGCTCCAATCAAAAGACATGGAGTGGCTGAATGGATAAGAAAACAAGACCCTTACATATGCTGCCTACAAGAGACTTCAGATTGAAAGATACACACAGACAGAAAGCAAAGGGGTGGAAAAAGGTATTTCATGAAAATAGGAAAAAAATAAATGCTGGGGTAGCAATACTTATACCAGACAAAATAAGACTTTAAAACAAAGGATGTAAGAAGAGCCAATGAAGGACCCAGTAACCCCACTTCTGGGTATTTATCTGAAGAAAAATAAAATCTTACTTTGAAGGGACATGTGCATCCATAAGTTCATTGCAGCATTGTTTGCAATGGCCAAGATGTGGAGGCAGCCTGGGTGTCTGTCAATGGATGAATGGATAAAGAGGTGATACATATATACAATGGAATATTGCTCGGCCATAGAAGAGTATGGGTTCTTGCCATCTGCGGTGACATGGATGGACCTGGAGGGTGTTGTGCCCAGTGAAGAATGTCAGACAAAGAAAGACAGATGCAATGTGATTTCATTTATATGCAGAATCTAAAGTACAAAATTAACAAACAAAACAGAAACAAACTCATAGATACAGAAAACATTTCGAAGATTGTCAGATGGGAGCAAGATTGGGGGTGTGGGTATTTTCAGAAGAAGAATAAAGGGAAGGGATTAAGAAGTACAAATTGGTTGTTACACAGTAGTCATGGGAAAGTAGGGTATATATAGCATAAGAAATGTAGTGAATAATATTGTAATAACTATGTATGGTGTCAGATGAGTACTAAATTTGTTGGGATGATAGATGGGAGGGAGTTGGGGGGGCAGAGTGACAAAGGTAGGCATTAAAAAGTACAAATTGGTCGTTACAAAATAGTTATGGGGATGAAGAGTAAAACATAGGGAAATAGTCAATGACATGGTAATAACCATGTATAGTGTTAGGTGGGTACTAGACTAGTTGGGGGATCACTTCTAAAATTATATAAATGTCTAACCACTATGCTGTACACCTGATATTAATATTAAACAATATTGAATGTCAACTGTAATTGAAAAATTAAAAAGTGGGATGGGGAAGGTAAAGGGGAATAAAAAGGTGGTCCAAATTTCCAGGTATAAAACAAATATGTCATGAGAATGTAATATCTCCTATGAACAATATACCAAACAATCGAAAGGATGGTGGCTCTTTTTTATAAAGGAAATATGTGGTGTCAGGAAAGGGAAAATGGTTTATGTGAAGTAAGTCTTGCAGGAAAAGTATAACAAGGCTGACGTTCATTGGTCCTTACATTAGGCTGTAATCTTTTAGCTCCTTGTAGACACTCATTCAGAGGAGTACTGTTAAGCTGCTAAGAGCTGATATTTAAGATTCTACTCATAACCCATTCCTTTTAAAACAATTATTTTTAGATTCATTATGCTAGAATAAAAAAAGAAAGGCTAAGACTCAAATATCTAATATTATGCACCATAATTTTGCTCCTCAATTCATGGGTGGATTATTTAGTGTCTTTAAGTGCCACCCCTAAATTATTTAAAGGAAACTAAGTTATCCAAATTCTTCTGCTGCCTAAATTATTTAGGGCATAAATGTTTCCTGTTGAATGCTTTTGCGGTCACAATTTGTGCCTTGGCCTAAGTGAATAAAATTAGCTTTAATGCAATAATACAAAAACAATGATTAGAAATAATACATGAAGTGATTGTAATTGTTTTTTTCTTATGAAAATGGTGAAGTAGATATTGGCAATAATATACATTTCTTATTTATATCAGTAAAGCTTTGTGCCCACAAGAAATTGCTCCCTTCTCTCCCCGCCCCTTATCCCCATCTTATATGAAAGTCAATTGCAATAAGTGTTCCTGTGCCAAATTTTTAACGCACTTCTAAATCTGCCATTGCTTGTTCAGGTTTCCTGTTACCTATTACAATATTTTATATTAACAACAATACACTGACCAGTGTGACCAATTACCTTATTGAAGAGAAGTTGGCAATCTGTCCTTTGATGTAGAATCCAGAGGATTCTCTGTAGTATAGCTTTGATTATATTGTTAAGAAATAATATTGTGCTTTATTTGCCCCACAGGCTTAGGAAAAGACTACCCTGAAGCCTTGCTGGAACCTCATTTTTATCATTAAATTTAATTCTCTCATTTATTGCACATTTAACAGTCCAAAAACACATGGTTTGAGTTTTAGATTTTCTCTTCTCATCTTCTTCCCACTTAGGGAGGTGGAAGATAGGTAGAGGAAGTCCAGATAAAAGTTCCAAACTCACAGAACAGTAGGAAAAATAAGAATGTGGAAATGACTAAATGAATCAGAGAGGGGAATAAGCAGTAATGGCATTATTATTTTTTTCATTAGGTAGCCTCTTAAACTGAGATAGTATCTGAATTGAATAGTATTTTAAATGTAATGAACATCTTTTGTTTGTGGTTTATGATTGCAAGTAACAGAATTCAAATCAAGATATTTTAAGTAAAAAGAAAAATATAGTTGAGACAGACTCCAGAGATAAGATTTACTATATGGACACCAAGGGTCACAATTCCAGGACTTCAAAAGAGACTGCAAGAAGGAATTGGAAAGTTGTGGAGCTCTCACTATACCCCTCAGCCTGCTTCTCTCTGGATTTTCTCTTTATTTTCTTCGCTCATAGACTGGCTTTCCGGTCCATGAGTGCAGAACATGACTAACCCAGCTCCCAAGGTTAGATCCGGTATGCTCAAAAGAAGCCCAGACTCACCTACAATTCTCTGGAGGAAGAATCTTATCAGCCTCACTTGAGCCAAATGCCTTCCTATGACCAAGTCAACTATAAACAAGGAATCATTATATGGCTTTGGGGACTAGGGTTATCATAACTTTCCATAGCAAAGGAGAATTTATCGGTTCATGAGGTGGGCAGATAGTCAATATATGCCCACCACAGAAAGCTGCAGCTAAACCATTTTAAAGCACATTGTCATTTTAGGTTATGTCCTTCAACAACTGGCATTCTTAAAGTAATTTACCAAACATGTAGAAGTTAGACTTCCAGAAATCTATATTTTGCCTACACAAGTATAAAATAAGATACTCTATAAATTAACTGTTTAATTTTCTGCCTCCAGTATCTAGTTTGCCAGTATTTTTCAGGTTTTTGTATCTGAAACACAATTTCCTGTACTCCATGAAGTTGCCTTCAAAAAACTGGGCTGGAGAGTTTCCTGTCAATTAACCATGACCTCTACCCACTTCTGAGGTCTAATCCAGGATTACAAGTAAGGACTGTAAAGGTAAAGACTACATTCAATTTCCCACAGTCCTCTTCTTTGTATGTTTCTGGGTTAGAGCTTACGCATGAGAGGCATTTGTATGAAATTTGTAAGGAGCCATTATTTTCCAGATGTATGGAAAAACATGAGACCCAAATCTTCCTCAGGAGTTCAACTTCACCACTGAAGACTGAGCATGTCGATGGGAGCCTCCTGGAGATGTTTAAGAACTGCAGCAGCTTCTCGGTAAGGACTCGAGAGCTGTTACTGTGCTAAGTCCAGCTGCCTGCTGCTTGAAAAAGTCAAAAATCAAGAGACAAGGTTGGTGGAAAGAAAAGCAGTTTTACTCAGAAGGCCGGCATTCCAGGAGGATGGCACATTCCTGTCCAAAGGCCATCTCCCCATTCCTATGATGGTCAGGTTTTGTAGGTACACAAGAGGAAGCAGGACTGAGAAAAGGGGGAGTTAGTCATGTGACTCATCTGGGAGAACATCTCCTGGGGTCCCATTTGTTCTGTGATGGTTATTTCGAACCCGGCCTCATTGGTGATTCATATGTCATCTGAAGGAAAATCGCAGTCCAGAATGACAGCCTGGTCACTGGTGTCTGGATGGCTGAGGGCTGACTCGGTTTCTGGCCAGTTAGTGTTCTGCTGATTAACTAGATTAACGAGGTATGCATGTAACCTTGGGAAAGCAGAGCAATTAGATAAGGCAGTGAGGGAGAGAAACAAAGAGCAAACAACTAACTGCATAGCAAACTGTGAGGTGACTCAAGCTATAAACTAAGTTATTGATTTCTTGAGTTTCACCCTTACAGAATTATCTATCTGATGTTTCAGGCAGGGATCTTCAATGTCAGCTTCTTTGGCCTTAGCTCTTCCAACAATTATGTACCTCTTTAATCCATTTATTTTAAATCTTTTATACCGAGAATATATGAGTGGCTTCTATGTTCTTGATTAATGATGTTTGATAAAACGATTATTGAAACCTGCTATCAGCTTTAACTGCTTCTCATATGCTGCAAAATATACAGTTCTCCAAAGTCTATGGTCTTAGTCACTCTAAAATCAAATTCAAGGCACCCAGTTGCATTACTTTCACCTTAAATAACACATCTGCTTCTATGATCTGGAATATGATCACTTTCACCCAGGGTGACCAAACTTTTCAAAAGTTTACAAACCCAGAGGTTCCGCGAAATATTGCTTGCGTTTCTCTTTAGAAAGATATAATATCATTATGTTTTTATATATCATTTCTCCCTTAAAATATTCAGAGACCTGTGAGAATAAAACTTGGCAATGATTATTGTTAGTCATAAAGATTGACAATCCGGTCATCATTAAACAGCTGCTTTCAAAACCTCTACTTTTCTTATATACCATTTTGGATGTGACTGCCAACCCAGCTGTGTCCTCTAAAAGTTTTCAAAGGCAAAAATATCTGTATTTTGGGAACCCCATTTTTGCCCCCTATTTTTAAGATCCTTTGCGTATTACACATGACTCATCTTTTCATACTTTCCTAGTAAGTGTTTGCTTTCATTAAAACTAGTTTTGGCTGCTAGATTTGCTGTGAATATTGAATTCATATTAAGTTTACATCAGAGCACTGGGAAAAAAGACACAGTATAAATAAATCAAATAAAATGAATAAAGCATTAGGTGGGATGTGATGGGGCAGAAGTGTCTGTATGTTTGCAGGAAATTCAATAGGAGATGAATGGTTTTGGAAAACGAATGCAAAGCTAGGAAAGGGCTTCAAATGAGCGGGCCAGAGGCAATAAGTCTTTCATTCACATTTCAGTGGTCCATCTAACTTTTAATTTGCATGTCTTTGAAACCCAGCTGTGGAAACCCTCTTTTTCACTTTGAAACCAAAGGCACTGGATTCTACCATGAATTTCACACATTAAAATAAACATGTCTATTGAGTTTATTATTCTCCTGGCTACAATTTATGAATGTGATGAGATAAAGTTTATAGTTAATTGGAAGTTGTTGGTGAGGATCATAATTATCAAAGTCTTTCTCTGTGAAAGTCTTGCAGCAGAATTTGACACCCAGCAGGTGGTTGTGTTATGTTGTTATAGCCCTTCTGTAATTTCAAGTGAAAATTTGTTTTGCAAATGGCAGTAATTTCCTTCACTTGTTTTTATTATTATAGGACAATGTATACATTAAAGCAAAACAGACTTCCAGGATGTGGTATGTCAAGCAATGAAAAGTAGTAACACATATTTCACCAACATCTATAACCTCTTTCAGACCATGATAATGTCACTGCGTTTCGCCCAGATCCGCTATGTCAGCAAGAGTTTGAAAAATGTCTGTTAAGAATGAAAAACAAAAACTGACCATTTTATTTCAATTACATTTAATTTTCAATGTGTTGCTTAACTTCACCGTTCACTATTTTGAAAAAAAAAGAAGTTATGAACCTAGTTACACATTTCGATTTTTGATCATTTTTTTCCTTTAACTTATTCAGATATTATGCCACAAATTCTAAGGCATGATCACTAATCAAAAATCCAGATTGTGACTTTTTAGAGACTTAACTTTTCAAATAACTAGAGAAGTGTTTAGTATATTTTCTAAATATCATTAAGCAGCACATTTTTAGCAAACATTCTTCTAGTTCATTGTTTGGCTTTTCTTAAGGCAACAGTTTGAAGAGGAAGAAAGCCTGAAAAAAAAATAAAAGGTTTTTATTCTCATTTGCTAAACTAATCTTCATAGGAGAGGAAAGAGGGGAAAAAAAGAGCAATGGAGGGTGATGGCAAGAGGCTGTCATCTGTTCCAAAAAGTTAATAAAACTGAGAGTCCTTTAGAGCAGAGTTAGAGTACCATCACCCTAAAGCTATGTACAAGCTCTAAACATAAGAGGTAAGAATTTCAAAAGAAAGTGTAACCAAAATAAAAGGGACTTGATGGCCTGCATGTATCAAAGCCAAATGAGATAGGAACGGGGCTGCAGCAAAGTAAAGATTTAAGGAAATGACCTGGAGACACAGGTGAGCTAGTCCTCAAAGACCTGGGTCCCCATGGCCTCTAGGGGATAGGTTATGTAGGGGAAAGATGGTTAGTCATGGGATCTAAGGGAGTTGGGGTTGTGGGCTCTACTGGTTGATCGGGGATAGGGTAGGAGGCATTTGATCATTGCATGAAGTCCTGATATCAGTCATGGTGTTGTTCTGTCTGGTCTCGAAGGAGGCTCATCCCACCTTCATGGGTCTAGAGCTGAGACACAACTAAGGTCAAGATGTTATCTTTAGTTTGACTGAAACTCTCTGGTCAACAGTCCCGAGGCTTTGGTCGTAAGACTGTTTAATGCTGACCAATATCTGATGTCCTAAGGGCTTAATTAAGGGAGTGGTCCTGCAGTGTGTGCACCGGTGGAAGGATGAGGAAAGAAGCAAGTGAGTCATGGTGCTATTAGACTAACAAGGCCAGTTTGAATCAAGGAGAAAGAAAAGAGAAAAAATTATTTTGATGAAGTGAAGAGTGAAGTTTTTGCAGGGTTACAAAAGCCTATGTCTACATTAGACCTCAGAAGAAGGCATGTTACTAAAAACTTACCATCAATTCTCTTGTCAAATCATCTAATCATGTGAGTTTTGTTCAGATCTCAGAATGTCAAGTCTTCCATTCTATGTTTAAGCTCATAATCTACATTGCCACCCATAAGAAATAAAGAAAGAAGGAAGGAAGGAAGGAAAAAAGGAAAGAAGGAAGGAAGGAAGGAAAGAAGGAAGGAAGGAAGGAAGGAAGGAAGGAAGGAAGGAAGGAAGGAAGGAAGGAAAATCTAGAAAGACTTGTAGGCTTTGTATTGACTTCCTATGCCAGGAAGAATTAATAGAATTATTTGGAACAATATCATACAAATGCAGTCAGTGAAATTATATATTTTACTAGGGAATTACATTATATAATTCACAGGGAATTACATATGCTGTGAATTTTTGTTCATATTTGTTCATTGGATCATTATTTTAGCCCATAAAAATCCCTAAATAATTCAGTTTAAAACCTCTTTTAAAGTTGTCAGATGAAATGTCAACACTAGTACAATCTACCAATTAATACCGAAATGCTACGTCACTTTCCTTTAATAAACACAACTAGATTAGAAAAAGCATTCCAGTTCTTTGTTTTTAAGAGTTGTTGATTTTATTTGAGTAGTGTTGAATATATTTCACAGCATTACCCTGGATTTTAGATTAAATGATTACTGGTATAAGACAAGCAGCAAAGTGTACTTTGAACCAGTAAGAAAAATATTAGCACATTTATGCAACAAAACATTTCAAAGATCAATCAGATATTCTATCATTCAACTTTACGTTCATTATATGTTTATGGCATGTCGATTTTGAGTATGCCAGAAGGTAAAACTTCTGCTGAGCAACGCTGAACTTTCCCAGTGCCTGGAGAGAAAAATGGAGGAGCTGGGATATTGGTAATTGTGCTTTAGTAATGAAGATATTGCAAAATACAGAAATTGCAAAATACATAGGTCACAAGTGCACATTTGGTACTACTTAAAACACATATGCAAAAGTTTTGGAAGTAGTTTGTTTCTTTTGTTTTGTAGTCTAAATTTCTCTAATTCTGTCCTCATCTTTTTCAATACTCTCCCAAGGTGAGTATGGAAATTAGTTTCATCCATTTGCTCCCTTTCAGTATCTCTGTGACATTTATTAATAGAATTCACATTGCATTTTTCAAAACAAGACATCAAGGATGAGTTGGCCAACAAGAGGGAGAATTAATTCTCTCTGAGGAGTAAAAAAAATTTACATGTAGACTGATACCCATGTGGCGTAATTACAAGTAATGTCTAAATAAATTCTAAGTAATAAAAACTTTCATTTATAATCTGAATTGTGATTGTCTTCCCTCTACTTAGAGAAGTAATAATTTTTGCAAATTATGAAGTAAATTTAGGAGTAAATCACCACTTCTGCACATATACATTTTAATTTATGTTGTTGTAGCTGTATACAAGTCTATAACATATTTATATTATTTTGAGGGAGGTAATACATACCAAATATTATTGGCAAGGATTTCATCTCTTCTATGATGAAGCAAAAAAACATGGAATTTAGCCACAGGCTTTATGAGGCTTAGAAAAATACCACTTGATCCAATCTCTTGCTTATGTCAAATGATTCCATGAGCATAATTTGGGTGGTTAAAAGATTCCTCTCATACTTTGCACACACTTGGTAGTGGGTCTTCCGAAGCATTATTATCACTATCCTCCTTCCTGAACACATTGGGTAGCGGCAATGCTGTTTTCCATTGATAAACAGGATCAGTCAGCCAAGCAGTAACATTTTTTCTGTGGGTCTGGTGTCATCAGAAGCTGAAAATGGCCGACGGAAGTCACAACTTTCAGTTCGACAGACCACTGTTTTGGCTCCTGATGGAAGCGCTCCACCTGTGAATACTAAGGTGTCAATAACCCAAAGTCATGGGGATAGGAAGGAAACAAAAATATTTTAGCCAAAATATAAGTAATATTTAGAGGATTCATTCTTGCTTCTACCTCTTGGTTCCCAGATTCATATATTCTGATTATGCAAAAAGAAAAAAGAAAAAAAGCACCATACGCTGTCATTGGTTAAGAGCATATACTGCACCCTAAACTCTTACCTTATGATTTGTCAACCTCCTTACTTCTTTTAATATATAATTTACTTTCTTTTTCCAAAATAGTGTTTTGTGGAATAAAAAACTTGACTGAAAAGGCATTCACTGCTTACAGAACGAATACAAAAATCCTGTGCTTTCAAAGAAAGCTTTTCACAATCTTTTCCTGAACTATCTCTAATCCTATGTGACAAGTACTGAAATGAATATTTTATGTGTATTAATTTAATCCTCCCAACAACCCTCCAAGTTAGGTATTAGTATTGTTCCCATTTTGCGGATAATGTAAGAAACTTGCCTACAGTCACACAGGGGATAAATGACAGAACCCGGATTGAAAACCAGATAGAATCCACAGCCAGGGCTCCAAACCGCAGTAACACACAGGCTGTCACCATTATCTTTGGGATCATTTGGGACGTGTAATGAATGTTTGCCATCTTCGAGACTCTGTGCTAAGCACTTTGCTTTCCACCGGCCTGATTCTATAGCCAGGCCTTGACTTTCCACCCATATTTTTTTACTATAAAAATTATAACTATTTTCATAGGCACTGCTTCAAGCTAGGTCTCTGAAGAAGCCTCCCTGTTCATATATTCTGCTCTTTCAAGCATCTTATAACACTTAGCACGTTTACCAGGCATCTGATAACCAATAATCTGCATGATGGAGTTCGTGTTCTATTTATTTAGAACATGTCTTATCTCCCCAGTAATCATAGGGACAAAGCCACTTTACATTCATCTTGGTATCCCTCACAATGCCTGGTACATTTCTTGACTGTCACATGGTTATTCTTGATTCCAGAAACCCAGGGAATTTTCCACAATTACTTATCCCAATAACATTAACAAACTTAAATATTTTATTCAGAGACTGAAGGGGTTATACTTCATAAATAGGCTAAAAAAAAATCTTCCCCAATCCTATTTCTGCAAACATGGGAGGAGAGGAAAATGGGAAGAGAACATTTTAGGAAAACGGAACACAGCTACTGGTAGCTGTGCACATACTTATAGCAGCAAAGGAGTCATAGCAACTACTGAAAAAAATTCCAAAAGTACACACGTTTATCTTAGGGAAGAATGTTCTGAAAAACAGATATATTTTTCTTTCCTAAGAATAAAGCATGCTATAATATTTCTTAGCCAGAAAACAAAAATGTGATGGAAAATATATTGACAATTTTGTCTCTAGGTGAAATCTACAGCAGACAAGAAACCACTCAGAACAGACCTCTAAAGGTCAAATATGTAAACTTCAGAGCAATGATTGGCATATGGTCTTCCAGAAAACAGCATCTGAGATTTTATAACAGCACTCCTTCAGGGGGAAAACAGGCTTCACAGTGTATTCATCTGTCAAACACAAAATAGTACACAACATATAGACCAAACCAATGAGAAGTTTATTAGAAAAACAGTTAAAAGGTCACTATTTTCCACCAGTCTTAACATTTTTCCTTTACTGTAATAAATAAGCACTACAGCTAACACTGTTTTCCAGACTATGCAAACACTTTGCTTTCTATTTTTGGGTACTCAGATAACATTTTTATTGATATTCCTCAAACAAGGTGGCAAGGAAGAAAGGATTAGCTACATAAAACAGTGCTTTTAGGACATCTTGTGTTCTTCTATAAAAGCTATATTACTATTTAAATCACCTTGCCACCAAATCATTTATTTTGAGATTTGCAATGTGTTCTGTGTTAGGTATAATAAAAGAGTTCAAAACATTTGGAATAGAGCCAGAACAAAAAACTTTCATCAAATCGGTGCACTTTATTTTCCTAGAGGAATTGTTTGAGGCATGGGTACTTCTCCATAGGTGAAAAAACCCTTTTCTGTCATCATAGAATTTCCAAAGAGACCAGTGGTTCTCTGAAGGAGCATGGGGCTCGATAGGAAACCACTCAAACGGCTTCCAGCAAAGTAAAAGTCAGCTGCGGCAGCATGCTCAATGAGACTGTCACTTTCTTCTTTTAAATTTATTTTAGTTTATTTTTTAACATAAATTGTATATATATTTAAGGTATACACATGATGATTTTGTATATATATATATACATAGTGAAATGATTACTACAGTCAAGCTCATTAACATATTATCTCCTCACATAGTTACTTTATTTGTGTATGTGGTGAGGGTATCTAGTGTCATAGCAAATTTCCAGTGTTCAATACAGTATTATTATTAAATATGGTCATCAAGCTGTACGTTTGATCTCTAAGACTTAAATTATCCTACAATTGTGTGCCCTTTGACTATCATCTCCCTGTTTTCCCTGCCTCCCCACCCCTGGTGACCACTGTTCCACTCTCTGCCTCTGTGTTCGACTTCTTTAGATTCCACATATAAGTGAGATCATGCAAAGGACATTACGCTAAGTGAAACAAGCCAGACACAGAACGAGACTGTCTCTTTCTAAGTGAGGCAGGTGTGGAAGTGTTTCAACCTTGCAGAGAGCAACGTATCTCCCAAAGTAATTAAGTCTTCAGTCAAACACTATAGGGGAAACAGAGCCTGCATTAGAAATGCTGGTAGGTGAGTAATACCAGCTGCTGATGAATCTGAAGGGCAGAGAGGAAGGTGATGATGAATAACCTTGAGCATGTTATCAACAATGCCCCTGGTTACTGATATGGTCACATCAATTAGCTAAAGCTTTCTTAGCCAATTTCTACTTCACATTGTTTCAGGATTGGCAGACGCTCCCCATTCCTTCCGTAATACTCGTACATTCCTGCAGATGCCATCTGCCTGCTGAATGCTTGCAACCAGGAGAAATACTCATCTGCCTGCTTACTTCTGTTTCCAGCTGACAGATATGTCTCCCAAGAGTCAGTTTTTTCTTCCTAAATTGATAGCCTAACAAACGTGTTTATAGTTATATATATAATTATATAACTAAATACCATACTAATTTTAATTATGTGAAATAATTTGGTGTAACTAAATATTACATAGACTGATAAAACATGACTGCAAAGAGGAAGATATTTATTCTATGAAAACTAGGTTTAATGCTTTAGAAATAATTTCCTAAAGTTAAGGACTGAAAAAAAAATATTACATCAAGTTATTGTGGGTGAGGAAACTACAAAAGATCAGGAGAAATAATCCCCCAAATTAAAAAGGATAGTACATTCAGATTGCTTGCCAAAACATTTTTTAAATTTTCACTCCACTTCAAAAAATCCAAGACTGGCTTCTTTACTAGGTGTGAGATTCACACACGAAAGACCAGACATAACTCTAATCAATATATTAATAACTTATCTTTTTTAAAAGATCTTAAGATGACAAGATTAAAATAAATATGATTTATATTTATTAGGTGAGTGTCATTTTTTAAGGTCCCCCTCTTTTAGTATTTTTTATAAATTTATTCATGGACCAACCCTATCGCTGGTTACATTACTCTATATTCTTTGCCAGCAACCCACATTGCCTGGCTTTTGAAATAAATGAAGAGTTGCAGAGAAGAATGTCTGAAGTTGTAAGAACACAGGAGCACAGGAAATGCCTTGCTTTCCATTCCAACTCTATGGTTTGTGTAGGTGTTTAGCTCTGAGCAAGTTTGTTGTGAGCTTGACTGATTTTCCACTTCATGCAAGAAATAAAGGCAGCTCCCATGGACATTTAAGATACAACAAACTAACATAAATTTCAAGACTGGAGGAAAATTTATTAGCATTCTGCATCACAGTTTCTTCACAGTATAGCAAAGAATAAATGAGATACCTTTTAAAAAATCAAACATATGAAAGGAGTGCAATAAATGTTAGTTCATTTCCTTATGCACTCAATAAAAAGATATATTGCTGATACATAATTTTTACGGTAATTATGAAATTATTCTATGCCTCTGTATAGTGCTTTGTATTTTTAAAGTACTTTCCTATACATTCTCATTAATCCCACACAACAACCATGTAGGATAAATATAGCAGGTATAAATATCTCCCATTTACATTTTATAAAACTGAAACAGTGTCTAAACCAAGTTCTCTCAGAAAGTTAACCTAAAATTATGCTTAAATAAACCTATTGTAAGCTTATTTTCTGGGCCTACTACTCTCATTAACTTCTACAATTCTGTAGGATGTCTGAGTTTGTTTTTCTTTTTGTTTTTTTAATCTCCTTATTCTTCCATAATGTTCTTCTTTAGAGGCTCACAAATAATCAACAGAAAACATAATGCTTTAATTCCATGCCAGTGCATTTAAAAAAGAAAAATACAGGATAGAAACAAAATCAAATTCCTTGTGAACATAATTGTAAGTCAGCGAGCTTTTATCCTCTGAGCCCATAGTCCAAGATGGGGGTCTGAAAATTAGAATCCCTTGTACTGGCCTAATTCTTCATCGAGATTCTACCCCAGACAAGGACCCTGGGACTATGGCTGGATTTGCAGAGACACAGCCAGGGCCTGAGTAACGAGGAAATTCCTGGATGGAACCTACTAACTAATAGAATCTCAGAATCATGTTGGAACTGTGATCAGAAACTCTCCACTGATGCAAGAAACTCTTCCCCCCTTTCTTGACAGAGGGGGCATCTTCTGCCAACTAGCTGTAACTCGTACCACTGTCTTAGTTCTCCTCATTTAATTTCCTCCTCCTGGGCCCTCCCCACTGTGAGGCAACTTTTCTATAGATTAATTTTGGCCTATTCTATAGCTTCATATAAATGAAATCATACAGTACATAGCCTTTGTGTCTGACTTAATTTATTCACAAAATGTTATTGCTAGAATCAATAGCTTGTTCCTTTTTATTACTAGGTTATGTGCCCCTGCATTGATATACCACAATTTCTATTATCGAGTCTCCTGTCAGTGGGCATTTGAGATCTGTTTATTCTTTGGCTATTAAGAATATAGCTTCCATGAAACTCTTTTACAATGTGGATATATGTTTTTATTTCTCTTGAATAAATAACTAGGAGTAAAATTGTTGAGCACACAATTAGTATATGTTTACCTTCATTAGAAACTATCAGAATGGTTTCCCTAAGTGGTTTTACCACTTAACGTTCTCGTGAGCAATGTGTAAGAGTTCCAGTTGCCTCATACGCACACCAACATTTTACATTTTGAGTCTTTTCAAATTTTAGCCATTCTAAAAATGATTTAGTAATATCACACTGTGGCTTTAATTTACATTCCCAATAACCAATAATGCATATTTTCCCTATGTTTTCAGCCATCCGTCTTCTTTTGTGAAGTGTCTGTTGCCTCCTTTTTCACTAGATTGTCTTCATTACTGATTTTTCAGAGTTCTTTACATATCCTACATATAAGTCCTTTGGCAAATATTTGTACTGTAAACACTTTTTCCCAGTTGTGGCTTCCCTTTTCATTTTTTGACAACATCTTTTAATGAGATTTTAACTTTGATTACATCCAATTTATTTTTTATAGTTAAGTGTCTTGTGAGTTGTTCAAACATCTTCACCCACATCAATATTGTGAAGATATTCTCCTTGTTTAGCTTTAACATTTAGATCAGAGTTTCTCAATCTTGATACTATTGACATTTGGGACTGGATAATCCTTTTTCAAGGAGAGGAGTTATCCTGTGTTTTGTAGGATATTTAACATTAGATGCCAGTAGCAGTAGTGATAGCAGTTATAGTATTAGGTCAGTGCAAAAGTAATTGCAGTTTAAAAGGTTAGAAATAATTGCAAAAGCCACAATTACCTTTGCACCAACCTAACAGTAGTACTAGTAGCAGCAGCAGTGGTAGCGTAGTCGTAGTTGTAGTAGTAGAAGTAGTAGCAGTCGTTGTTTCGAAAGTCATTTTTTTTTCCATATGGGAATCTACTAGTTTCCAGTATTGTTTGTTAAAAGGACTTTCTATTGCCCATCACTTTGAATTGGCATCTTTCTTGAAAATGCTATTGACCTGATTGTGTGCTTCTATCTCTACATTCTCTATTTGATTCCATTGATGTGTTTCTCTATACTTATTTTACTCTACTTGTTTAACATTTCCTTGTATACTCTAGATTGTTTGCATTTTTATATAAATTTAGAATTATTGGTCAATTCTACAAAACTTCTGGTGGGATTTTAATTGAGATTGCATTGAACCTATAGACTTTAAAATGTTGTCTTCCAATCCATAAACATAGTATGTTTCTCCATGTATCTGGATCTTCTATAATTTCTCAGCAAAATCTGCACTGTAGTTTTAGATGTAAAAGTCTTATACATCTTTTGTAAAATATATTCTATGTACTTGATGTTTTCTGATAGCATCATAAATTGTATTATATATTATATAGTTTTATATGCTAACTGTTGCTTGTGTGTTGCATTTCTAATTTTTGTATAATGACTTGAAGACAACAATTTTGTTAACTTCACTTTGAGGTTCAGTACTTTGTAGATTCCTTTGGATTTTCTAAATCCCAATCATGTTATTTACAAAGAATGAGCTTTTTCCCCCCTAATCTTTATGAGTTTTATTCTTGCCTTTTTTCATTGCTAGGAACTCCACCACAATGTTGAATAGAAGTGATGAAAGTGAACATATATGCACTCTCCCTGATCTTAAGGGAAAGTATTTAATACTTTGCCATTAAGTATTATATTAGCTGTAGATTTTCATATTCAACAAGTTCCTTTCTATTCCTCATTCAAGTGTTGAGTTTTGTTCTAAGTAGTCATGATACCATGGAAGTTAGATTTTAGGCCTTCTAAGGAAAAGTATGCTTTTTTTCTTTTTTTTTTCTTTTTCCCTTAGCTCTACAACATAGCCCTTAACTCTTGGCTTTACTCTAAAGATAGGCCCCTTTTGAGATTTCAAGGAAACATTCATGTGTTTACCACTTGAACTCCAAACACTGACTTTGCAACATGGGCAGCTACTGAAATCTCTGCTCAACTCTTTGGTTTCTCAGCTACATCTTTTCTCTGTGCAATTGTGACTTATAAAAAGAAATATATATTTGGTCTTCATCCCTTTTCAAGCATAGAATTCTTAACATGCTCAGAATTTCCTAAGTGATGAAAACATAAAGGTGTCTTTTGTTGTTAATGAGGTGGTTTTGGAACTCACTTGAGGATGGGGGCTGGTTGCCAGGAGAACCAACCGCGAAGTGATTCCAGGGTTGGAATTTCAGTACCACTCTGATGTCTGGGAAGGGGAAAGGTACTAGAGGTTGAATCAACAGCCAATGGGCAACAATTTGATCAATCATACCTATGTAAGGAAGCCTCCACAAAAACCCAAAGGAACAGGGTTCTGAGAGCTTTGGTTGGTGAACACCTGGAAATTTGAGAGTGGCAATCCTGAAGAGGGCATGGAAGCTCTGTTACCTTTCCCCATACTTCTCCCTAGGCATCTCTTCCATCTGGCTCTTCCTGAATTATCTTGTTTTGTAATAAACCGGTGATCTCGTAAGTAAAATGTTTCCTGAGTTTTGTGAGCTGCTCTAGCAAATTATCCGAACCAAGGAGGGGTTATGATCTATAGCCACGTGGTCAGAAGTACAGGTAGCAACCTGGGCAGCAGAAGTATATGGGGAAGGAGGGCACATGATTAAACTGAGTCCTTATCCTGTGGGATTTGACACTATCTTCAGGTGAATAGTTTCAGAACTGAGTTGAATTATAGGACACCCAGCTGGTGTTGGAGAATTGTTTGGTGTTATGGAGAAAACTCCTGCACATTGGAATTGGTCCCAGGTTATTACTCTGCATAGGTTAGGAATCAGCCAAAGGTTTGAGTGGAATTAATGAGAAGATATGGCGACTCCGCTGTCTTTGGTCCTTTTTTTCCTTAGAATTTTCCATTTAATTCCAGGCATACTGCAGCCCCAAATTCCAATGTTTATTTTTTCAAATCAGTAAGTTTGCACTTTCTTTATGAGCTATATTCAGTACAACTAGGAAATGTTCTCGCTTGATAAAGGCGGGGTTCATTTTGTTTCCCGTCATCTAGTGATTGAATCTGGTCCTGCCCCTTTCTATTTTTTCAGTTGATTTCCAATGCATTGAACAGTTGTTTAATTTTCACTATTTTGGTCAAGATAAATGTGGTATTAGCAGTAGGCTGAGTCTACTATAAACTGTTCCACTATTACCAGACGATAACTCCCCATATTGGATTTCTTACAGTTCCTCAAACACACAACTTTTCTCTGACTTTGGAGTCTCCACATATGCTATTCTTTTACCCGAAGCACTACTCCTCTTGCTCTTTGACTAACTAGTTTCCAATTACCCTTCATGTCTCATTTTAAATATCAGTTGCTCAACAAAGTCTTTTCTTACAATTTCTTAATTCATTTAGGTTGTCCTCCTGCCATGCATTCCCATAGCACACTGTACCAATCAGTATTTAAAATCTCATTCTGCTTATGGTTATTTGTTTCATACCTACTTCCTTCTTAGAGGGTAAGGACTATAAAAGCAGAAATTATAATTTACACTGTGCCTGGCTAGTAAGAAAGTACTTGGTAAATATTTGTAGCTTTTCATAAAACCAAGGCATAAAATAGTCTGATGTCCTTATCACAAATATTGTGAAGGTAATTGAAAATCACTGTTAAAGGAATTCCTCAGTGTACAGACGTGTGCACAGGTAGGCATCAGCCAATAATTACAGCAAAATTTCTTTTTGTCCACTTTGCTCTCGTTGCCTACTATGGGTTCAAACTGTGTAGTTCTCTGTGTCCAGCACAAGGGGACAGAAATAGCAGCCTTTCTGAGAGCTTTCTGTGACAATAGCACAAATCAGATACTTAAAATAAATAAATAAATAAATAAATCCAGATAAGTCTTCAGACAGTTTTTGTATCATCACCAAGAAATCCATCCGATAATTATCATTAACATTATCAGCTCCAAGATTATCTTACAGCTTAAAAAAATTCTACTGTCCAAGAATAAATATGATCATATTCCTTCCCCCTATCAAGAGCTCTCTTCTTCCCTACAGCTGGAACACACATAGAAATGTGTTTATATATCTAGAGAGTTTAATTAACTCATCTAGACAATAGGGTAACATTGCCATAGGCACAATTTAGATATACTTTGTCTTTTCTTTAGAAAACCAAACACATTTAAGGAGTCAGACTTTGGATATCCTGGAATGGAACTGGATAACTGCAATTAGAAACCAAGGTCTACAACAGGGCTTGGCACATAGTAGTTGTTAAATAGACATTTTTATTTAATAAGTCAATGAAATGGTTACAGCAAAAATCGAAACAAAGACAAGTATAATAAACAAAGTTTATTGATTAATCCACAAACATGACAATTTTTTTAAAAAAGTATAAACCAAATTATTACCTTCAGTTAATAAAATGAGGCTTTCCCTGGGTAGCAGCCCCCCTACCCAACACAGTTCTTACAGCGCTGAAGACCATTCTCGTTGCAAGCCGTACACTTCAGGGCTTTGAAAGAGTCTGTAAAGCAGTTTCGAAACACTGACATCTTGCTCCCATGGCACACGGAGCACGGAAGAAAGCCAAAGCCTCCACAGGAGGGACACTCGTGTGGATGCTGCACTCTCTATAAAGGGTGGCAGGGGGAAAAGAGAGAAAAGAACATGTGCCAGCATGAACAACCCAGTCAATCTTCCTGTCTTTCTGTACTGTAGAGGAACATGAAAATAATATTGGCACTGTATGGCTAGGGACTGGAATCACGTACCATTAATACCAGGGGTGGTGCCAAAAAATGTATACAAATGGACACTTTGGTCAGCGTTGCTCAAGCAGTAGTTCACCGTAATCAGAAGTGTCTGGACAATGATGGTAACCATTCTTAGCGTCTCTTGTAATTGCAGACGTCAAGCATGACTTTTATTCATCTTCTGTTATGGGTATACATTGAGTATTACAATTTTAATCCAGTTTTTCATTCTTAAAATGTGTATACATTTTTTTGGCACCCTCTGTATATGTTAGACTCAGGAAAAACTAGCTGAAGTTCCTTTCATTTCCTCATAGATGGCTGTCAATAGCATGAGTTTAGTTTGTAAAGCCTGGTGCATTTTATATGAAAGGGCATACACTTCAAGAAATCTTATGTGAAAACACATGCTTTCAAACCAAACAATTCAGGAAATGGTGATTTGCCTTAAAGGAAAATATTGTAACTTTCTAGTTTCTTTTAACAGTTTTATGTCTTTGTTTATAGAATAGTATCACTACCAGTGAGTCTGGGAAATCAGAAAACTAAAGGCTGAAATGTGAAGGAGCCACTATAAACTGGAGATCCATCATTACACTGCACCATTTAATAGTGCTTTGTTTAAAAAACAAAAAACAAACAAAAAAAACACTTTCAAATTCACCCAACTCTTCACACGCACAGATCCCTTTTGTAAAGCAGATAAGTCAAGCAACTTTTTGCTCATTTTGTATTTAAAGAAAAGCATTAAAACCTTAAGACATTTACCTAAGTCCATAAAACTTCACACAGTAGCTATCAGCCTCTCTGCCTCAAATAAAGATAAAGTATCCTAATAGTAGAATGAAAATAAGAGGCAGTGTGTTGAGGATAATATTTCAAAAATTACCCATACACATTTCTATTTGCTTTTTTGTTTACATAATCTTTGCTGGAGCCCACTAGTGGCATCCATCTGGGGGAGATTAGGAGCCATTATAAGATGCATACAAAAAGAAAAGTGAGTGAATACCAAGCTTCTAACTTGCAAAATAGGAATTTGCTGGTTGAAAGTGTGGCTTTGTAACAAGAATAATGGTTAAAATAAGGCTGGGAAATGTGGCTCCATACACACACACACACACACACACACACACACACACACTCAGACAAACATGCTTTACATACTTACACTAGCATATAGCTTTTCTCTGGAGATTCACAACTGCACATACTAAGTCTCAAAAAAATCCCACTGAAAAGGAACCTGATTAACTGGTTTAACCCATCATTTCCCCTGCACCTGCCACTATAAACCCTTTCCCCAGGAAACAACCACAATTCTATAATTCTATCATAATTACTACCTCGTGGGGTGTACTTTGGGAAACAAACAGTAAGGACATGATTGCCTTAAATTTTATATATTCTCAGACCACTTTTCAGATATGCATTTTCTGTAGATAGCAAGATTTACTTGTAATTAGAGTTTGACTTAGCTATTATATGGAGATGGCAAAATCAATGTAATAGTTCATTTTCAGTGGCACAGAATTACTTTGATGGAAAGTAATGGTGGTTACCAGAGGATAGAGAGGGAGGGGAGATGGTAGAAGAGGTTAAGGGGGTTAAATATATGGTAATGGAAGTAGAACTGACTTTGGGTGGTGAACACATAATGCAATATATAGATGATGTATTATAGAATTGTACACTTGAAACCTACATAGTTTTGTTGACCATTGTCACCCCAATAAATTTTAATTTAAAAAAATTGTGCATTTTGTTCTTCTTTGGGTCACATATAAATAATAATAATAATAACAATGAAAGTAATGACTTCCAATCTGAATGACACAAACAAGGAACTTTATCAAGTTTGCAGAGGCTCAAAACTCTTCCAAAAAGTTTGTGTGTATGTAGCAACTCAGTTATAGGTGAGTTTTTATCATTTCTTTGTGCAAGAATTGACAGAAAAATGGTATACTGGACTTATAATTTTGCATAATATTAAAATGTCTTTAGGAAAAAAAAAAAACTTTGAGTAAACATAAATCCAGTGATAGAAACAGAATGTAGTTTGAAAGAGAATATAAGGAAATTAGTAAAAAATGGTATTCTCATCAAATTTTGGAAAGAATATAGACCCTTGACATTTATTAGAGCTATGCTATAATGTTATATTAAAAATATTGAATGACTTTTACAGCAGAACACCAACCAGTCAAAACAGATGGAGAAAAGACCTGCAGGACCACAAAGTCCAGGACTTCATCCATTAGTGCTGACCTGTGAATAGGTCTGGGTTCCAAGTGAAATAGGTTGTCAAATTTTGCAAATAAAAATATGGGATGCCCAGTTATATTTGAATTTCAGATAGGCCACAAATAATCGTTTGTATAAATAAGTATGTGCTAAATATTTCATAGGATATACTTAAACATAATTTATCTGAGGTTTAAATGCAAGTTGGCATCCTACATTTTATCTGGCAACCCTTATAGGGGAGTTGTTGACAGAGAAGAGGAGAGATGTTTGGGTATCTTGAGACAGCAGCTATTTACCAGCCAGCATAAATTATCTTAACAACCAGGACAAACATCTATCTTTTAATATTTTCAATAACTAGTACAGCTGCATCAGTGCACACTAGCCAAATATTAACTCCTGCTATAATGCAAGACATTTGTGAATAACCAAATTCTTGAATAGCATATGGTTGTCCCAGAAAATATGTTTGTGATGACAAACAACAAAATGGAATCAATAGTGAGTGTTAGGCAGTCCCAAGCCTCGTTCACTAGCTATGTCACTCACTCCAAAAACCAGCTTCATAACACACAGAATTCAAACTGGTAACTCAACAAAATTAAACATTATTTTACATCATAGGCCTGCAACAGGACCGACAAAGATTACTCTCAAAAGGCCAAAATATGAAACGTTAAATTAACTAGTATCATGAGTCTGCTGTTTCTTAACAGTTTATCCACAAGTCAGAACAAATAAATTTCTTAAAATGAAACTAATATATAACTACTAAAAGCTAAACTGTCATTTTTAAAGGGAATCACAAATGGACCAAGACCATCCTAAAATAATGTCGTCAGAATCCATGCAATGCTATTGTGAGATCTGTCTTTTACTCAAAAGATTGTTGATAGAAATCAATGAGTTAATTCACGTAAAGTGAATAGAATATTGCCTGGCACATAGTAATCACTCAGTAACGTTAGTCATTGTTAGCTATTATTTCATTAATAAATCCTTATTTGAATGGATTTTTATTAACTGCTACCTCAAGCTAAATTGCTTGTGGTCACATGACACAACCATTTTCTATCATTCTTATAGTCATTTTATTTAAACATCTCTTCTATACTTAGTCTTCTGGTTTAAGGTCTTGCCACTGTGAGAAAGGGAGAGTAAATGTGTTTCAATTAATGGGTGAATTCTGATGTCTTAAAGCACAGTGTTAGAAAGATCATGAGGCCACTTCCATTCTCAAGAAGAATGAGCTGTTTCAGCCATAAATTTGGAAAAGGAAAAGGATGGCTTACATAGTCTGTAGAGTCTATATCCAATTCTCACACCAACCTGATGTAATAGAGACTATATCATTTTACAAATGAGGAAACAAAGCCTTTTAATCAGTAAAAAAATGTTCAGGCCACAGGAGAATTAGAAAACTGGAAAACGGAGAATTCTTCAAGAGCAAAATCCGTGGTCTTTTCTCTTCAACAGTAGTTTCAACCTTTATTTACATCCATTTTTTCCCAAATAATATATTACGTAGGATTCCCAAATGTAAAAGAGTTAAGGTGTAAATGCTATGACTAAAGCGGAAGTGGGGGGTGGGGTAAGAGTGGGCCTTGAAGCCTCCCACTAAAGCTCCAACAGTGCTCCATTAGCCTCCAGGAACCCCATTCCCGTTGCATCAGCCAGTACAATCTACTCCATTTGTTCTTCTAATAAAAATAAACAATTCAGTCATTCCTAGCCATCTCCTTGGTACTTTTGTTACATTGGAACTCTGGTACCAGCTTAAAGAATTCCTTATGAAGAAAAGAGCTGTCTTATATTCAATGCTGCTATGTCCTAAATACAGCACGTTCATAGATATAATAGTTTTGTCCTTATGGTAAAATGGAAAATGAGTGAAGAAATGCCCCCAAACTTAGACAGTGGTCCAGCTTGGAGGAAGGAGGAATAACAAATTAACCACAGTCATTATTATTAGCAACAAAACAGACTTCTACTTTCATTGAAAAGGTCAACTAAAGAGCTTTGACCTTCAAGCAACTAAGGAATCTACGGGTCGCCCTTTAGTGTTCCAGTGTCCAGCAAAGTGAGAAACAATGCAGACTTGATTGAGAATAGCATACAGAATACTGAATCTACAGAATGCCACTCCTCTGAATAGTGGTTTGAGTAGAGGCATGCCCATTTGGAGTGGAATTCAAGAAAAAAAGGAGTGAAAAATCATCTTCCTTTTCATCTCTTTCTGTTCACATATTCTTGGTAAAGGGCTTTTAAAAATAGATACACTTAAAAATGTCTTATAGTTTTCAGCACATAGGTCTTTCACATTCTTGGTTAAGTTTATTCCTAGATATTTTATCCTTTTTGTTGCAATTGCAAAATAATTGTTTTTTTATTTATTTTTCTGAGATTTCATTATTAGTATATAGGAATGCAATGGACTTTTGTACATTGATTTTGTAGCCGGCAACTGTACTGTTATTTGTGTATTGTTAATAATAGCTTTTTGGTGGAGTCTTTAGAGTCTTCTATATATAGCATCAAGTCATCTGCAGAGAGTGACAATTTAACTTCTTCATTCCCAATTTGGATGCTTTTTATTTCTTTCTCTTGCCTGATTGCTCTGGCGAGGACTTCCAACACTATGTTGAAAAGCAGAGGTGATAGGGAACAGCCCTGTCATGTTCCTGAACATAGAGCAAAGGGCTTCAGTGTTTCACCGTTAATTATGATATTAGCTGAGGGTTTGTCATATATGGCCTTTATTATGTTAAGGTATTTTCCTTCTATACCTATTTTATTAAGTGTTTTAATCATAAATGGATGTTGTATCTTGTCAAATGCTTTTTCTGCATCAATTGACATAATCATATGATTTTTGTCCTTTATTTTGTTTACGTGATGTATCACATTGATGGATTTGCATGTGTTGAACCATCCTTGTGCCCCTGGGATGAACCCCACTTGGTAAAAGAAATTGAAGAAGACACAAAGAAACGGAAAGACATTCCGTGTTCATAGATTGGAAGAATCAACATAGTTAAAATGATCGTATTATCCAAAGCAATATACAGATTTAATGCAATGCCCATCAAAATCCCAATGGCATTTTTAAAGAAATCGAACCAAAAAGTCATCAGATTTGTATGGAACCACAAAAGACGCCGAATAGCCAAAGACATCCTAAGAAAAAAGAGCAGTGCTGGAGGTATCACACTCCCTGACTTTAGCTTGTACTACAGGGCAACAATAATCAAAACAGCATGGTTTTCGCAGAAAAACAGACAGACAGACCAATGGAATCGAATTGAGAACCTAGAAATAAACCCACATAAATATGGACAAATAATTTTTGACAAAGAAGCCAAAAACATGCAATGGAGAAAAGACAGCCTCTTCAATAAATGGTGCTGGGAGAATTGGAAAGCCGCGTGCAAAAGAATGAAACTGAACTACTATTTGTCACCATGTAACAAAATTAATTCAAAATGGATCAAAGACCTAAGCATAAGACCTGACACAATAAACTGCATAGAAGAAAACATAGGTACTAAACTTATGGACCTTGGGTTCAAAGAGCATTTTATGAATTTGACTCCAAAGGAAAGGGAAGTAAAAGCTAAAATAAATGAATGGGACTATATCAAACTTAAAAGCTTCAGCACAACAAAAGAAACCATCGACAAAATAAAGAGGCAACCAACTGAATGGGAGAATTTTGCAAACAGTGCCTCTGATAAGGAGCTAATACCCAAAATATACAAGAAACTCATACAACTCAACAACAAAAAAACAAACAATCCAATTGAAAAGTGGGCAGAGGACCTGAAGAGACATTTCTCCAAAGAGGACAAACAAATGGCAAATAGACCTATGAGAAAATGCTCAACATTACTACTCATCAGAGAAATGAAAATAAAAACCACAATGAGATATTACCTCACCCCAGTTAGAATGGCTATCATCAACAAGACAAATAGTAACAAGTGTTGGAAAGGCTGTGGAGAAAAAAGAACCCTCATACACTGTTTGTGGGAATGCAGACTGGCGCAGCCGTTATGGAAGGCAGTGTGGAGGTGCCTCAAAAAATTAAGAACAGAATTACCATATTACCCAGCAATCCCTTTCCTGGGTATCTACCCAAAAAATCTTAAAACATTTATCCATAAAGACAAGTGTGCCCCAATGCTAATTTCAGCTTTATTTATGGTGGCCAAGACATGGAAATAACCAAAACGTCCTTCAATAGATAAATAGATAAAGAAGTTGTGGTATATATACTCAGTGGAATACTATTTGGCGATAAAAGAAGATGAAATAGTACCATTCTGACAACATGGATGGATCTTGAGATTATAATGCTAAGCGAAATAAGTCAGAAAAAGTAGAAAACCATATGATTTCACTGACATGTGGTATATAAAACTGAAAACAACAGAAGAACAAGACAAACTACTGAAAGAACAAAAACTCATAGACATAGACAATAGTTTAGGGGTTACCAAAGGGTAAGGGAGAAGGGAAACTCTAGAAGAGGGTAAACGGGGTCTAATATATGGTGATAGAAAGAGAACTGACTCTGGGTGGTGAACACACAATGTGAGATATAGATAAGGTAATACAGAATTGTACACCTGAAATCTATGTAACTTTACTAACAATTGTCACCCCAATAAACTTCAATTAATTAATTAATTAATTAATTAATTAAAAAATAGATACTCAATGGTTGAGACTTATTCATCCATCCCACAAAAGTCTACTGGGTATCCACTTGCCAGGAACTGTGCAACACATCGGGGATATGACAGTGGGGCAGTGAACCAGGTACTTCTCTGTTCTCTTAATGGTTGCTCTTAGCCCCACCCCCAGATCATTGAATAGGCCCACTCCATACTGCAGTCATGTGAGTTGAAGTACACAGGAAGTCCCAAATGTCTAACAAAGGTTCAAAAGACAAGGATAAAAGGGTAAAGTTCATAAATGATAGATTGATTTCTTTTGTAGCAAAAACCCATATTTCGGAAATATAAAGAGTTTTTTCTGTTATCTAATATAGAAATAGGATGCTAAGATCAAGAGTCTTCAGTGTCTTCTTCAACACCAGGAAATGATGCACTTCTTATGCTTAACCTCAGATCCTCCGATCCTATTCCAGAAGAGCTTGAAAGTCTTTTAAGTATTCTACCACAGAGGAAATACTTATCTGAGTCTCTGTGAGCATAAACCTCACCACCCACATTGTATCTGAAGCAGACTTAATCCATGTAACAAATTGTGAAAGAGTACACAAAACATATAATCATCTTTGGGTGGTTCGGCTTTGTCTATGTATATTGCTTTAAACTATATTCAAAAATTTAATTCACCAAATGCTTGTTAAGAGCCTAATAAACACCTCTGTTTGACCAAGCTGCCAATAAACAGACTCTTACTTGATAATTACAGTGTCTAGCATCCTCAATTTGCAGAGCTGGGAAAGAAGCCAATGAATAAAATGCAGACACAGAAGAAATTTGTAGCTTATATGAAATGTACAAGCCTGAATGTATGAGTCTGATTCTTGAACCAATGGGATATACTGCCATAAACCTACTTAAAAAGATGTTCAGATCTCAGAGGAAGGCAGACTGAGCACATGGACTGATTTCCCCTGTGAGCAGGTGGTGCTTTGAGGCTGTAGTCTCCGAATATGCCATGGCCATCCCCCCACTGAGAGGGGCCATCACCCTGAATGGTACTTCTCCCGGGAGGGAGAATACTTGGGTTAGTTTGCCTTAAACCCCAGCCCTCTTCACAGGCAGAGTTCAGTCCTTTCTTAGATGGCTTCAAATTCTCCAACAATTTTGTTATATGAGTAAAGCAGCCCAACAGAGTTATAGCACTTAACAACTCCTGTAGCATTAGAAGCCAATACCATGCCATTCTTTACCACATTAAGAATAGTCTTAAATACTCATATCTGTGCCTTATTTACATCATTGGTAGAATGAAGACAGGTTTAATGAGAGAAAAAAATCTTCTTTCTAAAATTCTTTGAGCTGACAGATAAAGGTTATGTTAATACAGCATAGTGGTGTTAATCAAGCTGCAGAATTAAAGTATTACAGACTCAAAGGAATAAGAGCCTAAGAATAGCTAAGTCAATCATCAATCTTTAAAAAGATTAATGAGGGAGATTCACCCTATAAGAATCTAAAGGTTGTTATCAAACCACAGAAATAAATACAGTATGATATTTGTACAATATGAAACAAATAAATCAGTGGAACTTACTAAAGAGCTTAGACAATGACCCAAGTAAATAAAGGGGTTTACTATAATATAAAATTGGTGCAACAAAACAATAAAGAAATAATAGATTCTTTAGTAGGTAATGTTGGGAAGTTAGCCCACCATATGTAAAAAATGGAATTGGATTTTATATGACCTAGGTGTGAAAAATTACAAAGTTAATAAAAGAAAGCATGGGACAATATATTTTCAACCTTAAGATGGAAGGGCATTCCATAAATAAAAGTTCAAAAGCATAAAACATAAGAAAAAATGATGGCTTGGATTTAGAGGATTTCTGTTGGATGAATGACACTGTGAAAAAAGCTGAAAAAAGGGAAGGAAATATTGTAATAACTAAAACCAACAGAAAATTAATATCTGGAATATAGAAGGACCTTCTAAAAATCAACAACAACAAAAAGGCAATCCCAAGGCATGTAATGAGCAAGGTATAAAAATACACAATGTATAGAAGAATTGGTAAAAATCTAACATGCATACAATGAAATGTCCAAATTCTGTGGCAATCAGAAAAATGTAAATTAAAACAATACTTACTACCCTGGCAAAAATTAGACAACTGTAAATCAGAGAAAAATGTAAGATAATTATCAGGAATGTGGGAACATATAAAACCTCTTTGTCTATAGGAGGGAGTGTTGAATGGTGCAACCATTCCGGAGAGCCATCTGGCACTACCTGGAAAACCTAGTATGTGCATAAGCTCTGATCCAGCAATTTCTACTCCCAGAGAAATCCACAGGGAACATATTCAAGGTTGTTCCTTACAGCACTGTTTGTTTGACGGAAGGAGTTAGAGGACATCTGAGTGTCTGTCCATCAGCGGAAAAGTGGGTAGATAAAAAATGGTGGACTTCATGGAGTTGCACTGTCTAAAACAGGAGCCACTAGTTACATGTGGCTATTTGAATTTAAGTTTAATTCAAGGAAGATTAAATAAAATTAAAAATTTACATCCTCAGTCACACCAACCACACTCTAAGAGTTCAATAGCTACATGCAGCCAGTGGCTACTATTTTGGATAGTACAGATAGAAAATGGTTTCATCAGCAAAGAACATTCTATTGAACAGTGCTGTCATAAAGAATTATGCAGCCGTTAGAAGAAATAGATTCACTGTTCTCACAGCAATATAAATGGTACCTAAAAGCATAGTGCTTAGACAAATTAATTTGCAACAACATTAAATATATTCAATAACATCATTTACATAAATTATAAAAGTGTGCAGAAAATAATACTACACATTAACCAAGTTAAATCACTTAAATAAAAAGATACACATTAACCCAAATTAATGGAGTTGGAGTAGAGTATAGGTACATAAGAAAAGAAGTAACTCTATCCATACAGATTTTTGAGCTGAAAGAAGTTTCAGAATATCAAGTACACACCCGCATTATGTTTGTCCTTCTGGACAAGGTCACAATTGAATAAAACATGATGCCTAAAACCAAGGAGCATATAGTTCATTTGAGACATGGCAAAGAAGAGTAACACAAAAATCAAAAGACTTCAATAAGCAAGCACCCAACAAAAAGAAAGGTAACCAGAATTCAAAGCTGGGAGAGATCGGGAATGATTTGGGAAAGTGATACCGCACATAGGCCTAAAAGATGGTGGAGGGAAATGAAGAACTGGAACAACAGCATTCCAGCAGACAGAAAAGCTTGCACAAGGCATGGTAGAGAATGGGAAACAAGGTCATCAAAGGAGACTAGATCCTGACGATCTGGTAGGGGCATATAGATACCAGGTAACCAGATTGCCTGGTGCGCTTGGGAAAGCCCTGATCATGTTTGCTGTCCCAGAATAATTATTAATGCACCCCTTTCACTCACAAAGTGTCCCAGTTTGGATGATAAAATATATGATCTTCCTCCATACAGAGAGAGAAATAGGCTGACAAAATAGTTTAACAGAGAGGCATTAAGGGCTTTCAAGTTACATATTGATTATGTACATTCTATATTCAAATAAGTATTTCTCTGATGCAGTACTAATCAGTATAGGAACAAAATTAAAATGTGCACTTTTGGACAAATAACTTTTTGTGAGAGCTTTAGAAATGCTGGATGAGCTGGTCCGTGAGAAAACTACAATAATTTAAATAAAAAAATTTAAATGTGTTTTAAGAGAAGTGAGTTGAAACACCTCATCAACGTCATCTCTATCACAGAGAATTAAGCTCTAATAAAAGCTGACTGAAATTTTCACCTAATGCTATGAAGTAGTTGACGCTCACACTCTAGCTAGTCACTCTAGCCAGAACAAACTTAATGGCAGGTGACATCAAATTAAAACTACCACATGTATCCTGTTACATATTTGTAAGAACATGGGGAAATGCAATTAGGAAAACTCAATTACAATCAGAACGCGTTTAACATTTTGATTACTAAAAATAAGTTGCTAAAAACACAATTACCTCAATTTTGGTTAAGAGGTCTTGCAGTTCTCCTGATTCATTCATTGACAAAATTTTCTCAGCACCCTATTAACAAGAGAGGGCAGGGGGAAAGAAAATCCATTTTGTTAGTATTGGAGAAAACAAAGTTCTAATCAGGAAAGTTAAACCCCAAAAACACTTAACACGATTCTTCTCTTCAGATCTAAGCAAACTTAACAACTAGGAGGCCAAAGAAGAGAAGAAATTCTCTTCCCCCTTTCACATATTCTCCCCCCTAGTAAGGCCTAGTGTGGGCAAGAGGAGGACTGCCAACAGGAAAGCGCACAACTGTCAGGTGAAGTCCAGATATGACAGGTTCCAGCACACCCTCCCGAGTTGTTTGGGGAGCCTGAAGCTGGTTCTACCATCTGGAAAATGAAGCCTTTGACCAATTCCCAGGCTGGGCTGTCTCCGCCCTATTCCAAGCAGTTTGGACATGGCCTTCCATAGAATGATGCATGCAAAGCAAACAGCAGCTACTAGCAATAATAATATTAATAACCACAAATACTAATTAAGCACATGTCCTCTGAGCTAGGAACCCAACGTCACTTAATTTGATGTGGTAGACTCTGTTAATAGTAGAGATTAAATCATTTCAAGGTCACCAAGAAAGGAAGCAGAGTGGGAATTTGAACATAGGCAGGGGACTTACTCCAGAACCAATGTTTTTAACTTCTAAAACTTTACCATGAAAACAAGAATGGGGGCGATGTACGCACTTTCCAACAAACTTACGTTTCTTCTAACTACCATATTTTTCTTTCTTTTCGCGCCTCTTCTTACATTCTCTCACTCTACTTCCCAACGTATAGTCACAGGCGAGGGAAGAAGGAAAAAGGGCAAGCTAGGAAATCACAATGGGTTGGGGTGAGGGTGATTGGCTTACTGAGGGAAGAGAAGGATTTCTGAAGCTGGTGGCATTTGATCTGGACCTTGAAGATTGGATGGTTTCTAAAATAGGTTAGCCAATTACTGTTATGATGTATTGGAGCCTTTAGCTCTGGGTTTCATTTTACTTTGGTTTATCTTATATAATTCATGTCATTTTAATCACCATCAGAAATGTCAACTTGATATATTAAAAAGCACTAGGAATGAATACACAGGGCTATAGAGAATATATATAGCTCCATGAGGCAGGTTATATTCTTTTATTTGTGGGTACTTTTGCCAGGAATACAAACGTGAAACACCTAAACTGAGAACAAAGGTAACAAAAGCACCAAAATAAAACATTAAAGTCTAAAACGTAGTAATATCTGGTAATATTTTACTTTTGCTACATTCTATTTCTTTTAATGGGAAAAGCCCCTGGGGAATTTGGTCCATGAACTCAAGCACTAAGGAGAAAATATGAGTCATTTTTCTTCAACAAAAGAAAATGCATTGCAAAGACTCCAAACAAAACGAATGTACCAGAGAAGCTACTACGCATCTCCTTCCCAGCTCTTATCTCAACAGTCAGTATGCTTTAGTCAATTGTTTAGAATACAATGCAAAGGCCCGCAAATGACTATCTCATTATCCATACATACATGAAGTTTACTGGGCCTCAGTCAAATAATCCCAGCATCATCACCACTATGGAAGTAGATTCCACGTTTCAGGAGAAATTCAGGCTTTACCCACTTCAAGCAATTTACCTAAAGGCGTGATGGTCATTGCTCTTCAAGACAATGCCCAGGTGTCTAGTGCCCAGGTGGTGTACCAAGTGCTCAAGGTGGAAAAACAGAGACCTGGAGCTACTCTCCCGGGTCCCTCTCTCAAATACTGCTACTCAACGTGGCCACCACCCACAACTCTACCTGGCCAGCCCTCAGGTCCTTTCCTTAGGAGGGCTCCTCTGACCCTATGCCACATACTGAATAGAAATTGTAGCCCAAACCCCCCAATTCCTCACAGGTTTCCACTTCCGTGTGCTCCACTTGACCCTGTCCTTGCCAAACTTCAGTGCAAGATACTGCGTGTAGGACAAAGAAATCAGAGGGCGCCCTCCCTGCTCCTGAGCAGCCCCAACAGGATGGGGACCTCAGCCTAGTCGGCAAGTTTCTGTGAACAATTAAATTCCTCTCCTCCTGAGGCCAGGGACATTTATCAGGGTAGCTCTCAATCTGCCCTGCTCTGCCCTGCATTTACATATTCCAAAAGCCGCATATTCTACATTTTCCATTGCTTTTTTATTATTACTTGGCCTTTAAAGAAACCCTTGGGTCCACAAAAGAGAGTGTATTTCCTTAAGTACTGATAGCCTTAGGAAATAATATTTTCCTGAATGGTATTTAGCGAAGAATGTCAGATACGTGTTTGTTAGTTTTTAAATATAACTCTACATTCAATTAATCATTCTATTATCTGGCACAGTTTACTAAGATTTCCAGGATACCTATGAAAAATTTCTAGTATATTTCTCAATTGATTCATAATCATTTTTTTCTAAAATATTAATTCAATCCTGAAAATAATGATAATAGTGATATGTTAAGTGTTTTACAGACATGGCTCTTTTAATAATTGGTACAAAGTAAGCATTATTATTGTAATTTTTAAAATGAAGAAACTAAAGCTTGAAGAGAATAAGGAACCCGCCCAGAGCCTTTCAGTTAATCAGTATAAAGCCTGCCAGATCTAGAATTCAGTTTGCACTGACTCAAAAACCTATACTCTTTCCGCTGTGCCATGCACACTGCCTGCTCTGATATAACATAATTGTATCTGTGAAAAAGTGGTACAGGTAACTCCCACTGTGAGGCACATGAGAGTGTGTGGTTAGGACTCACTGTCGAGTAGGTGCCCAAGAAGATCAAATGCCTGAAAGCTTTCATCACAATGATTCCAAACAGAATAGATGTGCCAGGGAAGCTACAAAACATCCCAGTTCTTTTTTTAAAATCTCAGCACTACGCCTCATTCAGTTATTTCTAATATGCTGTATATGCCAGGAAAGGACCTATTTCATTACCCTTCCATACGTGAAATTAGCTCTCTTCTCAGTCAATACTTCCCACCTTAAAATTCTGAGCAGTGGGCTGTGACATGTGAACAGTCACTCTTTTTTTACATGTAACCAGCATCTCAGACAAAGATCAGACAGTCTACATAATCTTTTCTCATACATGGATCACCAAAGGAGAGATTCAGACCTTGTTCTTTTTCAAGAACAAGAAACAGGTGAGAAAAGAAATCACTCCCCTGCTTACTAGGATTCCAGAACACTTGCCTACCATTTCTGATCTGTGTAAGTGCAAAGTGTGCCACTATATACCTTTATGCATATGTCTACTCACTCATTTCCACAGTCAACACTCTTTTGAGCCCCCATTAGGCACTGTGCTAAGTGTAAGAGATATAACAATAAGAAAGAAAAAGTCTCCCTATTCCTGAGGGAATCTTTTGGAGGAGATAGATGTGAAGCAAAAGATAACATAAATAAATGTAAACTTATAACTACAGAAAGGGCATTGGTACAAAATGCTATGAAAGCATATAATAAGGTGAATTTAACCTATGTAACTGAATCATGAAGTTTAGGGAAAGCTATCTCCATTAAGTAATGATTAAATAATCTTTAGAAAGAATAACAGTTAACTGAGCAAATACATAGAATGAGAGAAGGAATTAATTAGGGCAATAAGGTTACCAAACATTATGTGTACATGACCCTTTATGGTCACTTTCCATTCATTTAAAATAAGAAAATGAATCTTCCTATCATATTCTGCATAGTATTTTGGATCAGTGCACTGAAGGGTAAGATACCAGCCTATATTTTAAGCAACCTATTTTAAAAATAAGCTGAAAAAAACCATACATTGGTATAAAGCAACTTATATTTAGCACACACTTCTAGATGTCTGGGAAGAGTTGCTAGATCAAGGATTTCCAAACACCACTATCAAAAAATGAATAAATAAACAAATAAACAAATAAAATAAATACCAACATTTAAATATTTTTTCCTCAAAAATTGTTTAAAATCACACATGAAGATTTTAGCTATCTCCATGCTGAAATATTTCCATGTTGACATCCAGACTCTGGTTTCCACATGGAACACCAGTGTTTGAAAACTATTGACCTGACGTTTCTGAGAGGTCCAGAAGAACTAGAAAAATGTTCTCTCTAACCAAAAGCAAACGCAAAATGTAATTGTGTATATACATAATACATATATATATATATATATATATATATATATATATATATATATAATTTTAGTTGCATTTATTCACACACTACTTTATCTTACTAAGAAAGCAATTTATAATAAAAGATCCACACAATGATAAAATACAATAAAATTTGAATAGGAATTCAGGACATAATAAATGCCCTAAATAAATCCCAAAATGATAGCTATGATTGAGCCTTAAATTTAATTCTCCTCAGCTCCTCAGTGGAAACACAGTTTTTCTTAGCACAGTGCAGTTCAATGTAATGCAATGCCGTACATAAGAGTTTAGATGAACTGGCAGATATAATAAATAATAATCTTGCTTTTTAATTAATTAACCATAAAAATATAGTCTCTACATAAATGCCATCACAGAACTGCCTCTTGAATTAAACAGCACAAGCTTTCATCCCTCCTGCTGGCTTAAAGAAGACTCCTTTTCCCTCTCACATAACTGCCTTTCTACCGTTTATTTCTCTCTGGAACATCTTCCAGTGACTGGGATGAAACCCACACTCCTTAGCATGATCTACAAAGGCCTTCACTATCTGGCTGCTTCAACGTTTCCAGCTTTTTCCTTTAACACTATATGCTCCCAAATTTCACCCCTTCTCTTGGTCCTTCCATGAGATAATATGCCTGTACACATGCTCCATCCTTAGCTCACAGTTTCTTCTATCTTTCCCACCATCCTCTCCTGGAAAACCCTGAGACATGCTTCCAAACCCAGCTGAAATGTTAGCTTCTCAATGAAACTTCTTTGATTTTCCCAGACAAAAATTCCCGCCTCACAGACCACATTTTACCCCACTGCACAGCAAGCCCGGGGGCAATTACAGAGGCTACAACTTCAAGGACCCAGCACTGTGTGTGGTGCATCATAGGTACTCAGTAAGTAATTGCTGTGTTTATACCTTCAGCCTTTTTGTAGTAAATGCAGCATGAAATTCCAAATGGCTATTGCTTATAATGACTGCTGATTTAAAAAGGAAAACCAAGCAAGGTCATGAATCAAATGTACTTTGGTGGAGGTAAATCTGCAAAGGACCAAGCTGATGATTTGATAGAATGCCAGATTCTTAGAGGAGTGAAAGGGATGAACACTGTGTAAATGATCTCCCTTAACCATCACTTCTCTCACCTGGGCACTTGATGGGAAATGAAGAGCTAGCCCCCGGAGGTTGTACTTTCTACTGCAGACCAGGAGGCTAGGATTGCCCAGTGCTGGCTGCTACAGAAGCCTTCTGCTGTGTAATCAGGAGAGCAGATGGCAGGGTTGGCGTTCAAGGAGCTCAACCAGCACTTAGCAAGATGCCTGCCAAAGGATGTGCTCCATAAATGTTTGTTGCTGTGGCTGCCTTGCCCACTAGAATGGGAGGTTACACCCACCCTGGAGACCGGCCACCTGAGTCCTGCTGACAAAGTCAAAATTTACTTCAGCAGTCAGTTCTGAATCTTCTCCAAGGCATGAACAAACTCCATCTCCACGGAGGCGCTAAAGTTTTCCACAAAACACTTAGGCATGGAAAATGATCAAAGCAGGTGTAGCAATATCCAACCAGTGTCTTAAAAAGCATGGTGAAGGCTCCATGGACAATCTCATAGCTTAGCTTTCATGTCTCCCTGGCAGAAAGAATTAAGGGCAAAATTAACTAAATTAGGTGACTTATTTTGTGCAATTATGTAACACAGGCCTTTGGCTGTTAGAAAATGCCGTTCAAAAAACGTGATTTTAGTTGTATGTAATTAATACTGAACCACTTTTTTCAATGTAGCTGTAAAGAACAATCTCCTGTGGAGGCCAGCCTTGATACTGTTTATAATGAAATTAAAAAGCCATATCATCAAAATAGGTGATCATGGGGATATATTATTCTCTTCTTTATCGCAGAAGGCCATCTCTCTTGTTTCTTTAAAATTAATATCAAATTATATAAAAGTGATATCCATGTTAAAAAAAAAGAATAAGATTGTGGGTTGAGCTAGAAGCCAGAAGACTGTTCTATTTAATAGATTTAAGATGGCTGTCTACTGTGCCATCAAATTCTCTTTGCATAAACTAATTTTTAGAATGCAGTGGTTAAGCTCAGCAAAAACTTTGTGAATAAGACTCTGGATTAAATTCTAATGCCTCTACTTACAAATTAATTTAACTTGAACATCTAACATAAATTCTTTAAGGCTCAGCTTCCTCATTTATAAATTGGGTATAATAATGTTTACAGTGCTATAAGGGTTACATGAAATGATATATGAGTCTAGAACACTTCATGACACATAGTAGGAATTCAATAAATAGTAATTGTATTATTATTATTATTATTATTATTGAACTCCCTGACAGCATTTATAACTTAGAATCAATATTGAGCATTGGTCCACAAACATTTTCTCTCTAGAGTCAATAATTAATAAAAGATAAATGGAGGTCTACAAAAGTTTTACATTGTTGTTGGATGATATTACCATAAAGTGGAAAAGAATGTAATAAAAAAAAGGGAGGTCTCATGCAAAATACTTGGAAAAAGACTCAATTTTGTGATTTATTAAAAAAGAAAAGTTGGTACAAAATTTGAGGATTTTTCAGACCATAAAATTTCTCAGCTACATTGAAGAATGGCTAAAATATTCGTTATTATGGGAGACTTAATGAGCTTTCAGCTAGGACCCTCTGAAGAGTGAAAAACTGAGGATAGTTAGTGACCAATATTGCTGAAAAAAATTGAGTTGATTTTTTTTCTGGGACAATATGGATATTTAATCACTCAGCAGGAGAAATATTTGAGTAAGAATCAAATAGTGAGAGTAATTGAGAAATATAATTAGTTGATCAAAATGTCAATTAAAATTTCATTACTAGGAGGCAGCTCCAACTTGAATGGGCCTTAATCCCAGATGGGCTCCAATGATGTTTAGACATGGATAGGTTACTAAGGATCCATCACTGAAGCTTATACATTCAATAAAAATTACTTTATCTTTCATATTACTACCTTAGTAAAATTGCCAAAAGATTAAAGATGCCTCCCCCAGTTTCCACCGGGAAAGATTTCTCTGCAATGTGCTGAAGTTCGTGATCATGAAATGAAACAGACATCCCATTTTTATAAGGCACTACAATGCTATAGTCACGAGTTGTCTAACAATGTTTGTTTGTTTTTGTTTTTTAAACTAATGAGAATAACCCAATGCATTTTATAGGATCCCAGAAGGAAAGAGATGACATTTATTTATTATTAAGGCATTTATTATTATTGGTTTAGTATTATTTATTAGATATGCCAATGAAGACCCCATCTACAGAAGTGTGGACCATATTAACTAAACCAATAGTGTCAGTGAAGCATCCAGGGGCTGGCAACAACAGGAAGCTATTACTACCCGTAGGTCTCAAGTTCATTGAGAAGGTATTGTTGCCACAGAATTTAAGAAAATATATAGCCATGAGAATAGGGCTGAGAGGAACTCAGAGACTGCCCAAACCGCACCTCAGCGTTACGGGAGCAGAGGAAATAAATACCTCAACCTCTCTGTCCTGTCTTACTCAGATTTCCCATTCTAGCCTTCCTATGACTGAAGTTATGGGGAAAGAACTAGAAATCAGAGGGCAAAGGTATCTGTGATACAGTCCTAAAGTTTGCCTTTCTGAGTCACAGAACAGGCCAGAGAAAGGCGGAGAGCAATCTAGAAGGGAAAACAGAGAGTAACCAGCACAGCCAGCAATGAATCAGATGATATTTTTCATTCTATTGGGGTCGATCCCTGTTTGAGTCCATTTATTATGTGTCCTCAGAACAAGAGAATAAGGATGAGAATTCTCCTGTAGATTCCTTCATCTTCTTCCTAAGGTGAAGGAAAATGAATCATGCAACTAACAAGATATGTTGGGAAGGTTGTAGCATTGGGGTTAAAATTGTGGACTCAGCCATGCATTAAATTCTGTCTCTGCTACTTATTTAGTATATGAGCTTGAGCAAGTTACTTCACCCCTTAAAACCTATTTCTCAGCTATAAAATGTAGAGAAAAAAATATCTCTAGTGTGTAGAGTTATAAGAAATAAATAAGATAATGCATGTTATGTGCTTAGCATAGTGCCAGGCACACAAAGAGCCTTGGTAACAAGAATAATATTTGTTTATTCTTGTTATTTTCAACAGACTAGTAGAAGTAATGGACTTTCCATTGAGCTTAATTCCAACGATCCTTTTGGAAAGACTCATTGTCAATTGTTTTCTTTTTAAAAAATCAACTGTAGTGACCTTCTCTTATTGGGACTATCCTACTTCTATTTATCATGTGGAAAGAATCCTAACTACCTCTATCCCTCTGTCACTATCGATTCTCCATTCTCCTTTTTAATTACAAAATCCTCTGAAACTGACTTGGGCATAGCATATAGTGAAAGACTGTTCTTCCCAGTCTCCTACATGGTCAGATAAATCTCTGTGACTAAGTTCTTGCCAAAGAGATGGGAGCAGAAGTGATGTGTACAGCGACCAGACCATACTCTTAAAAACAAGCTGATCATCCTATACTTACTCTTTTTGCCTCTTAACAAGCTAGAAAAAAATATGATGAAGTTGAGCCATTTTTAACCATGAGGTGAGGACTGAAGGGGTGGTGCAACAAATAGAAGAATCACTCATGGAGCAGAGAGATCTGTACCCCTCTACCACCAACAACTCAGGCTTATCTGAGAGACAAATGCCCACCTTGCTTGAACAAGTAACCTATAATTTATATAGATGATAGATGGAGAGAGAGAGAGAGAGAGAGAGAGACAGAGAGACAGAGAGAGAGACAGAGAGAGACAGAGAGAGAGAGATGATAGATGATAGATAGATAGATAGATAGATAGATAGATAGATAGATAGATAGATAGATAGATAGATAGATAGATAAGGGAAAGATAGAGATAGAGAAAGAGATAGAGATAGAGATAGAGATAGAGAAAGACAAAGAGCTAGAGATAGGATGAGGATGACATTAGAGAGATGGAGCACAAACTTGGGTACCACCCAAAATTTAAGATATTTTTTTCTTAGCTACAAGATTTCGGAAAAGAAGTAAAACAGGGGTGGCAATAATAACCTTGCACAGAGAGATTTCTTGTAGAAATTTTAAGATTATTTTCCTCCTTTCCTCCAGGATCTCTTCCTATCAGACTGTCTCCTGTTTGGAGAAGAAAATTGAGGAACTGAATGTGTAGGTGAGCTCAGGGAGGATGCAAAACCTCAGGTCTCTAAACATGGAATGAGAACAAAGCCTGGCTCCTGTGTCCTCTCCCTCTGTCCTGGCCTCTGTGTCCTCCAAAGAATGCAAGCTTGGGATTTGCTCCAAGTTACAAGGCTTCCATGATTCACCTCCTAAGGACATTGGCTGTTTCAGTGGGTAGGACAATGCCAGAAGGACTGTACTTTTTTTTTTTAATTATATATACACATTTTTTATTGTTACAGAAAAGTATTTTAGAGTAATCAATAGGTAATTTTCAAATGCAAGCTTATATAATATAAGCGGTAATTCTGGGAGAAGGAAAGGAATAAATATACTAGTTCTAGTTGAAAATGGAATGTTGTACACTTTCTGACGTAAAGAGGACAGTTCTTATAGGGTGTGAGAGGAGGGGTTCTGAGCAATGAGACCGTAGCAGACTGAAAGAAGAAGCCTTTTTGCTAAGGGGAAGTTTACTGAGCAGCTACCATTAGCCACGTGCTCTACAAGCATCACTCATTGAATCTTCATGCATCCCTGAATGTTGTCTTTTAAAACCTTCAGATTTAAAAATAGGGAAACTGAGACTCAAAGAGATTATAAAAGTACAGTGTTATAAGAGTACTTATTCAAGATCATCATACAGATGACATTTGGCAGAGTCAAGATTCAAATCTAGATCTACCTGGCTCCAAAGTATATGCTTTTCTTCATTGAACTTCAGTTTTTCCATTTATAAATACATACATACATATGAGTACATACATATTATACATACATACATACATATTGAAATAACATAAACCTGGAAGAGATAGTCTGAGAATAATGCATGAGTTTAATATATAATATAGTAAGCCACAGTTTAATATAGAACATAGTAAGTGCTTAATAAATAATATGTTACTGCTATTACTTTTATTATTATATTCAAATACATGATAGTAACATATTATAAATTTTGTCTAATGTTCAGTGATGGTAGGTGATAAATAACATAGATTTTAGAACTTGTAATTTCTTATACCTCATAGACTATTTCAGCACTTCATTTATGCCATCAGGACAGGCAAACTTATGCTGTGAAGTTCTGACCTGTGTGTCTCCTATTTTACTTCCTGTGAAGCAAAGAAGCAAATGATGGAAATATAGGTCATTTGTTAAAGGACATAGGCAGGTGTGTTTCACCCATCCAGAGAGTAAATACATAGTCCCCTTATTCAGAGGATGAGCTAGTACAAAAGCTCTCCAGGAAATGACCATTTGTCATACCAACCACTTAATCAGAAGGCCATAGATGAATGATAATGTACTAAATACTGAAACAATGAAATAAACTACGAGAAATGAAAGCACACTAGAAGCAGTAAAAAGTAAAATAAAAAACTAGATTCCAAAAGTAAAAAGTTTACTATAATCAATGAAAACTTGATGAAACTAAGCAAATAAAAACTAGGGAAAAGATACTAGTGAAATAAAATAGTATAAACAAAGCCACAGCAGACTAAAAAAATTAAGATAAAGAGAGCCCTAGAAACATTTTAGCAATAAACCAAAATGGAAAAAAATATATATATTTGAAAATATAAAACTAAGTCATTAACATATTATGAGGTATGAGAATAAAAGCCAAAGAATTTTATTAGAATGTATAAATGAAGCAGCCTCTAAGACCCAAAGCATAAACCCTCATATAGAAACTACCCAAGTTCTTAAAGCCAAAGACCTTAGTTTGTAAAATATTAATGGTACCACCAAATAGCCAGCTACTTTAATCAACATTCTGGCAGTTGAACTTGACTCCTAACTTTTCATCATCCCACAGCCAATCCATCAGCAAGTCCTGTTGATTCTACAATGTCTATTTTGAATCCATCCATTTCTTATCACCTCTACTGTTAACATGCTATTCCAAGGGTCCACCATTTCCATGGTTTTATTCTTGCTTGCCACTAGTCTCTATGCAGGGACCAGAATGATCTTCTACAAAGTCAAAATGGTCGCTTCACTTGCCCTTCCCCTAATTAAAACACTGAACACCTTTGCCTTCCATTTATATCAGAAGCCAGACCTCTTACCATGATCTACAGGTTTCTGTGCAGCATGGCCCTGCCTACATCTCTAAACTACCTCCACCTCACTTCTGTCTCAAGCTCATGAACTTCCCTGTGGACTTTCATTCCATTTTCTTTTAGATCCTAGAATACGTCAGCTCTTTCTTGCATTACAGCATCAGGACATGCTTGAATATACAAAAATCTCTACAGTCAGAATGCCCAGTTCCTGGGATCTCTTTATGGTGGCCTCATTGTAATGTCCCAAGTCTGAGCTTCAAGTCTCAGAGTCTTAAACAGATCTTCTCCGATCACCTAGTTAATTAACCTCTTTGCCCATTTACTCTCAATCCCAGATCCTGTTAACTTCGTAACAGTTTTCCATCTCTAATTTAGTACATACTTGTATTTACTTACCTGTTCATCCCCCCTAGTAGAATGTAAGCTACATGAGAACAGAGACAAGAACTATTTAATACAACACGGTGTATAACTGTCACCTAGCATGGGACTGGATTCTCATTAGTTTTCCATAAATAATTGCTGAATGAAAGACCATGTTGAGATTCTTTCCAAAGTTTTGGCCTTCCTAATGGACAAGAATCCTCAAGATTCAGAATGAAGGAATAGAAGAAAGCAGAATCCTTGGTCTCCATGCCCTTCACCCATGTCTGGCATCTCACTCCCCAGGTTTGCTGCCCACCTTAGGAATTAGAGTTAGAATACCTCAGTATAGCAAGATGGAATTCTGTGCCCTGGCTCCCTGATGTCTATAGTTTGTAGTCTGGTCACAGATCCCTTCCTGTGGTGGTTCTTTGTTCTTGAATATAAGGTTCAACAATACCACATGGCCATCATTGCCAAAAATCATCAAACATTGGCAAATTGTTATGGTTCAACTTAATAAATACACATCAGTATACCAAAAAGGAAGCACAGAGTTAAAGATAAAGAAGGTGCTACAGGTCATAAAATGCATTCAACCAGTCTCTCAAAGGCTACTGCAACATACAGGTATAGTCTTTAGTTAAAGATGTGAAGAAAACACCTCAGAAACTAAACCCTGGTTCGATACAGGTCTTGTCTATGTCAGACCATAAGTATCAGCACCTCTTTTTTCTATGAGACCAAAATAAACTATCAACTCTTTGACCCTGGGATTTTTAAGCAGGACAAAAGAGGACAGAAAGCAGGAAAAAGCATAGCAGTGGTTCATTTTGCTCATCATTTGGGGACAAATCAACTAAAATATTACAAGACTAGCACACAGATGACCAATTATAAGTAAGTCATTCAGAAGCTTCCAGGGAGGTACGTATACTGCTGAGGACTTAAATTTTGAAGAATACATATAAATAGATTTTCCTCCAGAAAAACTCCACATAAATCCAAATGCTTTTCCTCACAGTGCAAAACAAATAACTGCCACTGATTCTTGACTTCACTGTTTTTAAATGGATACTTTCCAAGAGTCAAAAACTCAATTAAGAGAGTAAGCTTCACCCTTTGTAAAGTCTAGCATCAAGCCCCACGCCAAGCTATCCCCCACTGAGCCCTAGCCCCAGCTCAAGGTGAATTCAGACACTAAAGAAATAAGACAACTGTATTTAGGACAAGCAAAAGAAATAAAGTAGAGACTCATTGCAAACATAGTTATGGTGACTAAGGAAGAACTGTTTGACTGTAGCACAAAGGCATCCAAAAATCTCTAAGAAAGAGGAAGAGTTGAATTGAAGGAGGGAAATACCCATACCTATACACATTGTTCCTAGTATGTGGCTGAAAAAAATATGACTTGATAATATAGTCCTAACTACCTCCTTCCCACATGTTTTGGTAATAACACAAACAGTGTGGACTCATATATCACAATAGGTCACAAAAGGTACATTGAGTAGAAGTTAAACTCCAGCAACCTTCTCATATCAAACTGTCTCAGGAATTCAGTGTGCTTGTTGTCCACTTACTGATGTTGACAAATTATTGAGCCAACTACATGCTTTGGGGTGGTTTCATAGTTTGTCTATTTCTAGGGAGCTCTTAGTGAATTAAAGCTGTTTTCTTAATTCAGTGTATGATGAACTTTATATGACTTTTTAAAAAAATCCTAATAGTTTCCCAAGCAAGGTATCTTTAAGGGAGAAAGCTGCTTGGGGGAAATGCCCCAATTTGAGGGCATCTGGAGGGGAAAAGTGGCCTTGAGAATGGGAGAGGGGTAGGAGCCCAGAAGCAGCAAAGAATAGCCTCACTGCTCTGTAGGAGACAAAGATTCTTGGTTTTCACTGTCACAGGAAGAGAAGAGGGCAGAAGAGACTGGGGGCCAGAGGGAGAGGTTGTGCAGTGATAAATTAGGGCAATCTAAGGCTATACAGTGAAGAAACCCGAAGGGGCCACGCAGCCAAAGGACTTTGAAGAAGCTCGCATTTAATTAGAAATTGTCTCCACTCAAGCAAGTTTGTTTAGTGCAAAAAAGTCCCTCCTCTAACTCTCCGCTCTGAATCTTCAGTAAATTCTGCTCCCACATGCTTTGCTGGTATAATGTACAGAGAAAAGAAAAAAGAAAAAAGGTCTGAATTTTCATGAGCTGACTATGGTACAGGAGAGAAAGTACACAAAGAAGAAAACACCAGAGGCAAAAATGATCATAAGAATGCAAGCCTCTCAACCCTCATTCCCCTTTCACCCTCAAGACTTCATGAAAATCTTGGTGAAAATTTTGGACATGCACCAAAAATGCAGTTTTGTGTCACCCAAATCCTAAGTGGTTAGAGGTCCCAGATGTCATCTGGGATGTGCTTCTGTTAAGCCATTTATTCCTAAATTGTCTGTTGACTTTAAAATACTTTTTGATAGCCCAGTAATGTTGAACATAGGTACCAGATATCAAATTAAGAACATGCACTGTACATACAACTCAACAACAACAAAAAACAAACAACCCAATTAAGAAATGGGCAGAGGACCTGAAGAGACATTTCTCCAAAGAGGACATACAGATGGCCAATAGAAATATGAAAAAATGCTCAACATCACTAATCATAAGAGAAATGCAAGTAAAAACCACAATTGGATATCACCTCACACCAGTTAGAATGGCTCTCATCAACAAGACAAATAATAACAAGTGTTGGAGAGGCTATGGAGAAAAAGGAACCTTCATACACCATTGGTGGGAATGCAGATTGGTGCAGCTGCTATGGAAGGCAGTGTGGAGGTGCCTCAAAAAATTAAAAACAGAATTACCATATGACCCAACAATCCCTCTCCTGGGTATCTACCCAAAAAATCTGAAAACATTTATCCGTAAAGATATTTGCGTTCCAATGTTCATTGTGGCTTTATTTACAGTGGCCAAGGTATGAAAACAACAAAAGCATCCTTTGATATATGATTAGATAAAGAAGATGTAGTATATATACACAATTGAATACTATTCTGCCATAAGAAAAGATGAAATAGTGCCATTTGTGACAACATGGATGGATTTTGAGATTATTATGCTAAGCGAAATAAGTCAGAAATAGTCAAGAACCATGTGATTTCTCTGATATGTGGGATATAAAACTGAAAGCAACAAAGGAAGACAAACAAAGAAACAAAACTCATAGACATAGACAATAGCAGAGGGTAAGAGGGGAGGGAGTTGGTAGATGAGGGTAAACAGGATCAAATATATGGAAGGAGACCTGACTCTGGGTAGTAAACACACAACGTGATATATAGATGATGTTTTACAAAATTGTAAACATCGAAACCGAAAACCTATGCAATTTTAATAATAATTGTCACCCCCAATAAACTTTAATTAAAAAAAATTTTTTTTAAATACAGGACAGGTTAGAAAACAAAACAAAACATGAGTTGTATGTCATTGCCAGAAAAGCCAAAACTACTAATTTGCTAATCATCTTTTTAAGTCAGTTTTCAAAATTCATCTGTGACATACAACATTGAACAAATGATAATACTGTGATAGCATTGTATGGTGTCAGATGGTTGCTGGACTTATGGTGATCAGCATTTTAGGTATATAAATGTTAAACTATGGTGTACACCTGAAACTGATACAATGCTTTATGTTAGCTAGATTATTTAATAAAAATCTTAAGAGAAAATGCAAAATTAGTCATAAAAAAGGTGCTGAAACATGCTACAACATGGATGAATCTTGAAAACATTAGGCTAAGTGAAAGAAGCCAGACAAAAAAAAAAAGCACATATTGTATAATTCTATTTATATAAAACATCCAGAAAAATCAAATCCACAAAGACAAAAAGCAGACAATGGTTGTTAGGGGCTGAAGGGAGGGTGCAATGGAGAATGATGCCTGATGGGTAAGGGGTTTCTTTTTGGAGTGATGGAAATGTTCTACAATTAGATGGTAGTGATGCTTGCACAACTCTGAATATACTAAAAACTCTGAATTGTACACTTTAAAAGGGTGAATTTTATGGTACGTTAATTATATTTCAACAGAATTGTTTAAAAAAAAGAATGAACAACTGACTACAGTCAAGAAGAATGATCAGAAAGGAGAAAACATTTCTTCTGTTTAAATTTTTATTTTCAGGGATGATTATTCCTTGGAACAAGACTCTCTGCCTAATGGAGAAGTCAAGATACACATAAAATGTTCACGAGAGATAATTCCCTGTTTGGAAATGCTGAAAATGTGAAATTCCAGTATGCCTGCCCAAATCTAAATCCTGCTGCATTTTCTCTTGTTTTTTTCTTTTCTTTTTTTTTCCTTTGTTTGTTTTAGAAAGGCCATGAGCAGACATTTTTTTCCTTATAAAACCTGCCCACTTTGATGACTTTCCATCACTCATTTACATTTTTACAATTTATCATTAACTTGTAGTTTTGTGATATTGTCTTCACAAATTGTAATTTCTATACTTTCCATTTTTTGAGATATGTTGAAGTAGTTTGTGCTGTAACTTAATTACATGTGGGGCATATCCATTGGATAAATAAAAATATGGAACTCTCTATGGCAGGGGTGTCAAAACTGCAGCCTGTGGGCCAACTGTGGTCCGCAATCCATTGTTAATTAGCCCGCAGCAAATTCCAAAAATACATTTAGTTTACTTAAATAAACCAAATGAGGCAATACATACTTTTGTCGCGTCCAGGGCAACATGGGCAGTGAGGGTGCGAGAAGGGGCGGTTTGGGTTAAGTTTTTTAGAAAGGAACAAACAGAGACTTAATGCAGTTAAATCTCTCCAAAGGTCAGGGGTCTCTCAGTCTCAGAGGACTGGAGCCCAGAATATGGCCGACTGGGGTTTTTATTGAATAGGTATGCAAAAACAAGAGAAAGCAACATTGTTTCATACACGGTCTCTGAAACTCACACATCATAACAGAAAAATATTTATCTCAATCACCCTTTGTCAGTCAACAGCTGAAGCACAAGGTCCCACAATGTCCTAATCAAGGTATGTACCTTCTCAGGGTCAGAAGGGTCAAGTCTCTTATTTTATAAGTTCCGTTGAGCTAAGTGGAGAGAACTGATCTTTATTGTTTTTGTAACTTCTCTCACAAACAGGTGCCAGGGAAAAGGCAGAGCTGGCAACAGCTTTTCCCAGGCAGGGGGAAGGGGAGGCAAGGCCCCTTCCCATATCCTTCTAAGGCAGCTCATTGGGGTCCCCACTCGGTTCCGCCTGGCTTAGGTTGTATCTCCCATGAGATATCTTACCCGTCTTTGGCTGCAAACCATCTTTTGGGGACCAGACAGAGAGACATAACGTGTAAACATAAGGATGGAACAAAGACCCAGAAAGGCACAGTCTCACAGACTCTTCTTTCCTTAAGGAAAGACATGGGGGGACAGTTGGCTAGGCTGTTGTGTGACTACATACTTTACCTCGAGTGAGTGGCCCGGCTGTTTGTATATTTTATCACATATGGCCATTGGTAAAAAACGTTGAAAAAAGTTTGGACACCCCTGCTCTATGAGGTAGAAGTTTCAATATATTCCTTTCACGTTTATTTCTATATTAAGCAAAGAAAAGAATCAGCTAATTGAGGAAAAGTATAAACTAAGTGAAGGGGATGAATTTGCTAATTCAGATTTTTTTAGACAGAGTGCAGCCAAGTGATAGAAAGTATATTTGAGCTTGATGGCTGAGAGTATAGATTCTACTTTCAAAAGCCTTGTTCTAGACTTTTCTCTACCACTTCCTGGCTGTGGAACTTTGGGTAGGTTTCTTAACTTCTCAGCTTCAGTCCTTTTATTTGTAAAATGGTAGGGTAATAGCATCTACCTCATAAAGCTGGGAGGATTTAGGGAGATTCTGCCTGTAAAGCATTTACCACTGGGCTTGTCACAAACTATTCAATAAATGTACACTTTTTAAAAAGTATTACATTCCCTCCTATTTTAAAATGTAGATTTTATTATTATTCAGATATGATGAGGCCAACAGATCAGGAGACGATTGCCATTGAAAAGATAGTTGTCATACTCTGTCCTCAAGAAGAGGGGGCATGCCAGGCCATGCAGGAGCCAAATGGAGAAGTACCAGTTTGGGTCAGGAGGCAGGGGTTGGGGGAGGGAACATAGGCAAAAGCCTTTATTGTGGTTTCCACAGGAAGGACAAGGAAAGGCAGGGTAAGTGGGCTTATGATTGGCTAGTTTGAATAATTTCAGTGGGCTCTAGGGTATAGGGATTGTCTCTAGTGGCCAAGTAGATACTGTGCTTCCCCGATATAATACCTAACTGGAAAATAAGCCCTAGCATGATTTTTCAGGATGACATCCCCTGAACATAAGCCCTAATGCGTCTTTTGGAGCAAAAATTAATATAAAACCCGGTCTTATTTTCTGGGAAACACAGTAGTGGCCCTGAGTGTGGTAGAGAAGATAGTTGAGGGTGTGGGCTCTAGATTGGTTGATTTGCCTATCAAAGGCACAGTTTAGGGCACGTCATCTCTAGAAATTAGATAATCCTGGGAGAGAACACGCCCTCCCAGCGTCAGCAAGGCCCCCACAGAATGTCAAAGCATCTGAAAATACAGACAATAAAAGACACTTTCAATACGTCTTCATGACTCTCTTCAGCCATAAATTTCAGCTGGAGTTTGAACGGTAGCCAGGACACTGCCAATGTAAATAGGTATACAGTGTTTCTGCTCATAAAAATTGCAATTTGCCTACTATTCTGTGATCAGTAATAACCTTCACCATGAATGTATCAAAACATGTTGTACACATTAAATTTACACAATCACAATGTTATATAGCAATATTTCTATGAAAAATGGTTTAAAAATAATAACCACCGAATATTTGAAGTTTCCCACAGATGGCAAAAAAAAAAAATTTTAAGGAAAAAATAGCATATAGGTAATCCAAATTTCAACTTTCAGTGATTTATTTTAAGATATTGTGAACCCCAAGTGTATCATTCCTATGGGTAATAGTCTCCTATTAATGTAGAATATATGTATATATTCATTAATTAAAACATTCCTAAATTATATACAAAAAAGTATGTATGTCGTTCAATCACTCATAAATTGTCAAAGTGGCTACAGATGAAACATGATAAGAGGTTGAACTAATGTAGTGGGAATTAAGGAACAGGAATAGAAGTAAACAATATTTAGGAAGTAGAATCCAGAATACTTGGTGGCCAAGGGATTGTAACCAAGGATGACCATCCCGTTGTAAGTAAAGAGATAAAGAGTGGAAAATACACGCATATTATAAGATACTCATATTTTGTTGATATGCCTGTTTTGTTCATATAAAATATTAACTTATAAAATTTATAGTGTTTACTAGAGTTTATATTATTATACAATCAGTATGTTATTTTACCATCTTTTATAATTACAATTTGGAGGGTACATTACAGAGCATCTTTACACACTATAATTAAGGATGACAGTTCTCCAAAATAAATCTACACTTGTAGGATTTTTGGTTTTGCTGTATAAATTCACAAGAAAAGGAATACTTGACAACTTTTAAAGCAAACATAAAAATCAGTCACAGGCAAATCTGTTACCATGTTTCTCCAAAAATAAGACCTAGCCAGACAATCAGCTCTAATGAGTCTTTTGGAGCAAAAATTATTATAAGACCTGGTCTTATTTTACTGTAAGACCGGGTCTCATATAATATAATATAAGACCCGGTATAATATAATAGAATAGAATATCGGATCTTGTATTAATTTTAGCTCCAAAAGACGGATTAGAGCTGATTGTCCAGCTAGGTCTTATTTTGGGGGAATCACAATATTTTTTTCCTAGAATTATAAAGTACATATTCCAAATATATAGATTATTAGTCAAGATTTCTTCATTGTGCAAACCAAAGGGCTCACATATCACAAAGCACAACTTAGAAAAACCAGGATGATTTATTCTCCAAGTAACTTTAGGTAAAAGTTAAAGATGAGTTATTAGGGTCATAAAATAGCACTGACTGTAGTAAATTTATGTCTTTGCTTTGTTCCCTGTCATTTTGTAACCAAAGCTATTTCTGCCCTGCCATAATGTGTAGTTTTAATCAGACAGTACTAGCCACAGCAGAGCAAACCACAAGTCACGGGGACAGATGACTATAACTTTATTTATGTTAGAGATAGGTTTCTGTGACATTGCATATAAAGCAGGATTTATAAATCAAATTAAATTTTCACTTCACTTCCATAATAATTTTCCTTTTAATGATACTATTTTGATTCTAAATTTCATCTTTAAAAATATACTTGAAAAAAATATATACATTTTTAAGCAGATTTCTAAAGTAACAATAGTCTGGAAAAAAAAATAATTCCTACTCTTTATTGATTAAATGCTGCCTATGACAAAATAGTATAATAACAAAGATCTGAAAGCTTCAGGATGTTTATTGAGGTATTCTCCAGTAAAACTAAAAAGCAGTAGCTAAAGCCTGGTTTTTCCTAACACCAGTTCTGAACAAGTATACCATAGTTTTGCTCTAAAGAACTCCTAAGCCCTCAACTCAATGAGATCTGTCCTGAACTGGCTGAGTGGAACCTCCAATTCTTCAGAGATAAAACTATTTATGCTGCACGTTACCTTAGAAGGGAAGAACCATTAAAAATTTAAAATGTCATTCCCTAATTTACTAATTCATTGTATTGACCTAAAGTGTGGCATACATATATTTTATGTTCTTTTCAAGGCAGCAAATGTGTTGACATTTTAGTAACATTTGCACCATATGTGGCTTTCCTCAACACCACCCAATTCAGCTATGTGCAGAGGATTGTAGGTGTGAACTCCTTACAGTGAGGATGTGGTAAACTAGTGACTCCCAGTGGCTGGTATACTATTGTGCAAATATCTATTTCCAGCAAACTCAAAAAGAATGAGAAAAATAATGCATATGCTGCTTCATTCCCTCCAAACAAACAAACAAAAAAAGATTGCCAACAGAAAAATGTGTAATGGATCATTTCTGCGCATGCAAAAAAAATACATGTATAAATAAATACTTTTAAAACTATTTATAATACTATGCACATTGTAAAGTATCCAAAGCATAAAAACTAACATTTATGTATATATATTGCTAAAATACAACCATAGCTCAATACTTCCATCTCTGGGGTTTTGTCCTAAAACAGAATTCAACAGAAAGAAAAAATTTATTTCTAGTATTATCTATAAAGCAAACCAACAAGAGGAAAATGTTTTAACAATTCAAATGTGTCACCATAATGGTATATAATAAAATCATTTTCAAGTCGAATTATAATTATATGGAAATTTGTTTTGAATTTTTTGATAAAATATTAGGCTTAACAAGCAGAGTAAAAATGTTCCGTTTCTTGTGAATGTGTACACACACACACACACACACACACACACACACACACACAGAGGGTGCCAAAAAAATATATACACATTTTTAAAAAGAAAAAACTATCAAAATTATGCTGATGGTAACTATTTTGAGCATGTCTTCTAATTGCAGAAGTCAAACATGACTTGTATTCATCTTTTTTAAATCAGTATATATTGAGTATTACAATTTTAATATAGTTTTTTCCTTTCTTAAAATGTGTATACATTTTTGTCACCCTCTGTATGTGTATATACAAAGGCTAATGGAAAAATGAAGATGATTATAGTAAGGCAGTAATATATATTTTATTAAAGACTTTATTTTCTAGAGCAATATTAGATTCAGAGTAAAAATAAGAGGAAAGCACAGAGATTTCTCATATACCCCTATTTACACATGTATAGCCTCCCTCATTATCAACATCCCACCAGATTGATAATGTTTGTTACAATTGTTGAACGTACACTGATACATCATTATAACCCAAAGTCCATATTTTACGTGAAGTTTCACTTTTGGTGTTGTACCTTCTATGAATTTGGACAAATGTATCATGTACAGTAGTTGCTCTTAAAATTGTCTGTGTATTATGTATTTTTAATGTTTAAAAAATCCTTCATGGGGTGGCCGGTTAGCACAGTTGGTTAGAGCGTGGTGCTAATAACACCAAGGTTGCTGGTTCAATCTCCACATGGGCCACTGTGAGCTGTGCCCTCCTTAAAAGAAAAAAAAAATATCCTCCATCTTTCCAATAAAAAAGTTACAGAATAGAAAATAGATTGCAAATTATTTCAGAGTAACATGTATGGAAGGATAAGCTAACAATAAACTTTTCAAAACTCAAATCTAATCAGCTCTTTTCTTCCCAACTTCTATTCACCTTCACAGCTCATCTTCTCTCGCTTCCTCAGGAAGGTCTTCCCTAGCCCCCTAGTTTGGGCAAAGCTACCTTCCTGGGTATTCTCAAAGACCCTATTCCTTTCCTTCAGAACATCGCTCACTTAGTGATTATGTACTCACTAAGGTGATTGCTAACGTTTGTTTGTTCCACTAGATCGTGAGAAAAAGACTCTGTACATAGGAAGCACTCAAAAAATTGGTGGAAAGAGTTGAATAGCAGCGCATACTTTATGAGGTATCTAAGTTGTACCACATTGTCCCCACTACACAGGACAACAGGAGCTGTGGCAGAGCAAGGAGTGTATATGGTCCTTGTATGTGGTCACTAATTTTGGCAATTTTCACCAAATCTACATAAGAATTTTGATAATCATAGAATCATCTAGTACTCTGTGGTAAAGTTAACAGGAATCTGTCTCTTCATTTCCTCCTGTTTATATGCTACTCATGTTATCTTGTGTAAGAGAGGCTGAAGGACTAAGGAGTTTGAAATTTGGGCACCCCTTGTCCTTGTCTCCTGCAGCTGATTCTCCCATCTCTTGTGCATGACTTCAGCCCTTAACTAGTTCTCTCCATCCTTCTGGATACAATCCAACTTGATCATTAGTTGCTGCTAATCTATCAGAATAATGCTGCCTTTTCCAAGAACCATCTTTGGCCAATTATTCCTTAGACCTCGTGAACTCCCACTGACCTGCTCTTGCTACAACCCTATAAAACATTTCATTGTCCTTTCCCAAATAAGAAACTCCTTCCAAGGCATTGTTAAATAAAGGCTTATGCTCACACAGCTCTGGTTGATTTTCTTCCACACTTGATTACTTATGAAAGAGAGAAGAGACAATATGTCTGTTCCACTCTTCAGAATATACACAGCACCCAGCACAACTGCTGATACCTACTTGGAACCTAATGATGTTTCTTAGTTGAAAGTAAATAATTGAAAAACTACAGCTTATGGTTCATAAGTTGATATTAGGTTGGTGCAAAAGTAGTTGGTTTAAAAGGTTGAAAATAATTGCAAAATCCACAATTACTTTTGCACCAACCTAATATAATAGACATTTTCAGCTTAAGCAGAGATGTATCAAGGAATTAATAACCCAGAGTCCAGGAAAAGCAAGAGAGAGACAGATAACAAGATAAAGGGAGTGTTTCTGAGATGTTACTGAGGTGAATTGCTCCAATCTGGCCAGGGGCACATTTTCAGCTGTCCCTTTAATTTCCCGTATATTTTGCCTGTGAAAGATAAAACATACTTCAGTTGTAAGAAAGAAAGGAAGGAAAGAAGGTGGCAGGGAGGGAAGGCAGGAGAGAGAGAAGAAAATCCCACTATTTATTAAAACAGCATTTACCATTTTCAAAGCTGAAATGAAGTGTAGAGTGTGTGATGTTTGCTAACATGGGGAAAAGAGGGGGGAAAAGGAGCTTTCAAGGAAAACTACATTTTTATTATTCTTCTCCCCAAATTGAGATCGTAATAAACAAATGTGAGGACATTTAAATATACATAAACCAAAAAAACTACAAAATTTTTAATATATTTATAAAAATATTTTAAATCATTTTTAAGATAACCCATTTTAATTATATTTTATAGTTAAGTAATTATACTGAACCATGTGAACTTTATCCACCCACAATCATCTCACTTTGATATTCTGAATGAACTGACAGTTATGAACAATGTGAAATCATTTTCTCAGCATGTTACTTGCCTGAATCAAGCTACTAAACATTATGGGCTTCTGAGACCCAATATGAAAACAAAAACAAGTGTTTTGAGGTTACTGAGGCAATAGTATGATCCACTATGAATGTATTAAATGTAATGTACACAAATCTGATTTTCAACTCTTTTCCACACCAAATTGGAGTTCTAAGCAGGAAAATTGTGACAAGGGAAAAGAATGAAAATTATGTATCTGAATAATAAAGTGTTGGCAATCTTCAAAGGCAAAAAATAGTAGGTAGCATAATGTATCTTATGTTATAATATATAAAGTACAAAATCCCATTAAGTTAGTCATCTGTATTCTAATTTTAAGAGTGATTTTTGGTGTACAAAGAAATTGACATTCCAATAGAATGATTATTCCAGGCTTGACTTATAGTATTCTTCTTTTTCCTGACTATTAATTATCAATCACATTAAAGTATTTAGCTCTCTGAAGAAGGGCATTTGGTCAGTTTCCCTTTAATGGCATGCCTATGGTTGTAGTCTAGAATTTTCTTGAGAAACAGCCATATGGTTTTCTGAATAAGATGGTAACATAAGCCCATGTGTCTAACTCTTCTATCCTTCAATATCAAATTTCCCCTGAAGAACACACAATGGGATTTATAGATGATGTAATACAGAATTGTACACCTGAAATCTATGTAATTTTACTAACAATTGTCACCCCAATAAATTTAATTAAAAAAAAAAAAATTTCCCCTGAAAAGAAGTAATATAAGGGTTGGGGAAAATTTGATCTAGAGATTAAAAACTAGAACAAGGTAACATCCACATGTCAGGTGCTTAAATGACATGTTGCAAAAGGAAAGGCAGACAGGACTGAATGTTCCATAAACTCTACCATATAAGGAGTCACATGCCTGAGAAAAATGTGGGAAGTACTTTCAAACACATTACCAATGCCTGTTCATTCAGAGGTAAGTGGTTGTGTAGGAGACCTCTCTGCAGGGCATATATTCTCAATAAGGAAAATAATGTCTCCAAGGGGGTGAAATTTGATTCATAGGGGTGGGACAGAGTGAAAAAAATCTTACATATATATAAATTACAGAAAAACATACAGTACTTAAGCAGAGAGAGGGCAATAACAAAAAATAAAAAGATTGAAAAACACTGTTGTACAGCATCAGCTACACAGGTAAAGGACTTCTGACACAAGAAACACTGAACAATGATGATGGCATTTATATTTAGCTAACAGTGGTCTAAGTATCTATTAGCTGCTTCATTGAATGCGGCAGCTTACTGTTGCACATACCTCACGTGCAATCTCCTTCCTTATTCTCCTTAGAGTGCAAAGAAAGTGCAGTACATTTAATGAGAGTTGAGTACTTTTTGTGTTTTGTTTTGTTTTTTTTTTCTTTTTTTCTTTTTTTTAATTTTATTTTATTAAGTTTCTTTTTTTTTTTACAGGAAACATATAAGAGAAAAGACACACAAACATAAAATAGAATGACAACACTAAGGAACAATGTTCTAGTGAAGACAATAAATGTAAATGGGTTAAATTCTCTTAAACAAAGACTCACAGCTTTTGTCAAAATCCAATTATGTTTGTGTTTACAAAAGAGACACATAGATCAAAATTACTAAGCAAAGAACTATACGCAAACTAAAAAAATATACATAAATGAAACACAGGAGATATGGAGTGGGCTGTGTGAGTAGTAATATAAGACAAGGAAAGTTTCAAGCCAAAAAGCACTAATTTATCAAAAATGATTATTAGAAAAGCAATGAGTATATCCCTAAGTATTTAAATGTATGAAGCTAAATTGACAAAAAATAAAATATAATAGCTCACCATAAATATTTGATAAAAAAATGAATCAGAGTATTTGAATGATATAATCATGTAATTAAAACAGTGTGGGGTATTTATTTATACATAATAACATATTTGTAGATGTACAAGTAGAGATTACTTAATGTTCCTAAGGAGCTATAAAAAATCTTACAAAAATTTGTTATATATTAGGCTACAAAGAAAAATAACAATAAATTACAAACAGTACGCATGTCATAGGTCACATCATCTGAACACAATGAAATAAAATTAGAAATAGTTTAATGTAAAGCCAAAAACAATTTTTCTTGGAAGTGAATAAATACTCTAAAGAACAATTAGGTTAAAGAGAAAAAAACCTTGGATTAGCAACTATTTTAACTATAATAGAAATTAAAATGTTACAAGTCAAATTTATATACATAATAAAATAGTTTTATGAGGTAAATTCATATCTACGGTTGTTTATTATTTAAGAAAAAATAAAAGTACCAATAATTCAAGAAATTTCGCAATGAACATCAAAATTATCCTATCAAAGCAAAAGGCAAAAAATAATAAAGATTGAAACAGAAATTGATTAATTAAAAAGCAGAAAAATCTTAGAACTAGTAATATAATAAGCTCCATTTGGAGTCAGTGAAGTTTTTCAAGCAATATTTTCTCTGATTATTAAATAAAAACTTTGCATCATCCTGAAAACATTTAGACCACAAATATAAAAAGATGGCAAACCTGGCACCAGCATTTCTTTTAGAAAAGAAACTATACTTAGGAGGAAAAATAAATTGATAAGTACTTGCAGATAAAAGATAATACCCTAAGAGACCAAGGTACACGTGGAACTCTTAAGTGACAAGAGGAAAAGCTTACTTATTGTTCTAGAAAAAGTGGGAACATGAGAAAGGAAGGGGGATTATATCTTCAAGGAGAAATAAAGCTATGGTGCATAGTGACCTTTCTACATATAACAAACTCCTGATATGACTTGATTTATAGTAAATGGATTATAGTATAATGGATTTATAGTAAAAGGCAATAGCGTTCTACACCTAGGATATTACAAGATAAAATAGAGATAGTCCACATGAGCCTAACAGCACAGAGGTAAAAGTAAATTCATGGAAATAATATGGAGGGATTGGCATTGTTATAAGCCATATAAAGTTGTAAATTTAGAATCAAATTTAACTAGTCAAGATGGCACGCACAGACTAGCAACAGTTCAAGTCTTGATTTTATCAAAATGTTCTTGCTCTTTGCTCCAAATCTGAATTACATTAAAATGTTTGCGCCCTTGGCCTCAATTTTCTCAGTTTTGGAAACTTCTCTAAAAAGGTAGCCTAAAAAAATAAAAATTACATTCACAAAGATGTTTATTGCAGTATTTTCTATAACAGTGAGCCTAAATGCTCAGCAGCAGGGAAAAGATGAAAATAAAAATGTAGTACATGTCAAAAACATTTATAAAACCACTAAGAAATATTTTATTATTATGGAGACACTAAAATCCTTTTAATCTGGTTCCACAAGCAAAGCCAATCAGCTCCACGCAATAGAGCACAGTCTTATGAATTCCTCCACTAATTAGATCCAGAAACCTCTCCAATCTCATTTCCCACAGCTCCCTATATACACTTTGATAGAAAATACCCAGTAATGGCCACCATAACTTCCTTCCCTCTCTGTACACATATGTCACTTCATCGATCAAGAGGTGGGATCTATCCTTTCACCTTGAGCCTGGGCTTGTGACTTGTCTTGACCAATAGGAAGTGTGGGGAATGATGTTCTAGAACTTCTGAGTGGCACCAGCAGATCCCACATGGAACAGAAAACTCCCCCACCTGTGTGCAGTCAACCCAAGAAATTATAAAACATAGTAAACTGTTGTTTTAACTCATTAAGTTTTGGGGTGATTTGTTATAAAGAATTTGATAATTGAAACACATTTGATACTCTAGTCATACTAAACTGCTATCTCCATGAGTTCGTACATTCTTTTTTTTCCTGCTACTGCCTTTGCGTACTTTATGAACTTCAAGTCAACTTGCAACACCCACCTAAGCGTTTCTTCCTCAGTGACATCTTTCGACTATCTCAGGCAGAGTTCCTCGTGATGCCCTCTAGATGTCATAATATATTCACATAGTACATACTCATTTTACAGTACCTTCACACTGTGAGACATACAAGTACGTAACCATGTCTGTCTTCACATTGACTGCAAGTTCCTTGTAGACAGAATTGTGATGTTATTATTTTCGTATTTCTGTTGCTTAAAATAGTAGCTTTAAAAAATCCTACGAAGCAGATATGATTGTCCCTCTTTTATAGATGTGAAAACTACTGCAAAATGCTTAGTTAATGGGCTAAAGGTCACTCAGTCAGAAAGTTAAGTTCAATGTATGGAGAGATGCATTATGAAAGAATGAATTCTACGAGCTCAAGAAGTCTTTTAGGATAACTCCATCTTTCATTGGTCTTTGTTTTTTTTATTTTATTGTTTTATTTTATTTCATTAATCTTTTTGCTCCTCTGATGTCCTATAGCATTTATAATCTGAAAAAAAAAAAAAACCTACAAAGCACACAATATTCCACATCTACTCTTGTCTTTTCAGTTTTACTTAAAGTTTCTGGCAAACCTACAGCTTGTGTTGTCACTAAATCCTCCAAAAAGCCCAGCACAGCACATAATATGTTCTCATTCAATTATTAATTCATTTATCGGTTGTTTCAAAAATAGTCAACTAGTCAATGATGAGGAGATGTTCAGGAAAATGGACCAAGTCTTTTTCTACCATATATCTATCTCTATCTATCTACCTATCTACATGTATATCATCTACATCTATATCTATATCTACATGTGTATATATACCAGGGGTGCCAAAAAAATGTATACAAGTGGACACTCTGGTCAACCTTGCTCAAGCAGTAGTTCGCTGTAATCAGAAGTGTCTGGACACTGATGGTAACCACTTTGAGCGTCTCTTGTAATTGCAGAAGTCAAACGTGACTTGCATTCATCTTTTGTTATCGGTATATATTGAGTATCACAATTTTAATAGTGTTTTCCCTTCTTAAAACATGTATACATTTTTGGCACCTTCTCTATACATAATCAATTATATTTTGGCACCTTCTGTATACATAGTCAAATACATTTTCAATCCCAATTTTCTAATAATTTGTTTACTATGAATGGATACATTTTCAAATATATTATTTTGAATTTAGGGAAAAAGTAACTTGGAAAGAATATTGATTGTGAATAATCTCCCTTTACCTGAGTTCTGCACTACCAAAGTGAGAGCGTAGACTGGACTTAGTGTCTTCAGGAAAAACTATATTGTTATTTTTGTTGTACCCTCTGCTTGAGAAATAAGTTAGATTTGGTGTCATTCTGCACCAGTGCTCTCAGTCAGAGAGAAAATGGAATTGATTTATTTTTCATTCTGACTTATAAAAATTTGAAAATGTAGATCTTGCCCTTTTTATCCGAGGGACAAAACACAGAAGACAGAGTGGAGCCAGGATTCTCAGCAAGCATTCCCACAGCCAAAATGGCACTTTCCAACACCGGGGTCCTTCAAACCACCTCCTCACACCCTTTACTACACATTTAAACTCTCCTGACTCTCTCAAGGGAAAAACAAAAGACTGAAGCTCAGACTCAAGTAATTTCAAGCTCCAGAGCGCAGCACACTCCAAAAAATGTGTGACCTCTGAGGGCTCCAATGAGAAGAACAAGGAGTAACTCTCCTGCCCTCAGTGGATGCTAAAGCCTTTGAGGCTTCTGATTTGGCAACCACATGAAAGGGAGATAGCAAGGACACTGGATACAATCAGTGTGGAGCTAAGCCATAGGTCAGAGAAGGCTCGTTACTTTTCCTTAGGTACTAATATTTTTAGTGACCTAAGTTGACCTCTTATTCCTTCAGAAAAACTCAGTGATTCCATAGAGTTCTTTTACCCTGCTTTCATCACCTAGATCTCTCCAAGGACTGAACTGCATCACACCTCATTAGAAAGAATCCAAGATATTTAAATGTTTGGCATAGAACTAGATTTCCCTCTAGAAATCTCTTAGGCAGAAAGAATAGGGCTACAGGGAGAGAGAGGGAGGAAGGGACATAAACGGTAAGGGGAGACAAAGGTCATCCTTAAGAAAAAGTACAGTTACCAGACCAGCCAGGACTAGATTTTGGTGGCCAAGAGCAGATCCAGGATGCTATCTTGCCCCTCAAGGTGAATTTTATTATAATGGATCATAAAATTATTAACATTGCAGTTAAGGAAAATCTCCACCCCCTACGTCATCATGACAGTTCCAACTGAGTCAAAGGTGGACAAAAATCCCTCTAGCCAACAGGACAGAGTGGTCAGTGAGGACCCACCTAGGAACACCTATTAACACCACCCCTAAATCTTGAATATGTCACGCCTTCATTTTTAGTGAAATAAATCCCCAAGTCTCACTGTTCTTCGGGGCAGCTGTTCTTCTCCTGGCTAGCGGGCTCTTACTTTCTTGAGCGTGTACTGTCCTTCTTTAATAAATCCACCACTTGTATGGCACATTCGGTGAGTCTTTAAATTCTTTCCTGCGACCAAGAAGCCGTTTTCCCAATAAGTTGTTTTCCAGCAACAGGAACACATGTGACATAAAATTAAAAGCACATTCCTTCAACTTCTTATGGAAATCTTACTCATTCACAAATCACAGCTCAAATGCCGCTCCTTCTTGGAATCTTCCATCATTGCCCTGATTGAAATATGTGTCTTTTATCCTCCTACTAAATAAACTCTGTTTTACCGTTAACAACACATAGCACAATAGAGAGATATAAGTCCATCCTTACCCCCATATCCTCACTCCATACACCTCTTAAATTTTGAGCCTAAGTGGCAGGGACTGTATGTTTAAAAGCTTTGAATCCCTAGAACATTGCATGGTGCTCTGTACACACAGGGTGCTTAATGTTTACCCAAAGACTATTCCCCTTATTCTTTCTGGGCTTTTCAGGGTGACTACTTTCATAATAGCCTGAAGGCTATATGCAAAGAGAAATATCCAAACCTGCTCCATTTGATTATAGATCACCACTCCCTCCCTATATTTTAGCCATATGGGCCAAGTTCCAGAGAAATTCAAATAATATAACATTGTTGAAAAGAACTTAAACGTTTGTTTCTGTGTTTTCCAAAGGCTTTTAACTGAACTGTTTGGTTTATGTCACATCTTTCAAAGAAAACCGTATGTGGCATACAATAAAGTATGTGTATCGGAGGGTATAGTTTGGCATTCAGAGAAGAGATGGAAATTTGTCCCACTCACACTACCTATCGGGTGCTCCCTAAGGAAAGGTCAAAGGAACCTCTAGGGTGCCAGAGAGAACAATTTGCAAATCACTAAATTTGATTCAGCCTCCTAGGTCCCTCAGGTGGGCCATATACGTCAGAACAGTGCTGAAATTCACAAAAGAGGATGAGCTCTGGCCCCTGGGAACTGAACCTTGTTGATTTCCTGCAAGGCTGATCTAGGACACACCCAGAGAGGATGCCCAGGATGGGCCCTGCATGTCAGCACGCCAGCATTTCAGGGCTCATTGCTAGACAGGTGGTTTGCTTTATTTTATTTATTCTATTCAGTCTTTGAATCTAATCCAGAGAATAAACACCATCAGGACCAAACATATGGTCAGGTCTTTACCTTAATTTTTGTTTTTGGAGAGAGAAGCTGTCTTGGGCTGAGCTCAACCAAATTGGGAGTCCAAGGAATGATTAAAAACAAAACAGAACAACAACACAATGTATCATAATCCTTCCTTAGCAGAAGGAAGCCTGCCACTTGGCTCAGGAGCTATTTACTTTGTGGAATCCCCACTTGAGATGTTTGCTCAGTTGTAATTATATATAATATGGTAACAAAGAAGATGTTTATAGAAAAATATATCTTAAGAAACTCTCACATAAAATACATGCACGTTCCATTTTTTCCAGTCAAACTATAAGTGAATGGTATAAATGTTTGATAAGGATTAGACCTCCAAATAGCAAAATATTTATTATGTGTGTTTTATTTTTGAACAGTCAATTTAAAATTGTTTCTCATATTTTTCCTAAAAGGAAATCTGGATTGGAAACTTTGTTTAAAATCCATACATTTAAGACATTTAACTGTAATAGAGCTCTAAACAAAGGTATATCACAAGTGATATACCTTTCATTTTCATTTATTCTATTGAATATATTTTCTTATATTGTGAGAGCCCTCTGGTGGTTGAAAGGATACTAAACTTCTATTCTCAGAAGAACAGAAATAGAGTTCATTATCAACCAAAGCTTTTCTTTACTGAGATACTAATATCAAGTTCTATTAGAAAGGATGCTTATTAAAATTTCTATTAATTTTCACCTATTCCTAGAATGGTAAATCAATCTACTTTTATGCATTTTCTAGGGTTGTAAAACGATCTTAAATGCTTACATTACGTCTTTAAATCTTAATAAGAAAACACTGATTATGCACAAATACATTTTCTTTTCAATCATGTTGAGAACAGTTAGAAATTTACATCTAAATTGAGATATAGGAAAATTGGCTCCTGGAGCCATTTATTAGATGGTATGTTCCATAGCCTCTTTTAACTTGTGGCCAAGTCATAAATAGATACAAATGATTTATACTTTATAGTGAGTGCCCAGGTCCAAAGTACCAAATTTAAGACTTGGGTTTTGTCATATTATGCAAATCATTAAACAATGGACCTACCAGACACTTTACAACTATCCTGCCATACAGAGAATTACACCACACAAAACAAAGTGGCAAAGTCTTGGGGAGATGGGACAATAGATTTAAATTTGTGAAACGATAAAGCCAATATATATATCAAGGAAAGCCTGTAGGGGGAAGTTGTTCCTTGGGCCTGTAATTTAGAAATACTTAATGTCTGCATGCCTCAAAAGTTCTCTCTCTTTAACGGACTCTTAACAGACTTTTAAGATTTTGGAGTGAAAGTTAAATTGTACATAAATAGGTTTCAAGGTACTGACTACTAATGATTTTTCATGTCATTGAATTAACTGCAGTACCCAAACTATGAGAGGAAGAAACTACATTCACAGTGCTGCTGCATCTCTTCTGTGAGAATAAGGTGACAGCTGAACAAATCTGCAAAGCTGAAGGCAAAGATTTAGTCACTGAACCATGGATGTCATAAAATGCTCCCGGCATTGCTACAGTATTACTAAAGGAACAAGAGGATGGTGTATTACTCTGGAAATTTGACAGTGATTTGGTCCTTTGATTTAGTTCCACACAGCTGTACTTTGAATGCCAAACTGTTCCACAAACAAATTTCATGAGCACATGAAATGGTAAAGTATAATTAAGTGGGTTTAGTAAAAATATGCCATCCTCCAGCATGAAAATGTCAGTGAGCACACTGGTCTCAGGCGAAAAGCCAGGATTAGACGACGCCCAAGTTCTGCACTTTGGGAGATTGCTGTGCCAATTGCCCCCAAGTTGTTCATGCCTCATCACACGGACACTCCCTACAACGTGACATTGGTCGTCCTCCCATCAAGAGCTAGAGTTTGTTCTCTCCATCTTGAATCTGGACCTGACCGTGTGACCTGCTCTCATCAGTGGGAGAAAAACAAATGTGACACAAGCAGAGGCTTAAAATGTGCATGAGCGTCGGGGCTTGCCCTCTTCTACTGCTGAGAACTCCTTTGCCATTATTTAATCTGTTAGAGAAGCCATGCAGAGGAAATCTGAGGAGTCAGTTTCCAGATATGAGCCTTGTAACTCAGGCCATCCTAGACCACCCAGCTCTAGCCAAGCCACCAGCAGACCACAAAAAGCAGCCAAACCCAGCCAACATTGCAATCTATAAAATAATCATTATAAGCCACTAGGTTTTCAGGTGGTTTGCTATATAGCAAAAGCTAATTGATACAACTACTTCCATCATAGAGCCTGAACTTTGACTATGGTTTATTCTAGACCATGGCCACATTTCTTTGGAGTCGGATATTTGAGACATTTGAAGAATTACTTTTTTTCTAATTTAAAGAGTGATTCTCACACCATATCTTTCTTTGCAAAAAGGGCATGCCAGTCATCCAAAATCATGGGCAATATTTCACAAGAAAAATTTGTTTCCCTATGGTCTTAATTATTGCCTAGTAACCACACATCTGTGGGAAAGAGATGTTGGGACGGAGAAAAATGGATCTTAAAACCAAGGGTATGAGGATTTATTGTGGGAAATAGTTTGTATGAAAGTTGTATGAGTATTTTAAGTGGTTTCAGACTCAATATGATCAATTGTATGGTGTAGATGCTTAAAGTAAATGTAGGCTCCATTATCAGAGGCTTAGAGATCCTGTTCAGGGAGATAACCATCTAGAAGCTTGGCTATAGTTTTGGGTGCTGTACTTAAAGACTAGCATATGACCTAAGAAGAATAATTAGGATGTGGAAGTTCAGAAAACTATGAGGTAAGAGTAAAAGCTAAGGAAACCATGGAGAAACTTGTCATCATTTTCGTATGTGAAATTTTAGTTATGGAGATGAGGGAAAAGTTTTAATTTGTGCTGCTCTAGGTAGAAGTACTAAGACCAATGGGTGAAGAAAGAAGAAGGTTTGTTCTCGATATGAGAAAGAGCTCTCTAATATTTGAAGGGGTACAACGATAAAATAGCTTAGCTTGAACAGTAGTGAGGTTGCTCTCACTGGTTGTGTTCAAAGCTTCTTCATCTTTGCCGAGGGATGTGGTAGAAAGGATCCTTGCACTGAGCGAAACATTAGACGAGATGCTATCTAAGGTTCCTTCCAAACCCAACAGTCTATGCTTCTGTGTGAAATTGTGTATATCTATCTACATTTGTCTTACAAAACCTAATAAAGTAAGTCTTCTGCAACCTCATCGTAATAGTTTTCCCACCAGCCTGCCAACTTGGTCTTGATCTAAGAGGATATGAGTGACGATCTAAGAGTGAGGGGAGGTGCTAACAGAAGGATATAAGAAATTAACTAATACACCCTTCTCCCTCTTACTTGAGCACACCTGTTAAATTTATTAGCTTTTTTCTAGTAATAAGTAGCAAATCAGATGTCATTTATTGGCATAATGAAATGCTTTCTGAGTTAAATAAAGGTAAAAATTGATTTATTATTCAAAACACAGAGAAATTTAAAAGACATTAAAGTTTCATACTGTAAGGAAAAAAATGATCAAGATATAGAGTCTCTTATACATAAGTCTTCTGTTCTGCTGAAGGGAAAACTATATTACAATAATTTTCAAATCTCTTATGCTGTAAACTCTAATTAATATGATTTAGATAACATTGTTAATTAAAATATTAATAATTTACACGGTATAAAATTAACAAATATAACACTATTTAAATAATTATGTTTAATATTGATGGAAAAGTACCATGCATGGAGATGGAGTCTCTAATATCCCACATATCAGCTCACATTAAACTGAATGGTATTTGACCTTGATACCTGCTTCATGCTAAGAACACTACTGCTATCCAGATACTCAGATACTGTGCATCATCCTGCCCCATAGTTTAGACCACTTGGATGTTAATGTCTAATTATACACTCAGAATAATACTCTACACCTTTCTGCTCTCATGACTTATTGATCCAGCACTATTCTAATTCTTTTTTCTCATTATCTCTTTCCACTTATAGACCCTAAATGTAAGCTTTCTCCAAAGCTCTTGCCTTAATAATATTAGCAAGGGGTTATTTAATGTGTACCATCTCCTAGGCACTGTGAGTTTTTATGCTTGATCTCATTTAATTTTGAAAATACCCAGTCATAGGTATTTTATTATCTTCATCTTGGAGCGGTTAAATAACTTGTTCAACATCCAGTAAGACAAAGAACTTACTCTCGCCTCCAGATGTCTGCTTCCACTTTGCTTTGCTACTTCTACTTTCTGGGAGAAGCTCACAAAATGTGAGATCCCATAGGATACAATGTAAATCTTGGCAAGTGGCTACGTATGAGGAAAAGAAAGATGGAGTCAAAGAACACAGATTTTGAGTCTGAGTGACTAGGAGAATTGGCAGGGGAGGAAGGTGGGCATTAATCAAAACCAGATAATTAGAATAAGAAACTAATAATGAAGAATAATTCTGTGGTATTTTTTAATGGTAAAATATCTTCAGAAACATTAAGACACCCTATAAGATAGGAGCTGTAAATAGATTTGAAGGCTGAAAAAAAGAGAAAGGTAATATGGATATGAAAAGAGGGGAGATGGCAGGACATGGCAATGGGACTTCTATTTGGGGAAATTAGAAAACATTAAGAGCATTGGTTAAGTGGCTTACAGTAGAAAACCAACAAGATATTAATGGGAATATGAGATAATGGACCTTGATATTATAGCTTTGTTGTAGACATCTTTGCCATGATTTTTTTTATTTCCTCTAATAATGATCTTGGTATGCTGGAGGAAGAGAGGAAAACACAGATGGGGGTGGTTACATGGCACTGGGAACTAACAACCTTGGAAAGTCAAGAGAGTTTGTCTAGCAAGTGATAACAGATTAGATATTATTATATTCTTAAATACACTAAGGTAGGGAAACAAGAGAAACCAAAATTGTGACTATAAGTTGACATAAATGGAAAGGGGAACAAGATAAACAATACCAATGATGACAAAGTAAGTTAAATAGAGAGACAAAGAAAAGAGACTGAAGGACAGAAAATTGTGGCCAGAACAAGACATTTCTAAGTTCTAAATCTTAAATGTGGAGTGGTTTCAAGTGATGAAGCTATTCAGGATGTGAATATACTGCTAAAGAGTGGAATTGAAAGCCACTGGAGTCCAGGGTTAAGGAACATTGTGGCCTTGATTTTAAATAGTTCAAGCTCTAGAGTCAGACACACCTAAACTTGAATTCTGGCCATGCCACTTGTGATCTGAGATATTTGAACAGTTTCTCAACTTGGCTAACTAAACCTTACTTTTCTTCAGGTATAAAATTTGCAGTGGGAGAAATGACAATAGTACTATTCACAGTATGATTTTAAAATGTAAAAGACAATGCATTAAAAAACTTAGCATTCAAATTAGCTTTCATTATCATTGTTATTGTTGTTGCTGTTAAAAACTCTCCTCAGTTATTTGGGGGGAAAGCACAAAAAAACAGTCATACAAGAAAGTATTGCTTAATTTAAATTCGAAGTGCCTGACTTAAGTCTTAAATATCAAACTTCTGTACCCTTGCACTTTTTGAAGTAGAATGAACAAGCCAGGAACAAATATTTCATGACTTTGAACAAGGAGACTTTAAGATTAAATACTCCCTGTGTCTACTACAAATAAGATGCAAGACAATAGGGGTATATTTGAATGTTCAAGGGATTCTCCTCCCATCTAGACCTCTAATGAAATTATAAATGATTAAGAAAATGACCAAAAAGGGATGAAGATGACTTCTAAAGAAAAACAAAGAGAAGACAAATATCTAAATTCATTGTTTCCATAATTAAGTGCTAAAATATCAAGACTAACTGACTGCCTACCTAATATCCATGATCCCTCTTTTCTTCTAAAAAAAAAAAAAAAAAAAATGATTTTTTTTTTTACCCCCAACATATCAGTGTGTCCCTCTGGAAGATCACAATTCCCAGACTACTTTGCAACTAAAAGTGAACAATAAAATGCAAATGGAAGTTGGATGGAATTTCTGAAAAAACTCTTTGAAAGGCAGCTCCTTTAGCTAGGATGCACTTCTCTTTTTTTCTTTTCTTTCTCTTTCCATACCTGCCTAGAATGCAGGCATGATGTCAAGAGTTTCCGTAACTATAGCAAACTATTAGGAGACCTTTAAGACAGAAGACATGTGCTAAGTATGGCAGAACTATAAAATAGAAAGTTTTCCTGGGTGATAACTTCATGGAACCTTATACCCTCCCTGGAACACCTTCCATGTGAGAAAAAAATAATAAAACTATTTTTTAAGGTGTTGTTGTTGTTTGTTTGTTTTTGTAGAAAGGAATCATTGTGTGTGTTTTTCAGAAAAGAACGTAACTCATAACTGCCATAGACATCCAACTTGAAAATTTCATTTATTTCATTTTACTTTGTTATATTGCCTGAAAGTGGACCAAACTGATGATTCATTTTAATAAGTAATAATGATTTTAAGTGGATTATTTTCATAATATTTGATTTAGGCAACAATGAATTATGATCTCAGAGTGGCAGAAAATAAATGAGGTAAGATTTGTGGTTTCCCAAGCTTACTATCATGACAGCTTTACCAAGCAGTGTACAGGAAGAGGAAATCCAAGCAGAGCCTCGTGGACTCCCTGAGTAGAGGAAATATACCTGAGAGTCTAGGAAACTAAGAGGCTGGAGTTTACAGGACAGGGTACTAGAGAGTAAAGAGATTCACGGAGAACTCTAGAGACGTGCAGAGGGCCCAGCTTGGGTGTTCAGCAGACTAGTGTTCATTACATGCATTTGAGGAAACTACTCAAGGCCAGCAAAAGAACCACCTGAAAAAATTAAGAGATAGTATCTGGGGACAGGGCCACGAATAGTGCCTATTCCAACCAGCCAGACTGAAAAACCTTGTAATTCATCAGTAACTGGGAAAAATGCTCACAAGAGCATGCCTCCATACTGGGGAATAATTAGCTTTGGAATAAATGCTGCTCTGGTCCTGCCTTCAAAAATCTTAAAAAAAAAAAAAAAAAAAAAAAATCTTACTCAAAATGAGGAGAAAAACCAATCAATTGAAACCAACCCAGAACAGAGACAAATATTAGAGATGTTAGACAAGGAGATAAAAACAGTCATTATACCTATATCTCATTTGTTCAAAAAGCCAGAAAAAATATTGAACAGGTTAAAGAGATATGAAAGATATATTTTTAAATTGAATGTGTAAAGATAAAATTATAACATCTGTGATAAAAATATATACTTAATGGGATTAACAGAAGATTAGACATTACACAAAAACAATCAGAGACCTAGAGACATAGCAATAGAAACTACCCAAAATAAAATGAAGTGAACTATGGAACAACTTCAAGCAGCCTAATAGGCACGTAATGGGAGCCTCTGAAAAAGAAGAGAAATAAAGGGAGATGTAAGTGATATTTTAAAAATTAATGGCTAAAAAATTTCCAAATTTTATTTAAAAAAACAAAACACAAAACTATAGACCTACAGATCCAAGAGTCTCAATGTACCTTAAGCAAAAGAAACATGAGGAAAACTACACCAAGAGATATCATAGTCAAGTTTCTCAAATCTAATAATGAAGGAAAATCTTAAAAGCAGCCAGAAGGAGAAAAGACACACTACACACACAGGAACAAAGACAGGATGACAGCAGATTTTTTTCATCAGAAGTAGTACAAGTAGAGGAGCAACTTCTGTAAAGTACAGAAAGGGAAAGCAAATTCAACCTAGAATTCCATACTCAGCAAAAATATCATTTAGAAACAAAGGGGACATAAACATTTTTCAGACATAGAAAAGCTGAAAGAACTCATCTACATCAGACCCACACCGGTACAATAGTAGTGTATAAGAAGTACTTCTGATAAAAGGAAAATGCTGTCAAATGGACATAAGCGTTTGCACTAAGGCATAAAGAGCAGCAGAAGTTAAAATTGCTGAGGGTAGGGTACTTCCATCATCACCCTGATACCAAAACCAGACAGAGACATTAGAATAGAAAACTAAATTGACAGAAAGATCAGTGGTTGCCAGGGAACAGGGGTTGAAGAAAGAGATTGACTACCAAATGGTACGGGGAATATTTGGGGGAGTTATGGAAATGCTCTACATCTTGAATGTTTTGGTACATTCATGGGTGTACACATCTGTCAAAATTCATCAAATTGTGTACTTTAAATGGGCTTAATTTATTACATGTAAATTATACCTCAATAAAGCTGAATAAAGCGAAACAAAATAAATGAAAACAGTATCTGGAAGATACTGAGGTTGGGCTCATTCAGTAACCATTTCAATCTCCTAGAATGTCTTCGTGTACTGCAGAGGCTAGAAAACAAAAGAAGTACATTTCCCATTTTCCCTCACAGTTTTCATGTGTAACATTAATAACCACAGAGCCATTTCTTGATAATTTACTCAGGAATAGATGTATGTAGAAAGAAGGGCAGAGGAAAAAAATCATCCATTTTGCTGGTGTGGACCATAGCAAAAACATCAGGATTCTAAGGTTGACCATTTCCCATTTCTTACTGCTTCATTACTGAGTCTGTATTTCTATTCTGTAAACTAGCTATGCTTAATAATAATTCCTTAATTATTAAATTGAGTAAAACAGTACTTTATATAGACATAGAATTATCAAGCAGTCACACCACAGTATTAGCTATTTTAAGAGATCTACCTATATCAATAGCCATTCTATTCTTCTTTCTATGACCAGAGTCCCCACTTAGGTTAATTCTGTGTGTTTTATAGCTCATTTCTAGTGTGCATTTTGTGGATTTCCACTGGAGAGTTTTATGGTTGGTCCAGAATGAAAACATTATTTCTTATCTACTTCTTACTGAAATTTCTAAGATAATTTATATCTAAACTATTGAAACAAAATCTTTTTGTGTAAAGATGTTCTGATGCCAAAACAACAGGACAACTGCCCTAAGTTCCAAGCTGAACTGGCTTCTCACCGCCCCGCCGCCTCCTCCCCCTTTCTCCCCCCCCCCCCCCCCCAGCAACAGAGCATCCCAGGGCAGTGTAAATTTGTTTTCTAAAGTAAATTCTTTCCCTTGACTGTTGCATTGCTTTCCTCTTTAGTTTTCAGTTTGCCTGAGGAAGAGAGTCCTCAGGAAAAAAAGAGCTTAGTATCCTCGTCCATCTTTCTGTTCTTGCCCATTGAACTCTGTTATCTTCCCTTCAATGAAGATAACTGCATTCCTTTTTGGCACCATCCACCCTGGGGTGAGTGGCAATGATGGCAGTAAAATAAGAAAGCTACAAAGTGTTCTCATGCCCTCCACATGCCATCTCATTTTCTCCTGCAGTCTGCCCCATATGCCTGCTTCTGTTTCTGTCTAACTCATTCTCTGGCCCTCTCTGGCACTCTATTTCTCTCTCTTTCTCCTTAAAGAAAGGCATATTATGCAGATGATGTACACATCTTGATTTTTCTCACTCATCTAAATTTAAACTAAATCAAATGGTTTCATGTAACTGTTTAAAATATCACAGATAGAAAGAAATTACCAGCATCAGCTTCTTTTTCTCCCTAAAAATTATGTTTCTCCTTGTACCCAAACCCAGCAGAGGGCATCCTTCCATTTCAGATGCACGGATACTGCAGCAAAAAGGCTCTACAATTCCAAAAACATCTATTTACAACTGTGCACTAGAATTTAAACGAAGAGGCTATTGTATTAGGAGAAGAATTTGTTATATAAGTTATTCTGTAGTGTTGACCTCTATTTTGAATTAGAGATGTAGAATTAATGCTCAGGGGAAAAAAGAGGAAAAAATCTGTCTCTCGCCTCTCTCCAAGTTTGGCGTATTAGCTGCAAATTTTAGAAGCAATAAGGTAGCACCTGTGTGAGTTTTCCTCCTCTAGGCTACTGTGTGTGAAAATAAAGTGATCACAGAGGAAACGCAATTGAGAAAGCAATGTGTACTCTCCTCAGACTGAAAGACAAAGAGCAAAAAAGTCACCACAGACGGTTAGAGTGTCTCAGAAAAAGGAAGAAGATAAGCATGGTCAACAGCAGTGTAATAGGAGAGACCAACCTTGTACCTGTGTAAGCAGGCCGTCACCCACTAAGTTTAATTGTGCAGTTTCACAGGAATTTAAATTCCACAATGAGAAATATCTTACAGCGTCAGAAGAATTTTTCCTGGGTTAAAAGGCAAATGTCCACAAACCTTATCAATGATATTCTCCCTGGTATGTATCAATTTATCAGATCATTTCCTTAGTGAGAGAGGAAAAAATTATGAGGAGATGAGAACATCATTCATATACCCATTCGGTGTGTTTTTGAGCACTTTGTACCAAGCCCTGCTGTAGGTGTTAAGAATGTATCTGCAAACAAACTGTCAAAGATCCCTTTGCTTGAGGTGATGTACCAAAAAGCAAGTGTTTGGCGGAATTGGACAGACCTGGCCCTGCCACTTAGCAGCTATGTGACTTGGGGCAAAGGTATTAATGTTCTCTTTTGCAGAACAGGAATAATAATTGTTAATATTTGTTGAAAAAATAACTTATTTCCAGAAACAGGAACTAAGCATATATATCATAAAATCCTCACAATTAGCCTATAAGAAAAGTTGTATTATCATCGTCATTTTTCAAATGAGGAAACCAAGGGACAGAGTGATTTATAAATCACCCAGAATTGTATGGAAGCTTCAGGGCAGGAATTTGAAACAAGGCTGTCTGATTCCAAGGCTGTCCTGCCTCTTAACCAGTATGCTAGAGAGGTGATTTCTAAGGCTGTCCTGAGGATGAGATGTGATGACACACGTAAAGTCGACAGCGCAGTATAGTATCATTAGTAGCGTTACTGTTATTTATCATTATTATCACTGCCATTGTGATAGTTTCTGGGATCTAAGGGTATACGTTGAAATACAATAAAAGAGGTTCAATACTTCAAATCAAAATTCCTCTGCTTCAGAATGTAGTCTGCCCAGCTCTGTTCAAAAGTAAGACTGCATAATGCCATTGCTATTGAATCATGGCTCCTCGGCATTTATCTTTCCATAAGCTGACAGGCTGCCTCTAACAGCTCTGACTCCTGACAGGATACCAGAACACAGCTTCCCTGTAAGAATGCAAAGAGATTATGAAGTTCCCTGTAACAAAACATGAGTATTTCCTGCTCTGGATTTTTCCAACCTCCCTGAAGGTTAAGACAGTTGCAAAACAAAACCTAGATCCAAATATCCATCTGCAGCTTGACAGTCCTTTGTTCTCTGATAAGTGATCCTATTGTCAGTCCCACCCTCTCAACTGGTATCCCTTGGCTCTTCGTTCCCACTCTTTCCAAAGTACACTCTCTAGAGGACTCTCCAGGGCTTCTTACCAATTGAGCATGTTGTTCACAGATCAATAGGGTTATTCCACCAACAGTATTATTCGAAGAGAAATGAAGCAGGCATGTTTTCTTGCGGCTCTGGGAGTTCTCTCTGCTTACTATAAGCCTGCATTTATGTCTTAAATGACTGCATTACCACAATCAAGAATAATTTGAAACAACAAGCAGATAAAATTCCAGCTCCAGCCCACATTGCTTACTGATTTTATTTCAGGACTATCATCTTAGATTCATGGTTCATGAAGTAGTAAATTGAATGTTGGATAATGGAGTATAAGAGAATTCACAAATATGTATTGTACAAACATTCCATTTTTCTTGCCTGTACTAAAAAATTAATTTTTATCCCCCATATCAAGTTTTACAATGCAAAACTCAAGTCAACCGAACATTTTTAAAATGTACCCTGTTCAAAAAGGCCATTTCATGCTGATTTTATCTTACCGTGCTTCTGCAGGGATGAACACTGTTGCAACACTCATTTGGGATAGAAATAAGTGCTTCAATTCCTATGATTTGGTTGGCAAGTGCCCTAGTAGTTATGTTGCAAATTACCTTGTCATGCATAGGCTTATAGATTTCTATCAACACTGGTTGGGTTCAACAAAAAGAAGACTTTCCTTACCCCAAGATAATGGCCATCGATGAACACAACAGGGAGAGAAGGAGCTTCAGAAACTCGTCGGCATCGTTCATCTAACTCTTTTCCATAGTCACCATTCAGAGCTATGTTTTTCTCTTCAAATTTCACTCGGTGATTTTGGAAGATCTTTCTAACTAGTTCACATCTTTCAAAGGTTGTCCGTACCACACGAAGACAAGTGGTATAAATCACCACACGGTCAAATTCTAGTTCGGTTGATTGTTGCTGGAGGGAAAACATTGTAGTGTAAATACATTTGCATATACTTTCTTACATCTTATTTTTTACATCTTATTTAAGATAATTGACAAGTGTTAATAAGCATCTCACACATTAAAGGCATGCAATAAAAGTTGAAGGAGCTCTGTGTGTGTTAAATCTCAGCTAGGACGTTTTAAGTTACAATATCCATAAATGGAATAGGGATAACAATCAACATAATTTAAATGACATAATTTAATTGACAGTATTTTTTTTTCTGTTCTCAGTGGCACATCAAATAATGGTGTAACTTAAAATTGGTGATGTCTCACTTGGTATGCCAATATGGTGAAATAAGAATGGTTGAATTATTTTTCTCATGTTTTGTAGACATTGTTCAATTATTGTATCTACCTCTTAAACCCAAAGTAAAATATGTAACAAAGTAGTAAAGTTAGCATTTAACTCTTTGAAAATTCTTCTACTTGTCAAATTACCAAATTTCATAGTCTTTTGAGCCACAATTTCCTGGGAATAACAAGACTTATATCATAGGATTGTTCTGAGGTTTAAGTAGCACAACATCTGTGCATGAGCTCTGTTGAGTAACAAGGCCCCCAAATGCAGTGAGAAGGCTCTGTCATGAGGGATAAAGGATTGAATGACTCAGAGGGAGTGCACAGAGACCAACACCAAAGTGTGCAGAGGGTGAAAGCCAGGCATGAAAAGGAAATGAAGAAAGAGGTACACTGCAACAGAGGCAAAAACTGTCAAGACCAAGGTGAAGACTCCCAATGTGAGAATCTTTTTGTCTCCATTTCCTGCTACATCAGAAATCAGTGACTGCATTCCTGGGAAACCCTGCCCAGCACTGCAAGGACCATACAGGGAGGCCCTGATGTCATCAGGAAAGACCCTCTTCCTCTTTATCAGTCTTGCCTGCCAGAGACTGAACAGGACACAGCTATACCATGAGACAAAGCATACATAAGTCGTCATGGGGCTACAGTTGTTGCAACACAACCACACAATTTGTAAACACTTGTGAAGTCAAAACTTTGATTGGAAACCGCTCCACACAGCTAAATACTAGAGTCAGTGGTAGGATACTAAGCTCTACCACTTTATGTTCAAAGAAACCAGATCATTCTGCCGGATGCGTATCTACTGATGATCCTAAAAAGGTCCAAAGTCACGAAGATGGCAATGTTGTATTCTCTACCTCACCGAGAGAGGGGACATTGTTGTTGTTTTTTTCTGGTGATAAAATTTGTAAGCGATGTGAGAATCATTTCTTCCTTTAATAGTGTTTAGAGGCTGAGTTGAAAATCCAGAGACCTGGAGGGGCCAAGTAGGTGTCATAAATCCTGGGACAGGTCAAGACTAAGAGAGATACTAGTGAGAGGCAGGGATAGTGTTATATGAAAGGGAAAATGTTCCTGAGCTTCAGGCAAGCTTCAGGCTTTCAGGCATGCCACTCAGTGTTGCCAGACATAATTATTTTAAATATATGCTTCAAATCTGGATTTTTATGGAAAATTTTCTGCTTTCTAAATTTTGACACCTCATTAAAATGTATTGAGACCACACAGACCCATATGTCGGAAGTCTGAACTTGGCCTAGAGGCTGCTAATTTATTAACATTGGTTAGAAACAGCATCAGATATTTCTGGACTCTGCAACTGGCTATAATTGTGTTTTTTAGAAACTAATGGAATTGCTGGGTCATAAGGTCATTCCATTTTCAGATTTTTGAGATACCTCCATACTGTTTTCCATAGTGGCTGCACCAATCTGCAATCCCACCAACAGTGCACAAGGGTTCCCTTTTCTCCACATCCTCGCCAGCACTTGTTGTTTGTTGATTTATTGATGATAGCCATTTTGACTGGGGTGAGGTGGTATCTCATTGTGGTTTTTATTTGCATTTCTCTAATTAGTGAGGTTGAGCATTTTGTCATATGTCTGTTTGCCATCTGTATGTCCTTTTTAGAAAACTGTCTCTTCATGTCTTCTGCCCATTTTTTAATTGGGTTATTTGTTTTTTTTGGAGTTGAGTTGAGTAAGCTTTTTATAAATTTGAATAATGAATGTCAACTATAATTTTATATATATGTATATATATATATATATATATATTTACAAGAAGCAGAGTACAGCATTAGGAATAGAGACAGTGGAAATGTAATCACTGTGTGCGATGTCAGAGGTAGTGGATGGGGGAGGAGGGTTGTCACTGTGTGAGGGATATAAATGATAAATGTCTAACTATTACATTGTTTTGTGCACCTGAAACTAATAAAAAAAGTGAAAATAAATAAATAAATATTTTTTTGAAAAAGCTAATGAATTATTAAGCCTAAGTTTTCTCATCTATAAGATGCGACAATAGCAACAGCTACCTAACAGTTTTGCTGAGAAGGTAAGGTAAGCAAGAATATGAAAACAACTCATATGGGGCTTGAAATGTAGTACTGTGTTAAGTTAGTGCAAAATTATTATGTTCCATGTTGGTGGAATTTTTAAGATTAAAAACACAACAAAAATAAGTCAGTGGAAAAAATTAGGGTAATTAAGGACAGGAAAGGGTGATTATTACTATGCTTTAGATTCAGAAGCATTGATTCAAAGAGAATGACCAAATGCCCAAGAGCCCATATCTCCTCTTCATATTCACGGTTATGGGCAAGCCTGGAATCAGGGAACTTGCTGTAAATGGGCAGTTTTTGGAAGAGCACCCAAGTTCTCTTTTTCCTGATTTTATCTGACTAATTATGTATTGTTCTTCTGGCTGCAAAGACTGCATTTAACTGCATTTGGTCCTGCCAAAAAATGTTCCTCTTTTTTCAATAGTCACACTTACTTTTAAAATATTTCATAAGAAATACATTTGCCCCATGTGTAGAAACGGAAAAATTTAAGATTGGACCTTTCTGCTGTCACGTCAACCAACTCACACAGAATTCTCTCTACTTATACAACAAATGCTGCGTACTATTTTTCTGTGTGTCGCTAACAGTTGCGCATTTAAAAAACAGTGATAAGATATACCCCATCACCTGGCCATATTGGATGCTGTCTAAAGCAAAGAGTAATAAAAGTATCTCTTTATTTACTGTTGAGGATGAGCTTTGCCTAGAATCAGTGGATCTCCAAGAGTGATGCATATTAGAATAAACTGGGAGCTTTAAGAAATCCCCAAAACCCAGGCCAAGTACACACCAATTAAGCCAGAAGCACCAGGGGTGGTATAGAATTGAGATTTTTTTTTTTTTTTTTTTTTTTTTTTTTGAAGCTCCCATAGTGATTCTAAAGGGCAACCAAGTTCTAGAGTTGGTTAGAAGCTGGTTGGAAATGCAGAATCATAGGACTCACTCACTCCAGATCCACGGAATCAGAATCTGCATTTTAACAAGCTTTCTGGGGAGTCTGGGTACACATTGCATTTTAAGGAACCCCAGTGCAATCACATAGGCTGCTTGACTTGACAAAGAATCTGGGGTTAGCTCCCTTTAAAATAACTGTTGGTCATTGATTTGTCAAACATGGTGCTAAGCACTAGACACATAAAGGTGACAAAACAATATAATTCCCTAACAACATTCAGCACACTGTTAAGTAAAGAAAAAATAAAAGTTACATAAATAAATATAGAATTAAAATCTGTTAAGTGGTGTGAAGAAAATACACAAGACGTTAGGAGATGCTATTTCAGGAGTGTCTTCTCTTATCTTAGAGGTTGAGAAAGTATTTTCTGATATTTGAATTCTCACTGGAAGTATAAGGTGTTAACAGAGAAATTAACTAAGTAGACAGCATGGGGGTAATTATTACAGGTAAATGCAATTTCTTGATGGGAAGAATGTGGCATGTTTGAGACTCTGAAAGAAGGTCTTTTGTTGAAACACAAAGAGGGAGAATTATTTCTACTAAATGATTCTGGACAGGTATGCAGGATTCATAACATGTTATACTTTACAGCCATTATAAAGATCTAGGGCCTTTAACCTACGAGCAATGAGAAATTCCTGAAGATTTTTAAGGAGGATGGGAGAGATTTACATTTTAAAAAGATAAGTGAAGCAAGGCCAGTGCAGATAGTTGCACATGAGGTGCACTGCACAAACACAGGGAATGTCATTAGCAGCAGAGTCTAAACGAATGATGCCTTCAGGGTTGTGTAGTCCATAACTTGAGCAATCATACTCAGTCTCAGTCATAACTCCCTTGGTCTGGGAACTGAGACTGAATACAGGGTAAATCTGGGGTAGGAAATATGGGTATCTATTAGAATAGGCTATTAAGTAAAACATTATTAAAAAAGATCTCATTGAATAATTTTTTGGTATGATTTGGAAGTAGATTTTCCTAGAGATAGAGGCAGGTTGAATGATTTTTCAAGGTCTTTTCCAGTTTTATAATATGAATTTTACATGATATTTGTCTTTGGGGGGAAAAAAATCCCTCTTCTACATTTGCTTCATTTTCTTTCCCTCAACAGATTTGTCAAAGCATCTGGCCAGAAATCTAAAAATAGCCTCTCAATGATTAGCTGTCCCTCTTCTCCTTTCCTGAGGGTTACCATGGGGATAGCGTAATGAAGGACGGAAGCATCTGAGACAGCACTGAGAAGCCACTGAGATTCGCAGCCTGCTTGTTCTGAGAGCCGACCTAGGTGATGAAAAAGGCATCCCATTTCTTCCTTTCCATTGATTGTGCAGAGGCATCTTAGGGATGCCGGGAAGCCTCACAACAATGTGCAGCAAGCGTAGATGTGTTGGCAAAGGATGGAAATTGCTATGAATGAGACTAAGAAGGTACCAAACAGCCAATGTCTCTCCTCAGCCTGCACCTTGTTCTGCACTAGCCACTGTGAAACAGTAAGTACTTTAGTCACCTCATCATCTTGGGACAATGCTGGAACCCCCCACATCCAGAACCGCCACTGGAATTCAGGCCAAGAATTAGTTCCCACCTCTCCATGTCTGAGGAGCACCCGCGAGCAGACGAAGCTTCTCCAGCTGGAGCAAGTCCAATGGGTTACTTCCACTTGACCCTTTGCCTGTCCAGCCTGGCAATGGTTTGAAAAAGCCTCCTGAAATAGGCCTCGTAGCCTATCCCTGTATGTCCCCAAATCATCAAAAAGCTAGAGGCCTCCAGACAACCTCAGGAATTCAGGCCGTAAACAAGAATGAAAAAATAAAAAGTAATATTTTTAAATGTCAGTGGCAAACATAATGCTGAGAACTTTACATTCATTTAACCCTCACAATAACTTACATGATGTTGCAGTCTTTATTTATCGATCTAGAAACCTGGGCTGAGAGGAGGTAAGTGTGACAGTTAAAATTCATCAGTTAGAGAACTGGACCCAGAATCACACGCTCCCAAGGTCGGGGAGCTTTCCCCGGAACCAGGCCAAACAGGGCGTCATGCTGCTCTCCCCAGGATAACGTGGTTGACAAACCACAGAAGGCTGTAGACCTAATTCATGGCCCGGGAGATAATGCCTGTGATTTAAAGATGTTCGCCTTTTTACTAAATTAGGCTCCTACATTCAACAGTAAATAATATCATAGGAGAGACATTGCAAACTTTTTTTTTTTTCAGTTGAAACAGATTTCTTCAAGATGGGCAAAGTGTAGGGAACTTTTCTCTTCTACCGGAAAGCAAAGAGGCTAAGGGATTAGCTCAGCGTCAGCGCGTCAGAAGGCAAACTGGGACTGGATCCAGATTTCTCAATTATCAGGGAATGGGCCAACCTGGCTCCAGGAACCAACATTTAAAATTGTGACACATGTGACACATGCCTGTGGAGGGCCTTTGCAGAGGGCAGGGAATTTTATAAATATCTCTCTCTCTCTGTCTCTCTCTCTCTTTCTCCCCCCCCTCCCCCATGCTACTCTGTAAGCTCCTGCAGCTATGTATATGTATGTTACGGGATGCTTCTTGATATTGAATTAAAATAAACAAATAACTCCCTGCCCACCTTGCTCTCAAATTACCTCTTGAATTCTCATTTTTGCTCTTAACTAATGTGATTTGAAAACCCACTTTATCCACACCAGGTTCCTCTCTTAAGCTTATTTCCTGGATCTGCTTCCATTCGATCAATATTCCTTATCCAGTTCTGAAGGTGACGAGGGATTGATCTATGCCACATCCACTCGTTACACTTTGACCACAAAAAAACCCTGAGGAACTTCTCTGTGTCTCTCTGTAAGGCACAGATTACAAAAATAATTCTAATAATTGTTATTTATGGCATGATTCCTGCATATTTATATGCAGTTCTGGACACTGCAAAAGGGACTTTACATGTGCAGTTCTCATTCATCGTAAGAGATAAGGATTATTATCCAAATTTTACAGTTGAAGAAACTAAAGCTTGGAAATAAATTTAAGGTACCCAAATACCTCAGAGGAAAAGGGAACAGAACCAGGATTGCGACCTGGGTCTGCCTCTTAAGTCCTTGCTTTTGCTGTGGGATGATACTACATACCCTATTAAATACAACCAACCAATGGCCATACTATTCTAGAACCGAGTGGTGAATTGTACCATAGAGGGACTGTCACAGGAACAGCCCTTGAAATTCCCATGGCTCCTCTCTCCATTTAATTCTAATACCTCTGCCTAGCTGTCACTCCTCAGATACACCTTTCACCATCAGTCTACGTAAACGAGGTCTTCTATTCTCTGACCCAGTTCTGTCCCTTAGAGTATCTAGTAATGCTGGACACTGTATTGTGTATGTTTATTGGTTTACTGTGTATACCCACAAATAAAATACAACCCTATGAAACAGGAACATTGTTTTGGTCATTAGAACTAAGAACCTGGAATATAACCTGGTACACAGTACACGCACAATAAATTTCTTCTGGCTTCTGTTCCACACATAATTAGAACTTGGTTTGAATCTGCCTCTTAGTAACTGGATAATAGTGGACCAGTTACTTAGCCTCCTGAAGTCTCAGTTTTCCCATCTGTAAAATAGGGACATTAATGCCTACTCCATAGGGATTTGTGGGGATTAAATAATTTCATGAATAGGAAAACCCTTGGCATAATAAACACTCAGTAAGTGTTATCTTTTTATTATTAATATCATTATTATTATTATAAAATGTCACTGACACAAACCAGCACTCTCACCATTAACATCACTATAACCAACAAGTTCACATATGTCATCAACCTCATAAGCTTAAATGTCAAAGTGTAACCTCATAATTACACAGTGATCAAAAAACAAATCTGTTTATGAATTAAATCACTGCTTTCATTTGTTTGAATGTGCTGTCAATTCTGAGTGAAAGCAACAGAGTGGAGCAAACAGAGCAGATGTCATAAAAATCCCTCCTTTTCTAGGTTCACCTGCTCCCTTAAGAGGCATGAAAGAAATGTATGAGCAATGCATGCAAGGATTTCTATAGAGGGTTTTCTGTTTTCTTAATGCGCCAAGATCATATAAATAAATGAATTTCAGTTATTTCCTTCGGAACTATCTATTTGTCCAAATCAATTACTGAATTGGCATAGACGTGAATTGAAAAGTCAATAAATCTAATGAATCCTCCATACAAAAAAAAAAAAAAGTTCCAGAAAGTTAAACTGAGACAATGCTGATTTTATAGCACATCAGAGTTAATGAAAATGAAAGTGCCTCCATCCCCTACCATGGAGAACTTGAAAAGGGGTTATAGTTCTGCCAATTTAGCATTAATCAAACACAGACAGGTTTCACTTGAAAAATCTAGATTTTTGTCTTCTGTTGAAAAGGCAGAAATTCTGACAACACTAGTATTGTTGCATTCCTGCATAAAAACAATAACTAGATCTTGGCAGTATCTACTCCAGTTAGTAGCACATGTCTTCTGATGCCATATTCCATACCGTTCCCTTAAATCTAGACAATTTTTTGCATTAACATTGCTTGCATTATTTCTTTGCAGCTGAATTTATGACATCATATCTAGTCTAATGTGTCAGCACACACACTTTACATAACAAGAAATGGAGACTCACAGTTTAGTTATTTGAATCAAATTGTTTTTTGGAAGCTACATGTTGCAATTGAAAGAGAGCCCATCTCGAACCATTGCTCTGGCACTTAGCTGCATGAACTTGGGGAAATCAGTTTACTTTTCTGGGACTAGGTTTTCTCTTCTCTAATACAGTGTAGCTATAATCTGGTCCCTAAGGGAATTGTAAGGTCATATGTAAAATCCACCTGAAGACACATTGCAAATTATAAAACTTTACAAGCACACCAGCTATCATCATCACCCAAAGTCACACAACTGGGAGAAGAGGAACAACCGTGTTTTCCCAAAAATAAGACTTAACCAGAAAACAAGCCCTAGCATGATTTTTCAGGATGACAACCCCTGAACATAAGCCCTCATACGTCTTTTGGAGCAAAAATTAATGTAAGACCCGGTCTTATTTTGGGAGAAACACAATAGGAGCTAATGGAAACCACCTTCCTACCAAACAAAAGTATCTGTTTTCCAATATGAATACTTTGGTTTCTGCAGAAATTATAAATAATTTTCACAGGCATTATTTATTAGCATTTAAGATTCTGCTCACCTCTGCAGATAAAAGTGATACTGTAATGAATGCCCAAATCACCATATTTAGGAGCATCCAATCCCAAAGGGATGTGCTTACAACAGTGAAAATCCAGGCAGCAAATCAATCAAGAACATCCTGCAAATGGTCACATTGAAAAAATATATTTTCCCTCTCATCCTATGAAAGATTCAAGTTGCAAAACCAGAGGAATAGGGGACTAAAACATTGAACTATAACATCAGAATCAGTGCTTAGACTGTCCTGCCTTAACCATTGTCATACTACCTTTCATCTTACTTTACAAAAACCATGGTGCTCTTTCTTAAAGGGAGAGGTGTTTTCATATATATATATGTATGTATATTTATATATATGTATGTATATTTATATATAAATATCTATATAAATATATATATGATTTAAATCTTACTTGATTATCTACATCAAAGAAAACGCCTGAATAGTCCGTTAAATGTGGTCAATCCCTTTTAGTGGGTTTAGATATGATAAGAACATATTTTGGAGGCTGAAATACTGGCATCTTATCTCAGCTTGGTGCTTTCATAAATGCCAGTGTGATAAAGAAAGGTGACCTCAGTCTCTGTGGAATTCCCAGAATAGACTGAGGACTGAGAGCAACAGAGCCAGTGAAAACTCAGAAGTTGTGAAAATTTCACCCAGCCTCAGTCAAATCCCGCATTTCTGCCTCCTCTTCAAGCTTCCAGGTTTTTTGTTTTGTTTTGTTAATTAAACTTTATGGGGTGACCCTTGTCAGTAAAGTTACATACATAGGTTTCAGGCTTCCAGGTTTAACTTTTCTGTCCCTCTGACTATACCAATTGTCATGGTCTCAATCTCACCCAAATATGTTCTTCTCCAGATTCTAAATGCTATATTCAGGGCAATAAACTGCTAGAGAGCATTTAGGGGAGCTTGGCAGTTGGCACATGAAGTTAATACATACATTTTATGAGCACTGAGTCTCTTAATTCTGTAAGGAAAGTAGGCACTATCATTATCTTAACTTTTTCAAGGTGAGGAAACTAAGACACAGAAAAGTATGTGCCACGCGTAAAGTCAGAAGACTAGCAAATGATAGAGCTAGTATTTGGTCCAAGTAGGTCATAGAATTCAACTACTTATATTGCTCTATTGGCCACATACTGACTCTGTTTGAGTCTATTTGTACCCCACCTCTTTTGGCAGAGAATAAGAAGTTAGAGGGGATAGATATAGGATTTATGAATCTTCACGTTTCATAATTATATAGGGATTTTAGATAGTGTATTAGTTTCCTGGGGCTGCTATAACAAATTACCACAAACTTAGTGGCTTAAAACATTTTTTTATCTTGCAATTATGGAGGTCAGAAGTCCCAAATGGGTTTCACTGAGCAGAAATCAAGGCATCGGCAAGGCCACGCTCCCTTCAAAGGCTCAAGGAGAAAATCCATTACTTTTCCTTTCCCAGCTTCTAGAGGTCTCTTGCATTCCTTGGAGGGTGGTCCCTTCTTCTGCCTTCGAAAGATACTGTAACAACCCCTGCTTCCATCGTCACATCTCCTTTCTGACTCTGACCTTCTTGCTATTAGACTCTGACCTCCTTATCAGAATCCTTATGATTACATGGGTCCCATTCAAGAATACAGGATATTTTTTCCTTCTCAATATCCTTAACCTAATAACATCGTCATAGTCCCTTTTGCTGTAAAGTAACATATGCACAGGTTCCAGGAATTAGGACATGGACACATTCGTCAGAGGGCAGGGCAGGGACTCCATTATTCAGCCTACCATTGATACATAGATGATAGATAGATAGATGATAGGTAGGCAGATAGATAGATAGATAGATAGATAGATAGATAGATAGATAGATAGATGATAGACGATAGATTTTTAAGATACTGAGTCATAAGTATAGGAGTAAAAGATACAAAATCTTAAAACAGAAAGGAAACTTACTGCTCATCTAGCCCTACTTGAACAAATGTATGCCAATGTCAAGATCACACTCAAACCTCTGATTATCAGACTACATTTTCTTCTTTGTGCCCCTGAGCTTGCTTTATAAACATAAAATGAGAGTAATTCTAGTCAGGGAGGTGTGAGGCACATTATTCTTCCAAGACCTTTGACACAATTACTTGTGAGTAGGACTTCTCCAAGTTGCAGAATTGAAAGGGTATATATAAAAAAGAAGCAACCATGTTAAAGAAAGATTTACCTGATTTTTATCAATCTCATGTGTCCCATCTCCCTTTTCTACTTACTCTGGGTGGTAAACACACAATCAATATATAGGTGATGTATTACAGAATTGTACACTGGAAACCTATATAATTTCACTAACCAATATCACCCCAACAAATTTAATATTAAAAAAAAAACACACAGCATCTTACTTTGCACTATGCTTTGCCTCCGATTGTCAAACAAGCCTTAGAAATTGCCCTGAAAACCAAATACTAAGCATAACTAAATGAGGCAGGTACTTTGTGTTACATGAAAAGGAAAATACAAATGACAATGTTTGAAATTTCTAGATAAAGCCAGAGATTGTATTTGTCTGTGTGCCCCACAAAGGAATCAAGCTCATTTTTCAGTTCATCTTCAAAGAAAATAACCACAAGATTTCAAAAGCAAGAAAATGTTGCCTTTCTATCTTCTCTGAAATTCCCTCAAATTAGGTTGCTTTAATAAAAGCAACTAAATTGTGAGACACAGGAAGCCTACAGAAGCAGATGTGAAGATTAATGCTTGAAACCTTAAAAGTCATCTTTTTCAAGTATATACTATGGGATGACCAATGTAATTTTGTAAAGGAAGTTTAACATTTGATATTGATTGTATATCTAAATAAGAAATAAATGCAGATTGTTTTTCAAAAAACAAGAATAATCACAGTATTATCAGAAGAAAACACTTTTTATATTTCTGGAAATGTACTTCATCAGACACTGCCTGGTTTGATACCAGAGCTTCTCACTAGAGCTGATTATTAGGTTTTGGAAAGTCAGCCATTAGGAAAGAAATCTACCTAAATTATAAGTCCCATTAAGTGAAACATTCTTATCATGAAGGATTTTATTACTAGTAGCCCAATCAACACTGGAAACAGAAAGAATATTCACTAACAAATTTTATGTTACAGGCATCATGTCAGATGAATGCATTTATTGCCACTATAATCCTCACAACATATAATCAATAGATACTATTATTCCATGTTCATTGCTAAAGTAAATGAATCACAGGGAAACCACAAACTTGCTCAAGGTCATAAAATCATAAAAATCTTTTCTTATCAGTGGATATAACATTTCCCTTTCTTATATTTTCTCTTTCATGCCTGGCTAGTCCTTCTCCATTTTCAGCTAGGGTCACCCTTCCCCAAAGCATTCTGGTTCCCATGGACTCGCAGCTTGGTTCACTGGCCACCTTCTTCTCTCTGGATGACCTTATCCAAACTTCCGATAGCTAATTGAAGACTGATGAACTCTCAAGTGTATATCGGCAGCTAAGACTCCACCCCAGCAATCCAGATTGGATGTCCAGCTATCTATGTAACATCTCCACTTGGATATATGCACTTACACAGGGGAAAGTTCATGAACTTAATTGTCCAACCTCGTACTTACTCTCTGCATCTTGGATTCAGAAAGCCTGAAGCTATCCTCGTCATTGCTACTAAACCTACTCAATCAATTGCCTGAAATCTGGGAACGGTCCTGATTCTTCCAGAGCTTTCCCTCACCACCTCCCATTTTCTATAAATCAGGTAGCCTATCCATTCTTTCTTTTTATGTTTCAAACCTGTCCCCCTCCCTCTGACTCCACTTCTACTACAGTTTTAACTCAGATACCCACAATTTCTCACCTGGATTACAACAGCTTCTTAACTGGGCTCCATGCCTGTAAAGTAGGCCTTTTCTATCCATTCTCCAGAGTGCATGTAAGAATCTGATTATGTCATTTCCTGACATATAATAATAATAAACAATCAATTCCCATAGCTTTCAGGATAAATGTCAAAATGATTACCCATAAAGCCCTCTGTGATGTGACTCTTGCTTTTTTCCCCTAACCTTGTTTCCCATAGCATTCTTTGTCATGCAATGGTTATTTGACAAATATTGCCAAGTTCTCACCATGTGGCAACTTCTCAGTCGCCAAATATGCCCTGTCCTTTCATGCCTCTGACTTGCTTTTATGTAGTCCCTGTACCTGGAATATACTTTCCTCCATTGTTCATTCTTCCTTCTCAACCGACACAATTCAGGTCAAGCAGCATCTCTTAGGAAGTCTCCCCCCCCTCTTTCTAACGGGATGTGTGCTGCCTATCTTCAGCACCCCCAGCACTCACTCTGCACCACCCTCTCCTCTTCTACCGCAAGACTATGAACTTCAGAGGTCAAAGGTTTTGTGTTATTAATTTTGTGTCATCTACACTCAACAGAATGTCTAGAGCAAGATCAGAGCCACTAAGTACGTGTTTGTTGAATGAAGAATAAACCAAAATTTGAACTTAAGACTATATGATCCTAAAGTTTATGCACTTACCACAGTGATATAATAACACAATATGGCATGATTTAGGGAGAGATAAAGATAAAAGGAAAATTGCAAAAATGATGTTTCTAATTTTTTTAATTTGATTTTTTTTTTTTATTATGCTCCTTTGGGTGGTCATCTATACAGCTTTTTGATGCCACTACTTCAGATGGCAGCCTCTCTTACACTTTTTGTTAAATAATTTTTTACTTTTTAATTACAGTTGATATACAATATTATATTAGTTTCAGGCATGCAATATAGTCGTTAAACATTTATATAACTTACCAAGATAAATCTAATACCTACATGACATCATACATAGTTATTTGAATATTATTGGCTACTGTATTTTGCCTTGTATAATGCGCATCCACATTTTTGGCCCAAACTTTAAGGGGAACAAAATCTTTCGTTTTAATTATTTAATTCAAATTTTTATTTGTTTTTCGTATTTTAAAGGAATTTTAGCATTTGTTTTTTAACATATTATGGTGTAAAAAATTTTATGTAACAAATAATTACAAAAGACAAGAACAGGTACAAGGTACAAGAAATTTTATGTACCGGTAACAAACTTACAATAATTATACATCACAGGAGGCCAGGAACTCTTCATTGTTTCAAGTCTGTTGTAAGTTCAACAAAACCAGTTATCATATTCCAGGGTATTATTTTGCATAGGATATTGTTATTGATTTCCAGAGTTACACTTTTAACTCATAAGCATAATGAAAAAATTTTAAACATTTATATAGATATGGAATTAGTACTACCCATGTATAACATGCATCTCTCACAAATTTGGGAAAAATATATGCCTTATAAATGGCAAAATATGGTATATTCCTTATGCCATATTTTACATCCCCATGGCTATTTTGTAACTAATAATTTGTACTTCTTAATCCTTTCCCCTTTTTCATCCATTCCTTCCAACCACCCCCATCTGTCAACCATCACAATGTTATCTATATTTATGAGTTTGTTTCTGTTTTGTTTATTTATTTACTGTGTTCTCTAGATTCCACATATAAGTGAAATCATATGACATTTGTCATCCTCTGTTTGACTCACTCCGCCAGGCACAATACCCATGTTGTTGCAGATAGCAAGATTCCATTCTATTTTATGGCTGAGTAATATTCCCTTATAAATATGTACCACTTCTTCTTCATCCATTGATGGACACCCAGGTTGACTCCATAGTCTGGCTATTATGAACGATGCTGCAATGAACATATGGATGCACTTATGTTTCTTCAAAGTAGCATTTTGGGTTTCTTTGGATCAATACCTTGAAGTAGGACTGGGTCCTTCTTTGTCGCTTGTTATAGTCTTTGTTTTACAGTCTATTTTGTCTGGTATAAGTATTTCAACCCCAGATTTTTTTGTTTTGTTTTTTTCATTTCCATTTTCATGAAATATCTTTTTCCATCCCTTTACTTTCCATCTGAGTGTCTTTCAATCTGAAGTGAGTCTCTTGTAGGCAGTATATGTAAGGGTCTTACTTTCTTATCCATTTCAGCCACCCTATGTCTTTTGATAAGAGCATTTAATCCATTTACATTTAATTATTGATAGATACATAGTCTTTGCCATTTTATTACATGTATTTTGATGTTTTCTCCTTCTTCCTCTTCTTCTCCTTCTTCTTCTTCTTCTTGTTCAAGAAATGCCTTTAACATTTCCTGTAATTCTGGTTTGGTGGTGGTGAACTCCTTCAGCTTTTTCTTGTCTGGGAAGCTCTTTATCTGCCCTTCAATTCTAAATGATAGCTTTGCTGGGTAGAGTAATCTTGGTTGTAGTTCCTTGCTTTTCATCACTTTGCATATTTTGTGCCAATCCCTTTTGGTCTGCAAAGTTTCTGTTGAGAAATCAGCTGACAGTCTTATGGGGGCTCCCTTGCAGGTAACTAACTGGTTTTCTCTTGCTGCTTTAAAGAGGCCCTGTTTGTCTTTAACCTTTGGCATTTTAATTATGATGTCTCTTATTTGAGAATCTCTGCACTTCTTGGGCTTATATATCTATTTCCTTTACCAGGTTAGGGAAGTTTTCTGTCATTATTTCTTCAAATAGGTTTTCAATCCCTTGTACTCTCACTTCTCCTTCTGGTACTCCTATGATGTGAATGTTGGTACACTAGATGTTGTCCCAGAGGCCCCTTGAACTCTCCTCAACTTTTTGGATTCCTTTTTCTTTTTGCTGTTCTGATTTGATATTTTCTGCTACCTTATCTTCCAAATTGCTGATCAGATCCTCTGCTTCCTCTAATGTACTGTTGATTCCCTCTAATGTATTCTTTCTTCGTTTCAGTTATTGTACTCTTCATTTATGACTATTTCTTTTTTATGTTTTCTATCTCCATTTTTATGTTTCTTGTCTCTGCTAAAGTTCTCCCTGAAATCATATTGAGCATCCTTATAACCAGTATTTTAAACTCTGCATCTAGTAGATTACTTATGTCCATTTTGTTTAGTTCTTTTTCTAGAGCTTTGTTCTATTCTTTCATTTGGGACATGTTTCCTTGTCTCTCTATCTTGGCTGCTCCCTGTGCTTATTTCTATGTATTAGGTAGGGCAGCTATGTCTCCTGGGTCTCAGAAGAGTGGCCTTGTTTAATAGGTGTCTTGTGGAGCCCAGTGGTACAGTCTCCCTCCTCACCTGAGTCGGGTGCTTTAGGTATGTCTCTTGTGTGGATTGTGTGTGCCTTCCTGTTATAGATGAGTCTTGGTTGTTATTTTCACATTATTAAAGGGATTAACTCAAGATGATTGGTTGTGAGGATTGGTCATGACTACCAGTGGAGGAGTTGTTGGGCAGGGGCTGACCCTGTGGAGCAGGATTTGCTTTAACAGGGCTCTGGTGCCTGCTCAGTCTGCTCTTTGGTTGTGTCTTTTGTGAAGGTGGTGGGTGGTACACTGTTGTGGTCTGAAGCTGGCCACCAGGTGTGTTGGTTCTGGTGCCTCTTGGGAAGGACTCTTTTGCCTTCCCAAGTTCAGGTGTTGCCTGTGCTCTGCCCAGAGCCTCTTGGTACGAGCCACATAGTGATCTGCAGGTGGTTGCCACTTGTGCTGGGCTTGAAGGTATATGGGAGAGGTTAATGTGTGAACTGAAGCTGGCTGCTACTGCTGGGCATGGTGTTGCTCAGCCAGAGGTATGGGGCATGCCAAGGCCAGATGCTGCTTATTTGGGGTTTGTGAACCTTTGAGAGATTTTAGGAAAGTCCACAGCATAAGCCAAGACAGGTCATTTGTACGGAAAAGTCACTGGAAGTGGCTGGATGGGCCCTCTAGTTGGGTAGGGGCAGGGGGAGGGAATCACCAAGGTGGGTGGAACATTGTTAGCCAGGTTGATGAAGACTCAGATATGGTGTCAGCCTTGGTGTGCAGGCTGGTGGGGGGTTGGGGGGGATCAACAAAGGAACAATAGCTTCTGCCAGAAAGCTATCCCTCTAGTCTGTACCCTGAAGCCAGACAATTCAGTTCCTCCCCATATGTCTTTGGTGCTTTTTGAGCTGTTGCCCCAGCATTGGAGCTCAGAGTGAGTTAGTCCATTCCCATACCCTTTAAGAGAAATGCCTAGGACTCCAGTTCCCTTTGTCTCACTCAGCCACCATCTTTACTGGTTTTCACAGCCAGAATTAATGGGGTCTTCTCTTCCTCGCACTGGAATCATGGACTGGGAAGCCTGCTATGGGCCTGAGATCCCACAATCCTCAGGGGCAGCCTCTACAGCTGAGATACTCCTTCCAATTATTAACTGTCACACATGGGTATGGGACCAGCCCATTCCGTGTCTCCACCCATCCTATCAGTCTCTGTGATTTCTTCTTTTAATCCTTAGCTATACGACTTCTGTTCAGCTAGACTTCAGGCAATTTTCAACAAAGGTTGTTCTGTAGTTTAGTTGCAATTTTGATGTGGTCCTGATGGGGAGGCTACCACAGCATTTGCCTACTTGGCATCTTGACCGGAAGCCCAGAGTGATGTTTTTAATCCAAAATAAACAAACCAACAAAATGTCTCGAGTATATCATCAAACTGATTGTCACTTAAGGAAAAGTCTACAGTGGATATTTTTTCTATTGCATTAACAAATTTTTGGCATCACAACAATGACCCAAAGGTGAAAATACCGAAGGTGAAAACACAGTTTGTTACCACTGCTCAGCCATTCCAGGAGGTGTATATAATTCTGGATAGAATAATTTTATAATGGTTGTCTCTGAATCCACCTTGGCAGGCCAAAAGCTGCAGGCTGAGTGTTGTATAGCAGCCAATATTATGCATTCAAACTAATAACCTAAAGGACTCTTACTTGTCCTCATTTTATCATTTTCAGTAGCACATGAAAAAGAAAAAGTGTTGTGTTTGCAATTAATGTGAAATAATGTGCTTCTATTCAAGTTAATAATAATTTTACAAACACTGGAGTATAAGACTACAAAGTGATACTGTAAAATATTTGTGAAGTGGGAGGTGAGATTAAAACTGGCTAACCACCTCTAAAAAGGAATGGAGAGTATCATCATTCTCCATCACTCTCCTTCAAGATGTCGTTAAATGCTTATGCAGATGTTAGCCATGCCTGAAGAAAGCCTGTTGGCCTTTATCATCATCCATGGTTTACCTGGTAGCACCTACTGAATGGTACATAAAATCTATTAGAAAACAATCACTGTCTAAACTGCATGCCACAGTCACATTTTCAACTGGCTCTGGGAAAGAGAAAGCATCTGTCTTTCTGGTTCCTAAACTATGAGAATATAAGTACAGAAGATGCCAGATATTGTGTTCCCACCACCCCAAAATGTGTAGAAGGAGGAGAGGAGAGAAGCAGAAATGAAAGAAAGGGTCTTGATAGTTTTTTCACTTTCATTTCCATCTCCATCCCCCCCCCCCCCATGATCATGGTGTATTTACATGAGTCAATAAATAAATTCCTTATTGTGTTTTTTGTTTGAGTTGGTCTTTCCCGTCATGACCAACAAAATATACTATTATAATACTCAGATTTCAGCAGATTCAATTAACTTTATTGATTACACTTTGCTTTTCAAAAATAACCTTTCCAGAAGTAACATTTTGGAGAGAAATCAGCCTTTTTATCAGTTTTCACATGCTTGAGACATAGCCCATTTCTATGCTTATTTATCGTGTAGGCTTGAATAAAATAAGTCACTGAAGACTTCAGGTATGCCTGGCTGATCTCCTTTCGCTTGACTTCGTAGTACTAAGAATTCTGAATTTGGAGTGCTCTGTGCTCCTAGGTTAATATTTATTTTCCTTTCTTCTCACCTAAGCTACATTTCTTTTTTAAAATCCTGACATTCTGTATTACATCATCTATAAATCCCATTGTGTGTTCATCACCCAGAGTCAGTTCTCCTTCCATCACCATATATTCGATCCCCCTTACCCTCATCTCCCACCCCCCACCCCCCACCCCCCTTACCCTCTGGCAACCACTAAACTATTGTCTGTGTCTATGAGTTTCTGTTTCTCATTTGTTTGTCTTGTTCTTTTGTTGCTTTTGGTTTATATACCACATATCAGTGAAATCACATGGTTCTCTGCTTTTTCTGTCTGACTTATTTCACTCAGCATTACACTCTCAAGATCCATCCATGTTGTCACAAATGGTCCTATATCATCTTTTCTTACGTACACCTGAAATCTATGTAATTTTACTAACAATTGTCACCTCAATAAATTTAATTAAAAAAATAAAATAAAATAAATAAATAAATAAATAAAATAAAATCCTGACATAATTCAAACCCAGTAAGTCTAAAATCATACTTTCCCCCAAATTCATATTATCTCTGATCTTTCTCTCTGGATTTGTTCTCTCCATCTTTTACTGGAGTTACCTCCCATCCAGTCCTCTCTATTGATCAAACCTAATCATAAACCAGTTTCTATTGGAGTGGTGTCCTTATAAAATTTCTCTCATATCTGTATTGCTCTCTTCTTAATGCCCCCCTGCAATACTAAACTCTCATTACCTATTGCCTAGATTACTATATCATAACTCACCTGTCTAATCTAATTCTATTTTCTCTCCACTATGAATGTCAAAATAATCTTCGAACCTTCCAGTAACAAACTGATAAAAATATAAATATCAATTTATATAAATAAATAAATATACATACATATATATAGCTTGCCCTAGATCACACAGCTATGATGTGGAAAATAGAATTGAACCCTAGTACCTCTACCTCCCAAACTAATAATGTGATGCTTTCCACTAACTTACCACATCCCAGTCCTTCCATCAAGGGATGTATGGCTTCCTTTTGCTCTCAAGCATATTTCTATTTGCCCCTTACTTTTCAATCTATGCTTTCTTATGTCATTTACCAATTGCATTCTGTCTTCCAAGCAGGTTGTGAAGGTAAGGTTCAGATCTTCAAGTCTTTCATCTTTTTATTATTTTCTATTCCTAAAATAAAGCTGAGCATAGGGAGGGAGGAAGGGATGAAAGGAGGGAGGGAGGTAGAGAGCGAGAGGACAGAGGAAGATAAGAAATTTTCTAAAATTTTTATAGGAGACATCATTTCTCAAAGTGTGGTCAATAGATCGCCTACATCAAAGGTCCTGAGATGCAGATTCTAGCCCCACCCCCACCCCCCACCATTGATTCTGGTGCTGTAGCTCTGCCACTGCAATAAGAACCCCCAGGTAATTCTTATGTATACCACAGACTGCAAATCACTGAAACCTGAAGTCTCTCAATGTTCTTGCCAAAAGGCAAAATTTTTAAACAGCGTATTCTATTTGTACCCCATAGAGAATAAACAAACATTTTATAGGATGTTTACCTAATTCCTATGACTATCAATGGATGAGACGATCACCTTTTTCTCAGTTTTTCACTCTTACTAAAGGAAGAGTTATAGTTAAAACCTTCCACTGAGCTGACAGTGGGCCAGATCCAGGTACCTACACTGTCTTACTTCCTTTCTTGATTTTGTGAAGGAAATGTAATGGAAGATAGGGTGAAATCTTACACAAAAATCCAATTCATCATTAAAACAGTCATCTCATTTTACATAAATCTCAACTTGACCTTTTTTTCTACTTGTATATGCTTCACGCTGCATCCAGTTGACAAGATCTAGCATATTCAAAATAAATGATATCATTTTTCTTTCTCTTATATTTTGTAGAAATGATTTCATGTCACCAGACACACATCCCTGACACCAGATTCTACATGAGCAGAAGAATTCCCTATGATGATGCTGTAGCCCCACACAAATCATGTCACCTCTATTCCTTCTTAAAAACAGCACAAGAACATGCTGTCAATCGAACGCCTGGTGAGCAGATTTTTGAAATGATGTGTTCAAGTTTCTATTTCACTTTGGGGATACACCAAATTAATGAGGGGGAGAAAAATCCTCTTGATGGTGCCCTAATTTGACCCGTCTATGTGGTTCTAACAAGGGGATGGGATCAACATCTAAGGGATGTTGTCACATACTTTAAGTCTGTTTGCTGTGATTTCTTTCGCTTTTCAATAGTGAGGATAATTTTGTCCTCAACAGTTTACACACTCTCCCGGCTGACATGTATTAGAAGATGATGGGTTGATTTTAGTCCCTTCAGTCTATTGTCATTAAAGACAGACTTGATCTAAGCAATTCACACTATAGCAGACACCGCGGTGTGTAATGGGGATAACATCGGCTATGCATCAGACGTCCAGGATCTCATTTCCAGTTTGGGCACAACTTTGGGGCCTTTATATAATCCTTTTGGAACTCATTTGCCTGTTTATTAAATGAGAGGAGTGGACGAGATCAAGGGCCACAAATTCAAAGGTTTTGTAGGAATTAAGCAGGTAAGCAAATGTGGGGAGTACAGTGATCACGTTAGACAACCGTGAGTGGTGGAGGTTAAGAGGAACTGGATTTTTATGCACTCTCAAGAAGCATTCAAATTAAAAATAATTTTCAAACACTGTATTAACCAAACCTCTGGAAGTCAAATTCAGCCCATAGGCTACACACAATCCCTGAACTAGATAGTTTCCTAAGTATCTTCCAGCTTTAATCATGTATTCTAAGATTGCCAGTAATGGTAATTGAAAACGCCTTGTAGCAAAGATAGTAATAATTGTTAACATTTATCGGGTGCTTATTCTATACCAGACTCTTAGCTAAATACTTTACCTATAGCAACTCATTTTAATCCTCATAACTATTCAATGAAGTAGGCATATTATCATAATCCTTCTTTTCCAGAGGAGAAAATTGAGGCATAGAGAGTTTAAACAACTTGTCCACACTAATCCACTTAAATTTCTGTATGCATAGCTCAAATAAATAAGCTGTCTACCAAACAGATTAAATATTTTGCCATATATTTACCATTTCTTTCAGTGACTTCTCCTGAAAAATTTAGAAATGTATAGAATCTTCCTTGTGGTAGTTTTATGTTTTTTCATTAAGGTCTTTATCACTTTTACCATTATGTAAAGAACTGTTGTTCATTTGTTTGATAATCGTACACATTGATGGGAATCTTATTGATCTTCATATAAGAGGTCACTGTGAAATCACAGGTCTCTGCTTGATCATTAACATCACATATATTAATTTTAAACTCTGTATATATCCCTTATAATTTCTTAGTATACAAAGAATAAAAAGAATTATAAAAGCATCATACAATAGAGCAAACCAGGCTTAATCAATTTCATAACTGACTAAATATTCACTTTATAAATTTTAATCAAGAAACTTAATGAAAGATAAAATATTTGAAAGTTAGGAAATAATTTATGTGCCAACATTATTTAATGTTCTACTCCATTAAAAGTAATATAGTTATTTTTGGTGTCTCTATATTACTGAAATAGCATTGTGTGCTAAGAGGACTAATTGGTATTATAAGTTAAAGAGTAAGAATAGGAATAATTTTTTATAAAAAGTGAATTGTCTAAAATGTTTATAATTTTTAAAATTAAAGAAAAAGCATTTTATCAATTTCATTTGAAAGTTAATATAGTCATAGATTCAGAATAATAAAACTAGAAGTTTATAGAAACCAGTGGGTACTGTTCCTTGACCCATTTATTGGGCTATATTAGAGTTGCATCTGATCATAGAAATTAACAATTTATTTTAATCTGAAATACCAATTAAGATAACCATTAAAATTTAGTAGTTTGGATTTCTGGTTTTAGCTCCAACATATAGAGACCTTAGAAGTTGTCATTTCTGTGCTTACAAGAAAAGCCAGACACAACAAAAATCACTGACTTCTTTTGGGTCTTCAAAAAACTCAAGTTGCAGGTGAAACTGCCATCCTAAAATCTGGAGAGACAGAGATGCATTCAGAGAAACATAGCTGAGCTCTGCTTACCTGAAGCCATAAGCTGGGAGGACACCCAAGTGATAATTTTGATAAACTGTTGATGCCTAAGTGTGGACTAGCATGACGATGTGAAAGTCCAAAGGGGCTGCTGTTTTAGGGAAGCTTTCACAGTTTCATGAGTTTTCCTTCCAGGAATCCCAACAGGTTCCACAGCGAAGAACAAAGAAAGCTCCCCCCAGGCTCTCACAGGAGGGGAAAAGTAACCCCGGTGAAAGCACTCAGGGCTAATTCTCCTCTCCTTAAGCGTGGGTTGCATGTAGTGATTTTCCAAAGAGCACTGTATGGAAAGTGGAGGAAAAGAGTAAGGATGGTACAGTGGAGAAACCTGACAAGCATTGCCACAGCCAGGTGATCAAGTTAAGCTTCAATAGTGGTAAGTCAGGTTGGTAGTATATACCCTGAATGTGATGTGATGAAAATGGTGCTTCGCCTCTGTGATTTTCCTCCCCAAAACACATAACCCCAGGCTAGTCATGAGAAAAACACTGAACAAATCCCAATTGAGGCATACCTGAGCAACACTCCCCCAAACTATCAAGGAGATCAAAATCAAGGGATTACCTGAGAAGCTAAATGTAATGTGCTAACTTGCGTACGATTCTGGAACAGAAAAAGGACATTGAGGAAACACTGAGGAAATCTGAATAAACTAAATTAATAATAATGTATCAATATTTGTTCATTAATGTACTAATTTTAAGACATCAATAATAGGGGAAATTGGGTGTGGGATATATAGCAAGTGTCTATTATCTTCACAGTTTTTTGTAAATCAAAAACTATTCTGAAATAAAACATTGAATTTTTTAAAAGAAAAGACTAATAAACATGAAAAAAATCTAATACTAGTCATAAAAAGCTTACAAATTCATATAAAATATTAATAGTTTGCTATACCTCAGATAAATATTCATTAAAATTAGAGAATTGAATATTGTTCCCTCATTAAAGACCAGTTTTCAGCTCGGTATGTGGTCTCAAAATACAGAAAATTCTGGTCTACTGTAACTTTTATTGAAATGATATTAAAAAGTAAAATGACAATATGATAATGCTGTTTTCTAATATATATATCATTTGACAAAGAAACACAGTAGCTCCAAAGAAGGATACTTCTCACCCTGTTCCTCTCCTCATCCAAATTAACATAAGTCAGGATTACAAATCCCCAAAATTTTTTCACAGTGAAAAAGAAAAAAAATATATCATGGGAGTTCTTTAAGTGAAATATCACAGTCGCCTCTTGGAGAACCACAGTACACTTTAGCACAAAAGATTGAGAAGACCTAGTGTTAAGAAATTTTGTAAGGCCATTGTACAGTTTTCCACAAAGTACATATTAATCAAAGGGACACAAAACTTCCAAATAATACAGTACATTCAGATCTTTCAGGAAGAAGAACTCTAAATAATTTAACATGCCTTTCTTAGTCGTGTCAGATGCTTCTGTCTGGCATTCACAAACTTCTACTATTCAGTCTATTTATCTCATTGCATGTTCGGTCCACATCTCAGACTCCTTTACCATGAACCGTTGCTCTTACAAAGCTCCGCCTTCTTCAGCTGAAGATTAGTTTTATTTGTGAGACTCACTTAAGACTTTTTTTCTTATTGGGCTACCTGAAATGCTCCTTCCTTCTCTTCTCCCTAAATTCTTACTCATCTTTCAAAGCCTAGCTTAAATCACATTCTTGCACAAAGCCATCTTTAACTCTCCTGGCCCAAATCAGTTCTGTCTTCTCTTTCTTCCTATAGTTCATACTGTAGATGATGCTGACTTTGCCCCTTATTGCACAATGTTCAATTACTTCACTCACTATTCCATGGACCATTCAGAATGTATTTGGTTTTGTTTTTCCTGATCATCTCTTAGTAGTAGAAATCAACACATCACAATGGGGGAAATGTTAAGTTTGCTACTTTTTGGTATGCTTCTGAATGCATGTGTATGTCTTTTTTTTAAGAGTCTATAATTCTTTGGAAGCAGAAAATAAGTCTTTCATTTGTTGGTAACCTACCACATGCAATTTTAAAATGTGCTGCACAATACATACTTGTTGTCTTGACATGTTCCTGAGCACTCATGGTATCGGGCATTTCAAAATAATCTTCTTATTTAACAAAACTTGTTTAAAAACTTTTCTTCCTCCAACAAGAAGCCAAGAGTATGGAGTCTACAATCTCCAACCAAAATCCTAATCCCAGACTCAGATCCAGGAGAGGAAATATTCTTAACTAAATTTATTCTGTCTCAAAGATAAGTGCTATTAACCATAAGAATAAGCTTTGGTCAGGCTCCTAAACTTTCTCTGAGCTAATTGATGATGGGGTCTTGTCATCACCAGCTCTTATGTAAGTCCGTATTTATACATGGATCTGCACAAATCACTAGTTTTAGCTGTTATATATGTAGCTGTTATTCTTGCAAGTTTATTGAAACAGCAGGTATAATAAAAACATGGAGAACAGATAAGTGAAAATATTTTGTGAAAAACAAAATAAAAGTCAAGTAAAAAAATAACTCTGTCGCATGATACAGTGAGTGACTAGGAAAATGTGTAGTATGCTGTTAGCTAGAATGGAAGAAAACTGTGTTCCTCTGGGAGTAACCTCAAAATCCTTTCTATGGGAGATTAGCATTCTCAATAAATTATGTGAATTCTATTAGCACGTCAATTATCAAAAATACAAGTGATAACACATATTGGCAAGAATGTGCAAAAAGAGAACCCTTGTACACTGTTGGTGGGAATGTCTAAAGGTACAATCATTATGGAAAATATGTCGAGGTTCCTCAAGAAATTAAAAATAAAGCTACCATATGATGCAGCTCTCCCAGTTCTGGGTACATATCCAAAGGAAATGAAATCACTGTCTCAAGGAGATATATATACACCAATGTTTATTGCAGCATTATTCACAATAGACAAGTTACAGAAACAATCTAAGTGTCCTTTGACAGATAAATGGATAAAGAAAATGTGGTATGTATTTACACAATGAAATATTACTCATATAAAAAGAAGGAAATTCTGTCATTTGTGAAAATGTATGAAACTGAAGAGTGTTATGCTAAGTAAAATAAGTTAGACAGAGAAAGACAAATACTATATGGTATCACTCATATCTGGAATCTAAAAATATCATTCATAGAAACAGATTATAGAATGGTGGTTGCCAGGGGCAATTGGAAGATGTTGGTCAAAGAGCACAACTTTCAATTATAAGATGAATAATTTCTGAGTCTCTGATGTACAGCATGGTGACTATAGTTGTCAATACTAAAAAACAAAACAAGAAAAATAACTTCGTGAGCTGATGGGTGAGTTAATTAACTTGACTGTACTAATCATTTCACAATGTATATAAATATACAATCATCATGTTGTACTTTAAATATGTACAATTTTGTCAATTATACCTCAATATACTCAGGAGGAAAAAGACATAGTGTGGCTGAAAAGATAAGAAAACAGGACCTTTACATTTGTTGTCTACAAGAGATTCACTTCAGATTGAAAGATACACACAGACTGAAAATAAAGTGATGGATGGAAATGGAAATGAAAAAGAAAGAAAGAAAGAAAGAAAGAAAACCTCATACCATACAACACAGAGTTTAAAACAAAAGTTGTAACAAGATACAAAGAAAGACACAGTAATCCCACTTCTGTATTTATCCAAACAAACCCATAACACTACTTAGAAGGGATATGTACATCCATATATTTATTACAGTGTCATTTACAACAGCCAAGACATGAAGGCAACCTGGATGGCCATCAATGGATGAGTGGCTAGAGCAGAGATGATACATATATACAACAGAATATTAGCCATAAAATAAAATTTTGTCATCTGCAACAACATTGATGGACCTAGATGGTATTTACCAAGTAAAATAAATCAGACAGAGAAAGACAAATGCCATATGATTTCCCTTATATGTGGAATCTAGAGAACAAGATAAAGGAGCAAACAAAACAGAAATAAGCTCATAGATACAGAGAGTACATTTGTGGTTGTTGGATTCGGGAGTTGCAGGGAAGAGTAAAGCAGGGAGGGAATTAAGAGGTACAAATTGCTATTTACAAAATACTCATGGGAATACAGAGTGTAGAATGAGCTATATAGTTAGTAGTATTATAACTACGTATGATGTCAGATAGGCATTGGTTTTCTTGGGTTGCTCACTTGGTAAGTTATGTAAATGTCCAATCACTGTGTTGTACACCTGAAACTAAAATAATATTGTATGTCAACTGTAATTGCAAAATAAAAAAATATTTTAAAAAATAAATTAATATCATGTAGTCAAACTTAGAAAAAAAAAATGTTCAACCACAAGCTTAACTATTAACCCATATTAGAGAATAATCAGCTAGAAGTTGCAGTGTCAAAGAGATCTTCAACAAAGCATTATGAATTATTTACAATTTGGCAAAACAACCCAATGTGAAATATGTGTAACATCAGTTTTGAATACCAAAGTTACAGAGCATAATACACTGAAGCGATAGAATCTCACAGGAAAACCTATATTAATTTTCAGTCAGTGGATTGCTTTCCAAAAAAAAATAAAAAACCAGAATTACAACATCTGGGAATGAAGAGTTTCAAAAGCATGAATTAGGTGATTTCACCTCAATTGTCCATTTATTTTAAAAATATTTATTGTATATCTGCTATATGCCAGGCACTGTTCTGTAAACTTGTGATACAGCAGTGAATAAAACAAACCAAAAAATAATTTCTGTCCCTATGGAGCTAGCATTCTAAGTGGACACTTTGAGCATTTTTACCCATATTCACCCAGAGTTGGGCTCAAAGAAACTCAGAATGAAGGGAACATTAAATAAGTTTAGCTCGCTAGAACTAATTGTACTTTTCTTTCCTTTTTTTTTTTCAGTTTATGAAAACCTAGAATAGAGCGCTGTCATGCTGAATCATCTTTATTCACGAACAGCAACATGGCAGCTAGAAGAACTAAAAAAATATCAACTGAGCAACTTCAGGTGGACAGAGATAGAAGATTAGAACACATCTGAAAGAAACCTATTCTCTCAAGGATATTTGAAGTGTGCAGTCAAAGCAGTTTATTCCATGGCAGTATTTAAGGGAATAATTAATGAGTCAAAGTAATCTGAACTTCTCCCACCCAAAGGTATTTTATATTGAAGTTCTTGCTTATTTAGTTCCAGAAGTGTCCCACTGATCTCTGGAGGTGGTGAAAATTGTTGGTGGGATTAATTGAATCAGCTATCTTTCTGTACAACCCCTCCTCCTCCATGTTTTGCCTCTATCAACACAAGCACTTTCTCTCCATCTTGCATTCTCTCTCCACCTCATTAAATCCCCTGTGAAGATGGTGGAAGAGCAGAAGTTCAAATGATTCCATTTCAATTATAATAGTGAAAAAAAGGAAATAGCCTAAAGTTTTTATATGCACAAATTTAGCATATTTTTAAGACAATTATATCTGAAAATGTCACTCTGAGGTTATTAAGGAAACTGCTTACATAAATTACAATGATAATCAAATTGCTGGAAAGAAATAATGACAATTGAAATTAGAAAAATTCAGCTAATTGGACTGCTGCGATTTATTCTTCAAATGAACCTCTAATTAAGGTGCTGATGCACTTTGAAAAATAACTTACTCTTTATTTGCTTCTGGAATTGAATTATTCCAAGGTTTATAAACAAACTAGAGGCTGCCATTTTGGGATCTATAGTTTTCGCATTCTGCTTTCATTAGCAAGTTGCCCTTACTAATGCCCTTCCAAATTCTTCACTGACCCTCTCCCTTCCATCTAATTTTCTTTCTCCCTCCAAAACATGTAAATCAGTCTTAATTAAAGGGGCACCCAACCGAAAGACAGGAGCTATACCTACTTGCCATGTAAGAACTTAAAATGTTCCTAAATATACTCAGACATCTGAGTATAGGAACATCTCACAAACTTTCCTCTTTCATGGGGGATGATGAAAACAAATGCATGCATTGCTACATAAACCATTTTGAATGACAAACAAATTGCAGATTGCAACTAAGAGTTTCTGCTAACAAATGCATATTGTTTATAGGGCCAAGGTGGAACAGGTACTCCAATAAAGCAGCTAATGGCTTGCAAAGCATGCAATTTTCAGACTTCTCTGACTTTCATATCTGAAATCCTACTCCTGCCCCCACTTGTTACCCCACTTTTCTTTCTCAATCTCTTTTGTAGATTTCCTTCATAGCATTTATCACTAACTGCAGGTACATTATACATGTACCTAGTTATATATTTGCTTATTATCCACCTTTCCAAATATATTGTAAGCTCCAGGAAGGCAGGAATTTTGGATTGTCCCTGTTGTATACACAGCACCTAGAAACATACCTGGCACATAAAAGTTACTCCGTATATTTCTGTTATGCAAAGGAAAGAAAAGGAGAGAAGGAAATAAAACTGGTTGGAAAAATTTGTTTTGGAGTCAGAAGTTCCTGAATTGCAACACAGTTTATTGCTTCTTTTATCGTTGCTGATGTTGTTGTTGTTTCCAGCTGTACAGAGGTATAACTGACAAATAAAATTGTAAGATATTATATGTGTACAATGGGATGATTTGATATACGTATACAAGTGAAAGTATTTCCCCACCGAGTTAAGACAGTCCATCATCTCAACTATTGATTTTTTTTTCATTTTTGTGAGAACATTTGCGTTCTACTCTCAGCAAATTTTAATTCTACAGTACGGTATTACCAACTATATCACCATGTTATACATTATGTCCTCTGATCTTATTTATTTAAGACTGAAATTTTGTACCTTTTTACCAACCTCTCCCTACGTCCCTTGTCTCAGCCCCAGACAACCACTTTTCTACTTTGTTTCTATAAATTTGCTGTTTTTATGTTTATTTTTTAAGATACTATGCAGTGTTTGTCTTTCTCTGTCTGACTTATTTCACATAGCATAATACTTTTCAGATTCATCCATGTTGTCACAAATAACAGGATTTCCCTATTTTTTTTGAGGCTTCCCTATTTTTTTGAGGCTGAATAACATTCCATTGTATATATAAACCACATTTTCTTTATCCATTCATCAATGGACATTTCAGTGGTTTCCATACCTTGGCTATTGTGAATAATGCTGCTATGAACAAGGGAGTGCACATACCTCTTCAAGATAATGTTTTTGTTTCCCTTGGACATAAACCTGTAAGTGGGATTGCTGAGTCATAAAGTAGTTCTATTTTTAATTTCTTGAGGAAACTCCATACTGTTTTCCATACTGACTGAACCAGTTCATTGCTTTTCTTAAATATATGAATTTGGGAAGATTATGTAAGTTTTCTGAACCTCTGTTTCCTTAGCTAAAAACAGAATTAACTTTATCTTTCCCACAGAGTTGTTTTAAGGATTAAATGTGATAATATAGATAAAATCATCAATCAATCATTATTCCTGGTACATTACACACACACTACACACACACACACACACACACACACACATACATGCACACATTTATTATACAATTTTTACCCTGTCTTACATAAGTATTTCTTAAAGTACAATTACTACTATTAAAAGCACATCAGTAGCTAACGAGTGCTTGTCAAATTTGAAAGTGAATTATAGGATCTGGTCCATGTATTTAGGTCCTTCCATAAATGAGAGTCCCTCTCAGGAATCAGATCCTCTTTCTGTGTTGTAACATCCTGCTCTCTATTGCTTTTTCTACTTTACATAATCTAGGGAACTGCTTGTCAACTTTAGTGACAGGTAATTTATTACTGATGATAGCAGTGATATTTGTAAGTGATTTACCTTTTAATACAGAACAGAGTAAATTCAAGGTTATCCCACAGTAACTTCCTGCTCACTCAGTAGTGTTCTGAAATGTTCCCCTCAGTAAGAGAGAATGAAATGAAGGAGAGAGAATGCAAGATGGAGAGAAAGTGCTTGTGTTGATAGAGGCAAAACATGGAGGAGGACGGTTGTACAGAAAGATAGCTGATTCAATTAATCCCACCAACAAGTTTCACCACCTCCAAAGATCAGTGGGACACTTCTGGAACTAAATGAGCAAGAACTTCAATATAAATATTGAATTATTACTATATAATAAGCTGTGTCACTTCAGCGTTGCCCATGGAATAAGGTCTGGTTAGTGAGCAATAAAAACTACTATGTATATCTCTGAAGAAAAAAATGTTGGAGCATTTTTGGAGATTTTTAAGGAATTAGTGGTTGTGGGACTAATGTGTATGTGCATAGCCTAGCCTGCTGACAGATGGAGGCGTAAAAGCATGGGGTGAGGCTAAGAGAAAAGATTAAGTTGGTAATTTGCATGTTGCCTAGAAAACATTTTTAAGCCAAATTACAATTATGCTATTTGCTTAACTGTGAAGTAAAAGAAAATGTCTATAAACAAAAAGCAAAGATCAAGGTAAATATTTAGCTAAATAGTCCTTTTTCTTTTTAATTGGCAAAGTTACCTACTCTAATAGAGGGATGATTTTGTCGGCATGCATATTAGGATATTAAGAGATTTTCTTATTCACCCTGGAATGGACTACTGAGACTGTAAGCTGAAAACACAAAAGCATAATTACCTAATAATTGAGGACCAACAGTCCCTCGTGGGTTTATTAAGAAAAAAATAAATGAGCTCTGCTATGCTCCAAACACCTCCCCACCCCACTCCAACACCCCCCATAGCAGGAGAAGAGAAAAGGGAGCAGAGGATCATTAGAGTAGGTAGTTGTTGGCCAGCTCTCTAGAGAACCCCATTCTTACCCTCCTGTAGCCATGCCCCACCCTACAAGGTGAGGGACAAAGACACAGACCTCTCTGAAATGCACTATCTTCTAGATCATGCTCTACGTACTCCAGAATTCTCTCACCAGATGGTCTTAACTCTGCTCTCACAGCTTATACAGACTTCTTCCCTTGTTTAATTCCCCTGAAGAGCACAACCCTTATACCTAATGAGCAAGCGGTCAAGGGGAAGCGTTTGTAGCAGGTGGCAGGATGTAAATCAGAGTGTGAACATGTTGGCAGAAGTGATTACACGCAGGTGTATAAGGCCACTCTCAGTGTGAGACAGATCCAGGACTGCAAAAATAAAAATGGTAGGCCTTGGGCCATGGATGCTGAGGTGGGCCGGGACAGTCCATTCTGTGCCACCATGTTAACATACAACATTACAAGGAGTTCTACAATTCTAAATTCCAACCTGATCTTGAAGATCATTATGTTTGAATTAGGTTGGTGAAAAAGCGATTGTGGTTTTTGCAATTATTTTTAACCTTTTAAACAGCAATTACCTTTGGACCAACCTAATATATCTATCAAGATAAGTATATGGAATATATTTATTTAGCACTTTAACAGCTTGATATATAACTTCTTAATATTTAGACATAGGGTGTCAGGGTCTCCACTTGTACTCATGCACCAGGCTCAACAGATGTTAGGGGTAGCCAACGGAGAGGCATCTGGGGCAGCCAATCAGTGTTAGCCAAAAGATAAACGAGAAACACTTGTGACTTTCAATCACTTTCTCCTTCCTACAACACAGACATGGGGACCTAGGAAAGGAAGGGGTGTGGAGGAAAGGAAGGCAGATGGTATATTCTAGGAGCAGACCAGACCCCCTCAGCTCTCTAAGTTTTACCAGCCCTAAGTCAAATCAGCAATGGGAAAGAATATCCCTTGAATGGGATAAGAGAATGAGTGTTTTAGGAGTAGAAAAATTAAGAATCATTACGGGATTTGTCTGAGATACTGATGAAATTCAAAGAGACGAAACATGCTTAAAGACAGTGATTTGAAAAAATAAAACCACTTATTGTTTGAATCTCACTAGATTCAGACTACTTACTAAACTATTTAGAGATGGACTGAGTGTGTATATGTGTGTGCAATTACAGTATTCCCTATGTACAAGATGCCTCACCCTTGTATTCTAACTAGAAAATTACCTACTCTTCTCTAGCATAGTATTCATTGAGTGGGTCTTCAGTAACCAGAAGCATGATACAGTTCTGAATTCCCAAATTTAGAAGTTCTTTAGAAAAATCTAAAAATGGGTAAAAGTGGGGATGTGGGTATAAATTTTACTATGGGGAAAGCTCATTGGCATTTATTTTCTGGGATTTTAACGGAAATCATTGTAGGTCTAAATGATAACCCCATAACGAAGGCTACTGAGAATAATTTATTGGCCTCTGCTTACTAAAGAAGATTGAAGCAGAAAAAGCAGACAGAGCTATTAAGGTCACTGTAATAAGGATTTGATCAGGATTAGTGTAACTGTCCAGTGTGGGAAATGAGAGAAGGACGAAACATTTGTTTTTCCAAATATTATATTTAAGAAATGCTATAAGAAATAGCAAAAGGAAAGGAAGAAAAGGAAAGGAGGAAAGGACAGAGGGAGGGAGGGAGAGAGGAAGGAAGGGCGGAAAGGGGGGTGGGGATGGAGAGGAAGGGAAACTTAAACCTTATAGGAGTCATCCAGTTTGACAGAGAGAAGAATTCACTCTCACATGCTGCACAGAGCTGGGATCTGAAGCAGAACCTCTGAGTCCTTGTAATGTGTGCTCTGCACATACCATGTCAACATATTCTCTAAGCTTCCAGCTTCTCTAGGCATGATTACCACACATCGCAATACTATTTGCTACTTCTATGTGACACCTTGTCCCAACATCCATATCATAATTTAACATGGCAGGGGATGCAAATTAGTTCTACATTAATTAATCATAAGCTGTAAAATAGAAGCCTTTTTGGCTGAATGGGCAAGCATATGATTAGAAATATTAAAAAGTTCCCTGCAGTTGAGATCATTGCCAAGGAATATACTCACTGTCTGTGCGCAATGCTCATCCCCCCACTTCCTCCTTCACATTTCCAGTTGCCGACTCCGAGCAAGGCAGCCTGTTCTACAAGTCATTTGTCAGTGTGTCCACTGTCCTCCAATAAACTCTCTGCCAGTGACGCAGAAGTACACTGTGGAGAATCTCTGCTAATGGATGGTCATCAATGCCACACTCCCTGCCTCCTCCTCAGACATGGGCCAGAGGTGTCGCTTCCCTCTTGGAGGTCTAGAATCCATGCCATTGTGCCACAAAGGCCATGCTTTGCACAGAGCAGACTCCACAGGCATGCTGGAGGTACACATGGTCATTCTGCACATTCCGTGTCTCCAAGGCAAACCACATAGTAGGATGCATCAGGATCCCTGAGAGATGTAAACATCCACTGATAGATTTCCAAATCAGTAACATAAATGGAGAATAACTATTATGGAGATTTACATCTCTAGAAATTAAAATTGTAATCTCCATTTAGAAAATAAGGGATAAGTTCTGGAAATTATTTACTCCCAGTAAGTGACATGTTGTTTAACCTGGCCTTGTGACCACTGGTTCAGTGTATTTTAAAGGATCCAATGAGAACAACCAAGAAAACAGGGCTAAGTGGGTCTCTATATTATCCAAATGTATTCCTTTCAAATTCTGTCAGGTTCCCAATCCAATGGCACTGTCATAGGGGGCGTCCGGCAGGGTCTCTGCTCCCGCTCCCCACATAAGAATGCAGGATATGGTGAGGCCAAAAAGGAACACCCACGGAGCCATAGATGGGGAGTTACACCACTGTAGTCTCACTGGCGGCTGGGCGAGACACAGGAAGCAGGAGCCACACTGTTCTCAACCTCACTGCGCCGCTTGCAGGCTCAGCCACCATCCTCTTGCTAGCCCCCATTTTTTCTGCTAGCATAGCCACAGCAGTTATATTAGTGCCCAATGGCTCACTGGTTACAGCTGACGGCCAACTAGCCACAGCTGATGGCCATCCAATCACAGTTGATGGCCATTTACTACCTGAGCCAACACCTTTCTATGTGAGGCCGAGAGCCTGGAAACTGCTTTCTGGGGCTCTGTCCCCACCGGCACTGTTGTGAAAGGCCTGAATTTTTTTATGCTTGGAATCACAGTATCTCAGATTTGCCCCCAAAGGAATGAAATTTCATAGTGCATATTTATAAAATGGAAAACAAAAGCAAATGGCACACTTTTACAATATCATGTGCAAGAGGGTAGACTAAGAAGCTGGCCGTGGCCTCAAATTCAAATGCCCACAGGAGATAAAGCAGGCAATGTAAACATGAGAGATTCGTGCCAGGTATAAAAAAGCAACAGAGTAGATTTGAGAATAAATACCAAGGATGCCTGGAGTTGGAGATACGGAAATAAAAAAGGAATAGGGTCAGTGGCCTACTGGAAGGTGCAACCCTATCTGACAAGCCTGTCACTACATAGCTCTAGCTGATATCACTTGAGGAAATGTAGGTCCAGATTTGTCAAGAGATGCCACTATCTAGATTTACATAAAATCTCCTAATTTTAAAATATTTGCAACTAATATGGGTTTTTTAATCTGTAGTATTATTAAATTATTAGATAGTTATTAAAATGGCAGTTAGTGGAGCTCCTAGGTTGAGACTGAGATAAATTCACCCTAGGGTTCAGAGTGTATGAAAGATATAAAATGGGGAGTCTTCTTGTGCTTTGTTGATGTGAGTAAACTAAGGTGCCTCTGGGGGGAAAATATGTATCAGAAGAGAGATGGTCAAAGTACAATAAATTGTTACAGAATTAATGGGAGGCAGCAGGAGGAACAAACATCCTTTGTGCTGTCATCCATTCCCTCAACACAAAGCACAACACACAGACCACATGGGCATCTCCAGGGGCAGAAGCTGGGTGTTCAGGTTTTTATTTTGTTTTCAATTTTTGCATTTTAATCATTCAAATCCATCAGTTAACTAATTACAGCCAATAGTTACTGAAAGTCAAGTAAACGGTGCTCTGGCAGATTGTAGACAGATAGAACATGCTCTTGAAGAACCTGTAATCTAGTAGGGAAACAGACAAACTTGAAACCTTAAGGGGCTGTGGGGCAGAGTCCCAGAGAGCAGTTTCCAGGCTCTCAGCCTCACGTGGAGGGGTGCTCCATCGGGTAGTAAATGGCCATCAACTGTGATTGGATGGCTATCAGCTGTGGCTAGTCCACCGTCAGCTATAACCAGTGAGCCATTGGCCACTAATATAACTGCTGTGGCTACCTAGCAGCGAATGGTGGCTGGCAAGCAGTGAATTGTAGTTAGCAAGTGAGGTTGGTTGGCAGAGAAGTGGATGGCTGCGGATCCTGTGGATCCTGCTTCCTGTGTTTCCAACCCAACTGCCACCGAGACTATAGCGGTATGAACCTCCCATCCATGGCTCCGTGGGTGTTCCGTTTTGGCCTCACCCCATCCTGCACTCTTATGTGGGGAGCGGGACCAGAGACCCTGCATGAGACCCCGCTTGAGGCCATCCCTAAGACTTGCAATAGCAGGAGGCAGAAAGTGGAGCAGACATGTAGAGGAGAAAATGGAAGGATATCATCAAGTGAACGGGAAGGTCTGTTTCTCTCAAGCAGTGCTTCTCAAACTTTGATTTGCAAAGGAATCACCTGGACATCTTGTTAAAATGCAACTGATTCAGCAGAGCTGGGTGGGACCAAAATTCTGTTTCTAACAAATTCCCAGGTGATAATGACCGTGTTGGTACTTAGTTGACATGCCGAGAAGCAACAAGGCCTTGACTCTTTATGGGAATTTTAGTATGCCAAGGCAAAAACACACAATTTGGTTAGAAAAGTTGCATAGGATATACATGATTGTAACCCTAGGTTTCCCCCTACACAAAGATGGAGCTGGTGTGGCGAGGGAGACACTCACCAAGGTGAGTTCTGGAGAAATATTACGTGCATATAAAACTGATTTCTAGCCACTCTGTACTCAGATATCAGTAAATGCTGGCTATGCTGGAATCTTACAATGCATATTCACCAGTTAAGTTCTATAACAGATTTCATAATATTGAAAACTAAAAATATGAAGGGGAATATTTCAGGGACCTCCTTTTTCTTATTGTTTTGTCTAATTCCTTTTTCTTATCGTTTTGTCTAATTTCCCTATTAGAGGACTATGGTTTGTGCTTCATAATCACAGTTTTCTCTGTTCCACCCAGAAGCACCAATGTAGAATTTCTGCCGGGGCAGCTTCTTTTCCAGTGAAATACATTCACCCTACAAAGCTCTTATTGGAGAAGCTCTCTGTACCTCGTTACCCTGACTGGCCACCTGTTTCAGAGACTAATTAAAATGAGTGTCAGTGGCTCCATTTGTTACTCTCCCTGTGTAAGTGAGAGGAATCATAGTCATGAGTTGCGGCCAGTAAAGCCCTCACTGGTGAGCCCCAGTTGAGCTGCAGATATACATCATTTTCATTGGCAGTTCTGCCAGCCCTTCATTGGGGATTAATTACTCTGTGGGAGCCGTCTGCCTAGCACGACAAAAACAATTTTCATTAATCAGCTCTGAGTGCGAAATTAATGAAAGCCGCAATCTCATTGGAATAAAGCACTAAACTCTCATTTGTGCTATCAGTACTGGAGGAAATGGGACACTTTTTTTCTCCTCCATAAATTCTGCTTTCAGCAATGAAATTAGATTAGACTTTCATAATGCCAGGATTGCACTTTTGGAGATATATGTATAGAGAGAGAGAGCACCAAAATGATGGATACACATTTTAAGAAAGGAAAAAACTGTCTTAAATTTATGCTGATGGTAACCATTTTGAGCATCTCTTGTAATTGCAGAAGTCAAACGTGACTTGTATTCATCTTTTGTTACTGGTATATATTGAGTATTACAATTTTAATACAGATTTTTTCCTTTCTTAAAATGTGCATACATTTTTTGTCTCTCTCTCCATATATATCACACACACACAAAATTCGTGTGTCTGTAGATATATATATATACATATATACATATATACATATATACATATATATACATACATATATATATATATCTATATATATAGAGATATAGATATATATATATATGTATGTATATATATGATGCCAAATGTATTGGGAAAGCAGCAGCCTCTGAAGGCTATGTGTAAAAACAAATTACAGAAGCCATCCACCTATCCATTTTCAATTTAAGGGGATAATTCTTGGCTTTATTTCCTCTTAAACTGCCTTCTTTGACCTTAAAGCAACCACACACTATTAAAGTGAAAGACTGTAAGGAGATGGAGCATAAATTTCTATTTTCAAAGTTTTTATCAGTATATACATTAGTTCATTGAAAATCCCCATTTGAAAGTTAATATCCCTGGAGACTGAGAGTGCCCTGGATAAAGAAGTTACAAAAAGACCATGGATCTCAGAGGTTCTGGGTCAGCCCTCAGAAATGGTGACTTCCGGAATCCGAATCACTCCACACATCCTCCCCACAAAAAATAAAATCAATAAGGAGCAACAAGAAACCACACATGACCCATGTCGTCAGCATTTCTAGGCAGGTTCAAATAGTATGAGCTTCAAGTTAACCTAAAGAAATAAATGCCAAGTTACAATAGAACTCCTTTCACTATCACCAGTAGCTTTGTCCAACTGAAAGGGCCAAGTCATGACAGAGTAGCAGCAGCAAGCAAATCTACCACGCAGATTTTGGTTTCCTAAATAACATTCTGCACCAAAAGGTACCCAGGCTTTTTGAAGAAATGGTTGCTTCCTGCCTGGAATGGGCAGGAGAGGTACAAGATGAGCCTGGAACACCTTGTGCAAAAAAGTAAAGAAGTGCTCAAAAAACTGATGTGGTTTGTCAAAAAAACACCAGTGCCAGTTCCAAGGAGCTCTCACTGGCCCAAACTAGAAGATTTAGAGCATTAAAATAAATAAGGACAGTGATGGATTAAAACCCAGTGAATAAGAATACATCTATGAGTCTACATACTGATAATAGATGGATAAATAAATCTTAAAAAAAAACAAAAAACCTTCCTTACAGAAAAAATGTTGACCAATAACTATAGAAAAAAAATCATCATTTTGCAAACATAAGTCTAAAAACTGATTTGGGCAAAAATCAGTGGGTGCTTAATCTTGGGTGTAGAAGTTTGAGAGTAACAAGATATTCACATAGCCTCCAAGTATAGCCCAACACGCTATTTCTTAATTGTTCTGGGAAAGATGACTATACAGTGGAGAAATGAGATAACACCATGATAAAGTGATCAAAATTAGTTTCACTAATAGGGAGCAAAAGAACATCACATGACTTCAGATATAATACCCCCAGAAAGACACATCACTTATATAATATCCCAGTCAAAAATGTACAACCTGAATCTAATCATGAGGAAACATCAAATCACAATGTGCCAATACAAAAAATGAAGAAGGGATTCTACGAGAGTATTGCCAGATCACTTTCAGTACTGAGCTTTTATGATTCTATGAAAACAAACATGATTTTAAATAAACGTGCAATTGTTTGTTACCAACCTATAAATTGCTCTGCTCCAGTGTACCTTACCTTTATGCCAAATAATCTCCACAAATCAATAAATATCACTTTTTAGGTGTCATTTATCCAAACAAGACTCTTTTGAAAGCAAAGGTCACACAAATAATTATACCAAGACAATAATTAAACCACAATTTCCAGGAGAAATCAAGACACTCAGCCGTCTTTTTCATTTGCTGTCATTGCTGGCTATAGCTGAGTTTTGAGGTCCTTACTAAGAATCCAAAACAGCTTTCCAGTTTTATTTCCCACCACTTCCCCACATACATTCTCTGCTCCAAGTAAACTAGTTGCTTTACTGGCTCCCAAACATATTTATGTCTCTGCTAAGAGACTAACCTCCCCATTTTTTAAGGTAAGTATATCATATTTAATAGAAGTGTTATATGCCAGGCATTGTTCTAATCTCTATAAATGTATTAATTATTTAATCCTTACAATAGCCACATGAATTAAGTATAATTATTAGCTCCATTATATATGAGGCAACTAAAATTTGCCCAAGATTTTGCTAATGGGTGATATGTGACCCAGGAGTTTGAACCTCAGCGTTCTCCAGAGTCCCCGCTATAAATCACGACACATACTGCCTCATTCAAATCTTATCTGCTGCCTCGAAATCTCTTTGTCCTCCTATTCCCAGAAGATCTCAGAATCTTCTAATATCATAGCAAATACATTTTTGGCTATGTTTCCCTATTCACCTTATAATATTTCATATCACAGTGTGTTTTCCCCCTCTTTTATCATTATTCATTAAATTACGTGTTTGTCTTATCTAATTTTTGAAGGCAGAAGCCATACCTTCATTATTATTTATTTATCATTTTCATGATATAAAATGGCAAAGTATGGTTTAAGATACCTGTATCAGTATGAATAGGTAGGAATGGAGAACACATCCAGGGTTGAGACTGGAAGAATGACACGGAAAATCATGGAGTTTTAGATGCCACGTGGATTAGCTGCCTCTTTTGTTCTGCCTCACAACCAAGGCTTCAAGAAATAATTCCATCTGAGCTTCAAGTCATTTTGTAGTGATAGAAATTCACCATGAGCTTGTGCCATCTTTTGCTCTCTGCCCTGGATTTTCTCCAGCATCTCTGTGTGGGGCACTGGAAGAAGACAACTCACTTACCACATAGGTATATGCAGCTCAGGAGCATGGGAAGGGTGGGGACTACAGAGCTCTTGGGACAACCCTTAAGCAAGGGAAGAGAGTCCATAAATGTTTCTCCATGTTGTTGCTGGGTGGTGTGGATTCTGGAAGGTATTCTAGGCACTCATCAGAAAGCCCCAGCAGGATTCAGGATGGAAGGCACCTTAGCTGCCCATGGCAGTAACCAATGCACCTTTGTATCAGGTTTATTTCCTTCCCTCTTCTACATTCCTCCATCTCTCCTCCTGCCCAGAGATTACCTCTCCAATAAACCACCTATACTCACATTCTTATTTCATATTCTGCTTTTGAAAGGAACACCAGACTGAAACAAGTTTGACTTTATATGTAAATGCTATCAAGAACCGTTGGTCTGTTTTTAACAGGGGAGTAATATCTTTAGCTTTTTCAATTATAGGAGGAAAGGATAGCCAAAGGCAAGCCTGGAGGCTCGAAAATGAAATCAGAAGAGTTTCTTCATGTCTGTGGCAACATACAGTTACTAACCAAACCTAAAAAGTAAATGAATGTTTTAGTGAGAAAATAACAATAATGCCCTTAAAAAATGGCTAACCAAGTGGCACATTCTAACTGCATTTTTAGGAAAAGGAAAATATGAAAGAACTAGCTCTGGTTCCAGGATAAATGATTAAGGAATCTTCATCTTTTCTTGTTTCGATATCCTTTTCAGTTTTTTAGCTGGTAAACTACTCTCAAGGGAAGGAAAAAAGCACAAATACTAATTTGTAGGATTTACTGATTTCTGTGCTCAGCAGAAATGGTGGGAATACTCCCACCATGGCCAACTTCAAACTGCCTAGGATTTTAAAACTGTCTCACAAATTTTCTGAATATTTAATAATCCTCTCTGCATCACACCACTGCCACTTCCCACAGGAAAGGCCCCTGGCTACTCAGAATTCTGGCAACCAATGGAACTGCCTTTCACTGCTTTTTCAATGCAATGCTTTAATGAAAGATCCTAATATCCTGAATTTTGATCCCTTCCGCACTCACCACCATTCCTCCCTTGTCTCTAGGTAATGTCATTTTATGTTTCCAAGGTTTAGTGGTTACTGTGGTGTGTGCACTTTCCCCTCCCTTCCTTTACCAGTCTGGTACACTGTCTTTGGCTGTTGTGAGTGGTGGCTACTCTTTGCTCCCCCAGATGAATGGGAGCCACTTCGTCCAGGAGATCGGAGGGAGAAAGGGCACTCAATTTCTGACATTACACAGAATCTCACACTGCAGTGTGGGAGCTATAATTTATCCTACTAATTCTCCTACTAACTGTGGCAAGGCTGTGTGTGGATGAATAAACTTAATGGAAGAAGCAACTAATTCTGAATAGTGCAAGAGGAGGATTGTAGTGGGTGCTCCCAGACTTCTTTCATAATGCTGGTTGATCCACCCCCCAGCTACTGTAAATATTGGCTGCTGAAAGGTCACACTTCCCCCTTCTCTGGATAAATGTCTCAGCAGAATGGTTGATGCCTACACACACACACAAAGCCAATGGCCAATGGGAATACAAAATGCCAGCTCCTTGCTGCAAGGTGAGACCAAATCCATAGTGCGATTTGCATTGTGAATGTCCAGGCTGAAGCTGGTCCCTAGCCAAAATCACTCCTCGCTTAGCTTTCTTCCCCTGCCCTAATCTGCTTCCTTCTCCCCCTTTTCTTCTGAGACTGTTCTCTTAATAAATAACTTTACACAAGAATCCAACCTCAGGTTCTGTTTTTAGGAGACTCCACTTAAGACAAAGAAGATCTCTAGAGGAAGAGAGGAGGAAAAATAATAGAAAACATTTCAGATGGCAAGTCAAAATGATGGCCAAAATATTTGGAGACAAATATTTATACATGGTCCTTTAAATCACATTAGGATATTGTCAGCTCATATAATGTAAAACAAGTTAATATTCATCTTGCAAATTTGCTGTGAGGATTAAAGTAACAGTGGCAAGAAAGGCACCTAAAATAATTTCTGTCACATATATGCAGTCAATAAAGAGCTGCTTTTATTACTAATAGTAATTGTATTCTTTTAAATATATATTTTTTTAAAGCTAGTTTATGACTAGTGGAGTCAGAACACTGGAGTAACATTGCTGAAAGGCTTATTGAGAGAGGGTCTGCCCTGCTCTGCATGCAGAGAGCTTTTCTATCATTGTTCTCTTCAAATGTGAAATGAGTTCCACCCCACTGATTGCCAAGTCCCTGCCTGAAGATTGGCTTCCAAGGCGAGGAGTGAAGGAGGGAGCTGTGGGAATGATTGCTGTGACTCTGTAGTCACTGTGTTTTGTATTTTACTTTGTTTTTGATTTAATGTAAGCAAGCATGAGGGAGAAAAATAAAGTGATATGCAGTTTGTGGAAGTTGCTTTCTGTGTCAGATTGCTCTGCTTAGGTCAAATGTGGCATGCACCTTTTTCAAATTACACAATTAGCACCCTGCTACAGCTATCATGGAAACTAATATACTTACACTTCTACTGCTGCTAGTTAATAATCAATTGCTTAGCATCCCTAATGTCACTTGAGGTTTCTGAAGTTCTAGTGTTAGAATAATTCAATCTACCAAGTAAAAGGCTCTAAGCCTGAGAAAACATAGATAGCAGCCAGAAAACAAAAGGAATGACTACTGAAGACAAATTAAGAAAAAAAAAAAAAAAACCTGGAAAGACAGAAAACAAACAAACAAATAAAACAAGGACAGGCCAAATAAATGTGCACAGGTTATGAAATAAAATCACTATAAAAATGGTTTTGTAATTCATGTAGCATAATCCAATATGAGTTAAAAGCATAAAATAAAAATCAAGTATTATCAAAGTTCTTGGATAATGGTGTGGCAGGCACCGTTGCTTACTTATCCAAAAGCTGCTTCCAACCCCATGCTCCATGCTCTCTTTGACCACACAGGCAATACCATAAACTCACTTTCCCAGCCACTTATTATAACAAAGAATGGCCATTAGGTCCTATTCTGGCCACTGAAATGTACAAAAATACTTCCGGGAAGTTTCATAATGTTTTTTTTCCTTTCTGATAGAAGAGGCACACCTAAAAGAATGTTCTCTTTTGCCACCCCTCCCTATCTGTTTTTGATTCTGGCCTGGCTTTAAGCTATGGCAGCCATCTTGAATCCACGATTGAACATCACAAACAAGCTAAGGATGACAGACCAGAAAACCAGAACTGGGTTGTTTATCACATTAGCGAGCCACTAAACAACCTCAGCAACAGACTATTCTGAATTTCTTAAATGGTATAATAAATGTCTGTGTATTTTAAGTTACGTCTAGTAGTCTACTCTGAGGCTCATAGCAGAGCACATGCTGGATACGTACAAATAATTACCTGGATTAGTGTTGAAGAGTATTACAAATCAATCTAGGCTATTGCTAAAGAAGAAATTGGGTCTATACCTATCCAGAAAGAGCAGGCCAGGCTTTCACGATGACAGGTGCTGTAGAGGAATGCTCAGACACAAGGCACGTGGGTGGCTGGCTGAGGGTACAGGTATGGAGCCAAATGCAGCAGAGCCAGACTGCCAAGCACATGGCCAAGTAGCCACAGGAGGGTAAAACTACAGAATCCAAGACAAAGGCCCAGGTCTGAGCGGGAGCCAAGACAGGATCTCTAACAGAGGAATTAGCCTTGGAAAAACAGGTTTGTGTGGCCAGGGCTAAGCCAAATTTAGAAGCAGCAGCTGAGTATTCCCGAAGGGAAGTGAATTGCATCAATAAGCTTACAGTAAGTACCATGAGGCCTTTTAAGGAGTGGCTCAGGTCTCTCCATGAGGCCCTGGCTTTAAAAGGTGTTATATAAGGAGGAACAGAATCTCTATAAGATGTTTTGCCTCTGTCCCCCAGTAAGCTCCTGAGTACTTATATTTTATAGTAACTATGAGCTTGTCTCCCTCATAAGAAGGAATTTAGTTTCTGAGGACAGAAATCATGTTTTTTTTTCATCTTTGCACACTCATTGCCGATCAGAGTTCTTAGCAAAAATTAATTTACAATTGGGGGGTAGATAACAAAAAATATTAATAGTATTTGTTGAGCCTTTACAATGTGCCAGGCATTGTGCAAAATGCTTTATAGACAATAGTTCATTTATTTCATAGGAAATAGTTACTATCATTATCTTTACCCTACGAATGAAAAAACGGAGGTTTACAGAAAGTTAAGTATTTTTCCGCAGAATACCCAACAAGGAAATGGCATACTCTGTATCTGAAACCAGGCCATCTCCCTCCAGAGAACAGTACTCTTATCCATTAATGGGGAGGAAGTGAGCACAAACATCATTTAAGATACTTCTAGAGAATTACGATATATGTTTCTTCATCCTCTCAGAAAAGTGGGGCTTTGATTACTATAAACTTAGGTCTTCTTTTGCCCCTGGGAATAATTGATAGAGCTGTGTTTTCAAGAGCCTGGACATAAAGATGATGATGTTGAGTAGTCCGAAGAGTTGGAAGAAGTAAAAGTTGGGCCTCCTGGGGAAGGACTTATGTGAAGACCTCATGGATGGCCTATAGCATCAATACAGCGTCGTGGGGCAAAAGGTGCTGCAATAAAGATGAATCCCCTAGGATCCATGGACCAGGACTATTCTTAGGTTTTCTGGTCCCTTGCAAGCCTGTATATACTTCAGACCACAATGAATGAGCAAAGAGCCCCAATGGTGACTAATATAGAACTTCCCATCCACCCTTACAAATAGAAGCCATGAGTCACTTTTAATCTGATATGGAAAAACCAAGTAAAATGTTTTTTCCTGCAGCGGTCAGTACCTCACATTTACACATTCAACAGAAGGAAGGGAGGGAAGGAGAGAGAAAGGGACTCTGTGCAAGTCGAGTAGATGGCTACCTCATTTCCAACACAGGCTTTGGGTTTATTTAAGTTCTCACGAGCTCCCACCACCAAGTCACTTCTATGGGGGGGAGAGTTTCATTTCCAGAAATCCTTCATAGGATTATAAGAACTGTTCCTGAAACAAAGCCAACCTGTAACTGAACAACTGAGACAGGCAACACTGGCCTTAAACTAGAAAAATATATTATATCTATCTATCTATCTATCTATCTATCTATCTATGCGTGTGTGTATATATACATATATATGTATATATATATATATATATATATATATATATATGAACAGAGAAATTCCACAATTAAAGGAGGAGCCCGGGCAGCTCTGATTAATTAAGAGAATAGTGAAGCTATTTCCCAAAATTCTATTATTTAGTTTCCTGTGTGGTTAGAAAGAGAGGTAGTATCCTCAGTAAAGAATGTTTTGTTTATTTGTGTTATCCTTATAATAGATTTCCTCAGTCTTTCCTTTACAAAAAATAAAAAAATAAAAACAAAAATGCACGTAGCTCTATGTACTAGACCTACAGTTAAAAATATCAGGCACTCAGAGAGGCAAATCTTCAGCCATCAAGCTCCTGCCTTTGAATTGTGAATGAAGCTTCATGACCCTAAAAGCCAAACAATGCTGAGTATTGATTCATTTGAATCAACGTACAAAGTTTTTGCTATGACTAAAAGCTATCTGCTTCCCAGAGATGATAGTTATTGCCCTCACACTGTAGGAATTAGAATTTATGACCCTGGGAACAAATGACTCCCTTCCTGAAAAATCTTTCTGGCAGGATAAGAGTAATGTATAGTTTCCAGTCAAGATGGCAGAGTAGGTAAATGCTATGCCTGCCTCCTCCCACAACCACATCAAAATTATAACTGAACAATAGAACTACCATCATTGAGAATTACCTGAAGTCTAGCTGAACAGAAGTCCTACAACTAAGGATACACAGAAGAAGCAATCTTGAGACTGGTAGGAGGTGGGGAGATGCTTGAAAGGGCTGGCCCCACATCTGTATGTGGCAGTTAGAAATCGGGAGGGATATCTAAGCTATGGAGGCCCTCACTGAGGAGCAAGGGGTCCCTGTCCCATACCAGGCTTTCCAGTCCAGAGTTCCAATGCAGGGAAGAGAAGTCCCCACAACTTCTGGCTGTGAAAACCAGTGAAGATTATGAATAGATGAGTGAAACAGGGAGAGCGTCTGGAGTCCTGTGGGGACAGAGCCCCAGAAAGCAGTTTCCAGGTTCTCGGTCTCACGTGGAAAGGTGCTGGCTCAGGTAGTTAATGGCCATCAACTGTGATTGGATGGCCATCAGTTGTGGCTAGTTGGCCGTCAGCTGTAACCAGTGAGCCATTGGCCACTAATATAACTGCCGCAGCTACCTTGGGGAGTCGAGGGGAGTCTAGGAGAGTCGGTCGTTTGGCAGAAAAGCGGACAGCAGGTCGCATGTCGTGTGAATCCAGCCTCCACTGAGACAATAGTGGTATGACTCCCCTACATATGACTCCGTGGGTGTTCCTTTTTGGCCTAGTCACATCCTGCATTCTTATGTGGGGAGCGGGAGCAGAGACCCCGCAGGCCACCCTGCATGACAAGTCCCAAGCATTCCTTTTAAAGAGCCTGAGCAAGGACTTGTTAACTGATGGAATAACTCACTCTGAGTTCCAGCACTGGGGTAGCAGCTCAAAAGGCACCAAGGACAATGGGGAGGAACTGATGTGTCTGGCCTTAGGGCAAGGGTTGCAGGGGCAGCTTACTCCCAGACAGAAGTGCTGGCAGAAGTCATTGTTCTTTTGTTGAGTCCTCCCTCTGTACCTACCAAGGCAGGCACCATATCTGAGCCTCCATCAACCTGGCTAACACTGTTTGCCCTGCCCTGGTGATTCCCCAAGACCCTACCCCACCCAACTTGTGACGCCACCCAACCAACTTCCAGCAGCTTTTCCAGGAACAAGTAGCCTGTCTTGGCTCATGTTGTGCCTTGGCTCATGGATATACCTAAAATCTATCAAAGGATCACAAACCACAAACAAGCATCATTGGCCTCAGCATTTCACATACCTCTGACTGAGTAGCCCCACGCCCAGCAGTAGCAGAAGTCAACCTCAGTGCACAGGTTACCCCCTCCCAAGCACCTCCAAGACCAACACAAGTGACAATCATCTGCAGGTCACTGTGTAACTCATACCATGTGACCCTGGGCAGGGAACAGGCAGCAGCTGAACATGTCCTGAAACAGAGAAATTTCCAATAAGCCCCAGAAGCAACTTACCTGGTGGCCTGCTTCAGAACACACCAGAGCATCACCCAACAACCTCCACACATGACACACCCAAAGGGCAGACAGGGAAGACACCAGAGCCCCACTAAAATGAATCCAGCTCTGGAGTTTCAGCCACTGAACAACATTTCCTCTATTGTAGTCATGGCCAATCCTCACAACCAATCAGTTGGAGGGTGAATCCCTCCCACTGACATGCCACCAGCTCAACTACAACAGGAGGGCACATACAAGGGACAACACATGAAGCACCCAGCTAAGGTGACCAGGGAGACTGTGCTACTGAACCCCAGAGGACACCTACTACATAAAGCCACTCTACTAAGACCAGGTGACATAGAAGCTCTACATAATGTATAAAAACAAACGCAAGGAGGCAGCCAAAATGAGGAGACAAAGAAACATATCCCAAATAAAAGAACAGAACAAAATCTCCAGAAAAAAAATAAATAAATAAACAAAATAGAAACAAACAATCTAACAGATGCAGAGTTCAAAACACTGGTTATAAGGATGTTCAATGATTTCAGGAAAAACTTCAACAAAGAGATAGGAAGCATAAAAATGGAGATAAAAAAGCATAAAAAAGAAAAATCAGAAATGAAAAATATATTAGAGGGAATAGATTAGATGAAGCAGAGGATCTAATCAGTGATTTGGCAGATAAGGTAGAAGAAAACATCCAATCCAATCAAAACAGCAAAAAGAAAAAAGAATGAAAAATAATTAGGATAGTTTAAAGGGTCTCTGGAACAACATCAAGTGTGTGAACATTCACATCACAGGGGAACCAGAAGGAGAAGAGAGAGAGCAAGGAATCAAGGAATTGAAAACCTATTTGAAGAAATAATGACAACAAATAATTACTTCCCTAACCTGGTGAAGGAAATAGACCTATAAGCCCAGGAAGTGCAGAGAGTCCCAAACAAGATCAACCCAAAGAGACCTACACCAAGACACATCATAATCAAAATGCCAAAAGTAAAAGACAAAGAAAGAATCTTCGAAGCAGCAAGAGAAAAGCAGTTTGTTGCCTACAAGGGAACTCCCATAAGACTGTCAACTGATTTCTCAACAAATACTTTGTAGACCAGACGGGGTTGGCATGAAATATTCAAAGTAATGAAAAGCAAGGACATACAACCAAGATTACTCTACCCAACAAATCTTTCATTTAGAATCATAGGACAGATAAAGAGCTTCCCGTACAAGAAAAAGCTAAAGGAGTTCATCACTACCAAACTAGTATTACAGGAAATGTTAAATGGAGGAGAAGGAGAAGGAGAAGGAGAAGGAGAAGGAGAAGGAGAAGGAGAAGGAGAAGGAGAAGGAGAAGGAGAAGGAGAAGGAGAAGGAGAAGGAGAAGGAGAAGGAGAAGGAGAAGGAGAAGGCGAAGGCGAAGGCGAAGGCGAAGGCGAAGGCGAAGGCGAAGGCGAAGGCGAAGGCGAAGGCGAAGGCGAAGGCGAAGGCGAAGGCGAAGGCGAAGGAGAAGGAGAAGGAGAAGGAGAAGGAGAAGGAGAAGAAGAAGAAGAAGAAGAAGAAGAAGAAGAAGAAGAAGGAGATCAAAAATGTGAATAATAAAATGGCAGTAACTACATATCTATCAACAATTACTTCAAATGTAAATGGATTAAATGTTCCAATCAAAAGACATAGGCTGGCTGAATAGATAAAAAAACAATACCCTTATATATAACTGCCTAATACAGACAGAAGGTAAAGGCATGTAAAAAGACATTTCATGAAAAAGAAGAAAAAAAAATAGCTTTGGTAGAAATACCTATACCAGACAAAATAAACTTGAAAATAAAGGATATAACAAAAGACAAAAAAGGACCCAGCATTTCCACTTCTGGGTATTTATCTGAAGAAACTCAAAACATTAACTCAAAAAGACATATGCATCTGTATGTTCCTTGTAGCATCATTTTCAACAACCAGGTAATGGCAGTAACCTAAGTGTGCATCAATAGATGAATGGGTAAAGAAGGTGCGATATATATATTCTATCTTTATAATATAAGACCAGGTCTTATTTTACTATAATATAATACCCGATCTTACACAATATAAGACCGGGTATTATATTAATTTTTGTTCCAAAAGACACATCAGAGCTGATTGTCCGACTAGGTCTTATTTTCGGGGAAACACAGTGTGTGTGTGTGTGTGTGTGTGTGTGTGTGTGTGTGTGTGTGTATTTACATTTACATTTATTTATTTTATATAATGGAATATTACTCAGCCATAAAAAGAATGAAATCTTGCTGTCTACAACAACATGGATGGACCTAGAAGGTATTATGCTAAGCGAAATAAGTCAGAGAAAGATAGATACTATATATTTTTCACTTGTATGTGGAATCTAAAAGCAAAACAAAACAAAATAAACAAACAAGAAAAACAGAAACAAACACATAGATACAGAAAACATTTTGACAGTTGCCAGATGAAGGGGGGATTTGAGGAATGAGTGAAAAAGGAAAAGGGATTAAGAAATACAAACAGTAGTTATAAAATAGTCATGGGGATATAAACTACAGCATAGGGAATATAGTCAACAATGCTGTAATAACTATGTATGGTGTCAGATGGGTACTAGAGTTCTTGGAGGCTGACATTCTGTGTCACAACCACATCATTTGTCTCTCTCCTCTGTTAGAATAAGACGATTATTTTAAACTTTACTGGTTTCTAATGCTTAATGAAATACATTTGGCTCTTCATTAGGGATTTATAATTTCCTTCAATTCATTTCTTTTTACTCAATATTATTCCAAACTGATAATTTGCCATGATCCCAATTGTGTTCCACTGACTCGACAAGGTACTCACATGTAGCTAGATACAAAATCAGGATCCCAAACTATTTTGACAGCCTGGATTATCACAATAAAATTAAATTTTATTGAATGTAGAGTCCCGTACATAAATGCAGAAAGGAAATTAACAGTATTACATTAAATGAAATAAAAGATGTTTTAAAGGACTGAAACTTTTAAACTCATGAAAATTTTCACTGAGAAAAGATGTTTAAATGAGTCATTGAACCAACATCACAACATTGTGATGTGGTCACCAAAAAATTTAATTCAATCTTAAGCTACAGTCTTAGAAGTCAGTGAGAGATGGCCTTCCATCTATGCTAGTATGATCAGCTTCAGTAGGTTCAATAGTCATAGGATGGTGAGAAGACTTGAAACCTTGTCCTGCCAAAGACCCTGAATCTCTTGTCCTGAGAAATCCCCATTAAAGGCTAGAATAGGCCTTAGCAGAGACATTGTAGAGAAAACTCAGGCAGCATATGAGTGGTTGAGCACTACTTAGTAATTATGAACCCAAACTTTGGAGTCAAACATTCTGGTAGTTATATCACTTACCATTATGTGACTTTGAGCAATGTAATAAATAGCTGTGAGCTTGCATCAGTTTCCTTCTGCTGCTTAACAAACCACCCCAAATGGAGTGAAACACCACATTAAGCATTTATTGCTTACTCATGACTCTGACGGTTAGCTGGCTACCAGTTAATCTAGGCTAAGCTCTGCAGAGCTTGGCTTCAAACTGTCAGTTGGGTCCAGTTCATTCTTTGTGTCTCTTCTGGGACGAGGTAGCCTTCTGTAGTGTGTCCTTCTCTTGGTGATAGAAGAAATACAAGAGGGCAAACCCAACCATGCAAACATATTTCAAAACTCTGCATGTGCCACATCTATTACCATCCCATTATTCAAAGGAAGTCATGTGGCCAAGACTAAATCAAGGGCTGCAGAAGTGCACCCCTATCCTCAGATGGCCACAGCAAAAGGGTATCAACGTGTGATACTACTACAGGGGGGTGAAAATAGTGAAGTTGATAATTTATTTATCTCAAAGCCCTAGTTTTCTCATAGACAAAATAAGCTCACCATACCTACCCGGTGTGGTAGGCAGATTAATGGCTGCCTAAAAATGGCCGTGTCCAAATCCCTACACCTGTGAATATGCTACCTTACGTGGCAAAAGGGACTTTGCAGACATAATTCCATTAAGGATCTGTTTTATTTTTCAATTAGTTAACATACAATATTATATTCATTTCAGGTGTACCACTTAGTGGTTAAACATTTATACAACTTACTAAGTGATCACCCTGATAAGTCTAGTACCCATCTGACACCACATGAGGTATGACCAAAAACTACAGTGAATGCTGCTACCGAGTGTCATCTAGTGAAAAGGCAGGGATCTTCAATACAGGAAATGGCATGTCAAACCTTAGTAACAGGGTGTGCCAAGTTTCAACTTGCTCATTGCAGTCAGGTGGGCAGGATCTATGGCTGAGAGGTGTGTTTTAAAGTGTGGTATAAATCATCCTCCTACATGACAACTCTCCATGTCACACATCGCTCTGGTACCGCAATTTCTGTCAAATAAAAACGTTATGGTGTGTCCTCATCCACCTCATTCACTAGATCTGGCACTGTGCAACTTGTGGCTCTTCCCCAAAGTCAGCATGACCATGAAAAGTTTACCTTTTGAATCAATTCAGGACACTGAGGCAGCCATGACAGCACAATAAAAGACACATGAAAGAGGACTTCCAGAACTGCTTCAAAATGCAGCAAGAACAATGGGATAAGTGTGTTCGAAGCGAGGGAGAGTCTTCTGAGGGGCATTAATGGTAATGTGTCTTTTACTGTAATTTTTTTTAATTTAAACATTCAATGTACTTTTTAATCACACCTTGTACATAGTTATTACAACCTTACTATATATTCCTTATGCTATCGTTTACATCCCATGACTCTTTTGTCACTACCAATTTGTACTTCTGAATTCTTTCCCTTTTTCACCCATCCCTCAACCCCCTCCCATCTGGCAATCATCAAAATGTTCTATCTATGAGTTTGTTTCTGTTTTGCTTGTCCGTTTATTTTTTAGATTCCACATAAGTGAAATCATAAGGTATTTGTCTTTGTCTGACTTATTTCACTTAGCATAATACACTCTATCTCAAGATTATTAAGGATCTTGAGATACAAAGATTATCCTGGATTATTCAGGGGACCCAATGAAATCACAAAGGTCTTTGAAAGAGAGAGATGGAGGCAAGAGGGTTAGAAAAGGAGATATAACAGTAGAAACAGAGGTTAGAGTGATGCAGGACCATGAGCCAAGGAATGAGGGTATCCTCTAAAAGCTGGACAAAGCAGGGAATAGATTTTCCCGTAAAGCTGCCAGAAGGTACATCGCCCTGCTGAAACATTAATTTTAACCCCATAAGACTCTATTCAGACTTCTACCTTCTAAAACTGTAAAATAATTAATTTGGTTTGTGTAAGGCCACTAAATTTGTGGCAATTTGTTTCAACAACAATAGGAAATTAATACACTAGGTGAGTATTTTTCACTGTGCAGTCCTTCCTAAATATGGATGCAGTAGGCTTTATTTTTCACATAACCAGAATAATTTATCTGGATGCCAAAGGCCCTGCTTTTTATTTCTGCAGAAAATCATGAATCCTGTGCCATTGAAAAAGGAGCATTTACTTGGGACAGTTTGGAAGGAGTTCAGCAGAATCTTGAGACATGAAAGGGCATGACTTCTGCCAGACGTGCCACAAGGAATGTACTGGTAGCTGTGAAAGGAAGGTGCTCCTGAGAGCCATGAGAGGATATAAACCTGGCTGTACACCAAAGGCAATGTACAGGTAAGGACAACTGCTCTGACACCAGGGCGTGGTTCCAGGGCACACATGAGTGGGGCAGGTACAGCTTCTCTATGCTGACCCTGCTCTAATCCATGAAGCCCCTTCCCCCAATCCCTAGACCCACCAAATTCCCCTGAAATCACAGCCCAACCAATTCTTGTCCCTTTCCTAAGATGAACTTCATTTAGTCTCCATGGGTTTGGTACTCTGACTTTCTCCCTATTCTCTTTCCACTGACCTGTTAGAACAGACTTCCCCAGTGTCTTGTCTTCTAACAAAAACTCTCTTGTCTATCAATACCTCGACTTTCACTACTCTAACTACTTTGTGAACTAGTCAAGCTTTCAGAGTTTTCATATAACAGAGATCTTTAATTCCATACCATTAGTTACATAAAAGATCCAGAAAAATAAAAGCAACAAAGCAGCTTAATTCTATTATGACCTAGTTTTGTTGTTTAGGAATTAATAAAATAAATACTCTCATAATTTGTTCTGTTAACTGTGTGGGAGTTATATGAACAAAATGTACATCTATTTCTTCCTTCCTAAGACATAATTTGTCAGCAATTAAGTGAAATAATGAATTATTAGAAAAATTAAATTGAGAAAATGATCACAAATCTTAGTTGAATAGATTTGTATACGTCAATAAAATTCCCTTAACCAAAATTTTGTTTGACATTTTATTCGGTTTACAATTTTTTTAATTCCTTACGGGCAGTGATGATTGAGGCATTGAAATATTTATATAGTGTGTCAATTTATAGACTATTAAATATTTATACTGCTTTTATACCAAATTCAAAATAGTGAGTTTCAGAGAAAATGTCAGAAACTCTGCAAGCATGACCAGGCCACCCAACCGATGTTTGTCTAGTCCTGTAGTTGTACTGCTTTTACAAAGTTTGGAAACATCAGGTGCTAATTCTCTAATTATGTGGTAAAAATGGGCTACCAGTAAGAGTTCATTAAGCATGTCCAAGTCATTTTGTGGAACCTGGTTTTGCTCAGCATGTTGTTCTAATATCAGAATTCAGATAGATTCATAGGATGACGCTTCAAGCAATTAAAACCAAGTTCCCACAAACTGAAATGTCATGACAATACAAGGGTTCTGATGGATAGGGGAGAATGAGTGATATTCCACCTAGATATTCACTGAACTAAAGAGAGAAAATTTTAATAAGACTTATAGAACTTGGGTAAGTCAATGCTCATGGTCTAGGTCACCATTACTGAAATCTTGAGACTTGTAGGATCAAAATGAGTCATAAATTATACAGATTATCCTTCAGTTATTGGGCCCGGAGACAGAAGTAAATTAGAAAGAAAGCAAAAGAAGCCAAAGGAAGGGATGCCATAAAATTAAGGCCTAATAAGAGAAAGACAAAAAGGAGAAAAACATAAGCATTGGAAAAATGCAGAGGCTGTTAGGCCAACAAGAAAACAAGGAGAATCCTATGGCAGGGGGATATAAAACAAAGTCAAATTTTATATCTGAATTCTTCCAGGAATTGCTTGACACACTATTCACAATACACTACTAAATATTCCATGAAGGCAGGACTTGGGGTTTACTCCTCAAATTATCTAGCACAATGCCTGTTCCATAATAGATAGGCAGCAAATGGTTATTAAATGAATGACTGAAAGAATATTGAAGATAACCCACAACAGAAAAGATTGAATGGAGCAAGCTACTAACATGGCTTCACCATGCAAACTCTATTCCTGTCTAGTATAGGAAATCTCCAATCCCAAAAGAGATGAAAAAGAGGAAAATAACCACTATCTAAGAGAATTTCACTTAATTCATTAACACAAGTAATTTATTGAGGTCCTAATTAGTATGGCAAATGCTGTGACCAAGAGTAGCAAAGGGATGGTATGTGGAAGGTGGTAACAGGAATCCACCTTTTTGCAATTCTTTAACTGTACATAAAAATATATCAGTAAAAAAATATATATGTATCAGTAATACCAATTCATTTTTGGTGCTTTCCCCCATTCCTCCCCCACCTCCCACCTCTGCTTCTTGGCTGACAAGTCATCTAATTTCTTAATGTAGTTTCTTGTATCATTTGGAATTGTATCAAAAATCCTAGAGCTTCTTGCCTACTTTCTGATAGCTGAAAAGGCAATATTTCCATTAGTAGATGCTTATTTTGATAGAACATTACGTAAAAATCGCTCTAGATAAATGAGGTTTTAAATCCTACAACTTAATGTTTCATACACAGAAAAGAAGCTCTAGTTATTATTCATTGATTAATGATAGTGTCTCATAACTTACTGTGAGAAATAAATACGTCAATGCACATAAATAATAAAAGTTCCTGACATTCAGTAAATACTTAATCAATGTTTACTGCTTTGCTGTTGCTTTTCCAGAATGGTCCAAATAATCCACCAAGACCACGGAGTCATCAAAAGTATCGCCTTCTTTTCACTGAAATATTATTCTATTACTAAAGCTAGATTCAGTGAACTAGAGACAGATAATAAGTATGGCCAGAAACTTCTGTTAATATTATTTACCTTAAAGTTAGAAAACAATGCTGAGCGGCAGTCTTCCTTGAGATAATCAAGTCAGCCTCTCTTCATTGGCCACCCTTGTAATCTCATGACAATTTAATCAAATGATGTTATAGAGATGACAACTTTGGATAAATTTTAAAAATACAATTTAAAACTGAATAGAAGCTATTTTAGTTTGCCAAAAACATTCCCTAGGTGAAGACTGAACTTTCAATAAATAATGAATTAAAAAATCTGCTAACCAAATGTTGACCTTTCAAAAGACCAAATTATAGTATAACATGATATATTTAGTGCTATAAATCTTCATATTTATAATTATAGCACTTCAAAATGTAAAGATGGGAGTTTTTGATGTAGCATTATATTTTTAAAACCTAACAGAGCTAAAACAAAGAAAGGCAGAATTCTTATGTTACTAGCTTTGGGACAGATACTTGATTTCTCTGACACTCATTTATCTAAAAACAGTCATTGTAATAATTTGTCTCCTTAATTCACAAACTTTTGGGTACACTGAAGTAAAATAATGTATGTGAAAACCTTTTGCAGAATGCAAATCACTCTGCAAATGCAATAGTATTTTTATTTTATTTGTCTTGAAATGTTAGAATACGCATAAGCATACTAACCCAAGGTGTGTATGTCCATACATAGATGGAGAATATGTTTTTTAATTTGAGTTCTTAGAAAGGAGTCACCAAATTATAGTGTGATGTAATTATTTGCCTTCTTTTAATCTGTTTTTCTGTGCACAATAATTTTAAATTTTAGAGAAAAAAGGAAATTAAAATTATGGAAATTACAGTAGAAGATTATACAGAATATACAACAAAGTATACAAGTTTAAGGATAAGGTCAGAAAAGATTAATTACTGTCTGAAATTTAATCCCATAAGAATAAGTTAGAAACAATAAATAACCTTAATTATCTGCATCATTGACCCAACCTAAGAAATTTTGGAAATACACTATTGCTAAGAGCAAGGTAGGTGTGTCTCAAATCCAATCATGAAAACTGGGTGATGAGAGGTATGAGCTAAACAGTGGTTTTGTAATTTGTCTTACATGGGGTAACAGTGACTGTTTTAAAAACTAAAAAATAACAATTTCTTTCTAAAATTTTCCATAACAAAGAATAAAATCATTTATCTAGATAGAAATATCCTTACAAAAGAATTTATTTAAAACAACTAAAATATTACACTTACATTAGAGTGTACTGGTAATATTTCTGGGCCTGTTCCTAAACCAACTAACTGATAAAGTAGAATATCTTTATATATCTTTGGCTCAGGAAAGACTCTCCTGGCAATCTAACAAATCATAGATCAATACGTATCTTCTTTGTTTTCCTCATTAAATATTGAAGACATAAGAACATTAAGGAATGTGTTTATTAACTCTAGGAAACAGGATAAATTTCCCTTTTACACTCTAGGTCAATGACTGTCAAAGTTTAATGTATATAAAGCCTAAAGACCTTCTAATAAATGCATATTTCCAGGTGACTACACTGTTCTAGGTTTTCAGATTTACAAATCGGCCTCTCTTGAGCATTACATTTTTGTCATCTCTGTGAGAGCTAAAAAAGGCAAACATCTGGAACTGAGGAGCTATAATCTAGACTAATTAGAAGTCCTTCCATGATTCACCAAGGAAGCAATATACCATCGTTTACAAGCCCTCCCACCCCCACCCTGAGAATCCAGGTCACCTTTCTTTCTTTGCTTTCTGGTTCATCACTCACCTTAACAACCTTCTTTAATAGTGCACACCTCAACTACCCAGAATTCTATAGGGTAAGTTAATTAACAAATGAAATGGAAATATGTTCTAATATCCCTTTCATAGACAAATTTCTAAATAAGTGCTGTTAAGAAGCAAAAATGTTTTAAGCAAATAATTTCCGTGAGCATGCTCTGCACAGCTGAAATTTTTACATGGTACATGACAATGTTTTATGAGACAGGAATAACGGAATGGGGAACTAACAGAAAGGAACTTTTTTTACAGGGTCTTTGAAAGATTTTATTTATATTTAGTTTCCTCCCAAGTTTCAAAGTTGAGTGCTTTAAGATTTTATAACATAAAACAGAAAGAAAGACCTGACTTTCTTCAATTACAGTTCCTTGCTTCAATGAGATTGCTTGTGCGTTGGAACCTTAATCAAATATCCAAGATATGATTCCTTACTTTTTTGTCCCTGAAAGAAATTACTGTCTTACAGTTACAGCTAGTTAAATTTGCTGCTTAGTTTCTGAAGGATATGGGGAATGAAAAGAGATCTAGGACAGTCACATCTTGTCCCACACTCATGTATGGGAGTAATTCAATAGTAACTTTTGCTCTTCATGCTTGGGGCTTCTCTGATACTGCATTGTGGGGTGCCTATGGGAACCTACTCAATCATCCTAAGACATAGGCCTGAGACATTTATCACCGCTTGTGGCATACACATCCCTTAGGAAGCAGCAAGCATCCAAGTCAGCTCTCTACCTACTGCTGTGTGGTTGTATTGCACAACTCCAGGGGGTGCTGTTCACAGAGACAATGACACAAATAGAGACCCTTGAAATAGTGTGACTGGCAGCCCTGATCCAAGGCAGGAGCTCCTTTAACTTATGCTTTGTCCTGGAGAGGTCAGAGAACATTCCATAAAGATGATGATGAAATTAATGATGAGGGCCAAAATTTGTGAATACCTACAATATGCTGATTACTTTACCCACATTCTAAAGAAAGAAGAACCAGCTTGGGGAAAAAAAAAACTGATTAAATATCAAAGACTTTGAGGGACCTCTGCTAGTAACCACTGTTGTCCTTTTAAAGCACGGAAGAAATGGAATGGGGTTAAATTATTAAAACATGACAGTTTTACTGGACGCTTTTTCTCCAGAAAAGGGGGCAATTGAATTATACATAGAATTATACACATAAATATTGTAACCTAATCTAGTACTATAATTTTAACTTGGAATTTCCTCTATTTCCTATTTGCAAATTTATAGCACTATCAGAATAAAGCCACAGGGAGGAAAAGTTTTTCTCTTGTAGGTTTTGAAAAGTTAAGGTATTTACTCATAAACGATAGTTTTTGGGGAGATTTGAACAAACAAATCAAATCAAAGTACTAAAATTAGTACAGTAGTTTTGTAAATAATCCTCCAAATCACAAAGCAACTCAAATCATAACAAGCTAAATTAACCACAATGAATGCAATCATTTTAAAACTTAATTGCCACTAAAATAATCTCAACCTAGATCTCTAGAAATCTCTAGAAATCTATGCAAGATTGTTTTCAACCTAATAAAACATAGTCATCAGTTTCTGATTTTTGGTTCCCTACCCCCATCCTAATCTGTGAAATCCTTCACCAGTAAGTTTTATAAATAAAAAGAACAAACCTTTGATCTTAACTGCTTTTACCCTTTAATTGCTTTTTTCATAATCCTCAGGGTGTCATCTTTCCAAATACTTCCTTTGCAATGAAAAATAGTCAAGTACCTTTTTAAAAATCCTTTCTCCCTATCACTCCAGCAACTTTATATAATGTCAAGGCACTGAATAATTCATCACAAGATACCATTTTATTTAAATATTGGGAATAATATAAAATGGCACTACAATGAAAAATATTGGTTTGCTACCTTAATGATAGTGATTATGAATTCTATTCGTGAAATATGATGCCTGTTTTTAACAGAAAGTAATTTTACCAATGCTTCCAGGCAATTTCAAAAACTTGTCTTAACATTAGATCATTGCCAAAGGCCCAGGACCTGAATAAAACATTCCTAAATTACTGTGCAGATCTACTTCATTTTGAGGGCAATTTTTTACTATAAAATCTGGATCTCAGTCCTCACTTTTACAGAGGAGTAACTTTTTCAAGTGCCACAAATTGATGGAAAAATACACCTCAATGAAACCTGCAAACTTCTCAGGAATGGGAAAAAGTCAAAGATAGCCTTTATATCTTCGTAACATTCCAACTGAATCCAACCCCAGTGAATGCAACACTCAGTCTTTTCTGGTTTAAATGTCTATACAAGTCATGATAAATGCTAACCTTGTGTCTTAAAGATCATAAGCCAGAAATGAATGTCTAAGTTGGGCTCAGATGCTTTGAAGACTGTAATCTGTCTTTCTTCTTAGCTAAGAAATAGACACTGTTTTAGTCATTACGCACTGGAAGAAAAGACTCCTTAAATGTTAGAAATTTGGCTTTGAGAAGCCAATCTAGTTTGCAAAGTGTAATGACCCTGTTTTTAATCAATAGCTGTTGAGACAATATCTTAGATGAGAAAGTGACCCATGACGTATGCAGGAGCCATGAGTAAGAGCGGCTTGCTTTAACCTGGAGAACAGACAGGTGTTGAGATGGTAAGTTAGGACCAAAGCTCAGCGACTTACCTGTAATACGTTGGTCAAATTGTTAAAGAGAGCTTGGCCAGCACTCACTTTATATTTGACGCCCCTGACTGTGCCGTTTTTGCTTAAAATGTTGACTCTTCTTGTACCGAAACCCTTCTCACTGGCAGCTCTTGCTAACACCAGCAAGCTATCTTGGTCGTTCTCATGCTCGTCGCTTTCTGATCCTATATGGCCATTTTGCTGTTCGTCAGACTCACTTAGTCCATCTATGCCACAGATGCTGGCACATTCAGAATCCAGAGAGCCTGACGGCTGCCCATCTTCATACACTTCCTTCAGAACTCGCCCACTGTAAGATGACGCGATCCGAAACCGGACTTTCCGTGGCCTGTCATTTTCTGGTTTCGTCTCCCTTTTTAGCATGGTCACATCCAGCCACATAAACAGTTCACATAATTCAGGATCCCTTGTTATTGCACTAGTCCCACCTGCCACATAGTGATATCAGAGCTTAGTTCTCGTGACAGCAGCACTCCTATGAAACTAACATTGAAAGGAGATTCCCAAGAACCTACAGTGCATCTCTGCTATTAATAATGAATGTGTGTGTGTGCTATGGTTACCTTTAAACTAAAACCTGAAAAATGATCCCAGCCCTTAAATATTAAAGAGTCATGGTGGACTCTTTAACAGGACAAGTGCAAGAAAGTGGCATGCAATGAAATAAAAAAAATAATAAAATAAAATAAAAATAAGTATGGACAAGGAAATGAAAGACCTGAACTCTGAAGCAAATAGTGAGTGTTGAAAAGAATCTTAGGGTTAGAAATATCTCTACAGTGCATTGTCCAGAGTGGATGCCGGAGATGAAATATGGAATCAAATGTATAGGATGGGAGATGTCACAGTCTTCTCACAATGCCTATTTCTTGTCTTTCACTCTGAGTGAGCAATCTTTAAAAGGGGCAATGAACATGCTATATTTCTGTATAGAGCTATCATTATTAGTTTTTATTAAATTATCAATGAGACTTCATTTGTATTGTATAAGATGAATTTTCAACCTACCTCTTCATACACAAGTTGTTTTTCTGAAGAATAACTTTTTAACAGACTGTGAAGAGAGAGAATTTTTGCTTTGTTATTTTCCCACTTATGCTAATAGAAAGTGTTGTTCTCTTGGACAGAGGGAAAGGTTTTGGAAAGAAAACATATGGAACAATGAGGGAAGAATGGAAAATTCCCCCAAGCCAGCCAGATCAGCCAAAGCAATCCAGGTGATCAGCACTGATAAATATTATATCCAAATCACCCATGCATAGAGAAGGGTCTTCCTTATGCTGTGCTCAGTGGATTTGCTGTCATGTTGGCAGGCGCCTGAAGAATCTCCTCAGATACAGAGCCATATTGAAACTTACACTATATTGAGTGCCCCAACCTGTCTGCACCTCAGAGAGAGGATATACAGATGACTTTTACACTGCATTTTGAGTTTATTTGGTTCTTTTAATTTTTTTTTCAATTACAGTTGAGATACAATATTATATTAGTTTCAGGTATATAACACAGTGACTAGGCATTTATATAACTTACAATGTGATCACCCCAATAAACCCAGTATCCATGTGACATCATACAGTCATTACAACACTACAGGCTATATTTCCCACGCTGTGGACACGCAAGTTGCCTCCATATCTTGGCTATTGTAAACAATGCTGCAATAACATATGGATATACATGTGTCTTTGAAGTAATGTTTTGAGTTTCTTCGGATAAATACCCAAAAGTAGAACTATTGGGTCCTTTTTGTCCTTTGTTATAGACTCTCTCTTAAAGTCTATTCTGTTTGGTATATGTATTTCCACCCCAGCTTTTCATTTATGTTTGTTGGTTTCCATTTTCATGAAATACCTTTTCCCATCACTTTACTTTCAGTCTGTGTTTATTTTGATCTGAAGCAAGTCTCTTGTAGGCAGCATATGTAAGGGTTCTGTTTCCTTATCCATTCAGCCACCCTGTGTCTTTCAATTGGAGCATTTAATCCATTTACATTGAAAGTAATTGTTGATAAATATGCAGTTACTGCCATTTTATTATTCATATTTTTTATATTCCGTTTTCTTCTTCTTATAGAAATCCCTTTAACATTTCCTGTAATACTGGCTTGGTGGTGATGAATTCCTTTAGCTTTTTCTTGTTTGAAAAGGTCTTTACCTGTCCTTTGATTCTAAATGATAGCCTTACTGGGTAGAGTAATCTTAGTTGTAGGTCCTTGCTTTTCATCACTTTGAATATTTCATGCCAATCCCGTCTGACCTACAAAGTTTCTGTTGAGAAATCAACTAACGGTCTTATGGGTGCTCCCTTGCAGGTAACTAACTGTTTTCTCTTGTTTAAGATTGTCTTTTTGTCTTTCACCTTTGATATTTTAATTATGATGTGTCTTGGTGTGGGCCTCTTTGTGTTCATCTTGTTTGGGGCTTCTCTACCTCATGGATAATCAAATTGAGAATCAAACATTAGAGAATTCTATGTAATACCAAAAAAGAAGGTGGCGGGGAGAGAGAGAGAGAGCTGTATCAACTATATATGTGACAATATAAAGTGGCTTTAACTCAGCAAAGGAAAAGACTATATAGTCAAAATATATAACACGAGAATTTAAGTGAAGAAATACTTATTTGGGCAGAAGAAAAATACTAATGCAGCTTTACATCCAAATGTGCAGACCTTTTAGGATACAAAGTAGTGAGTGGAGAGGGCATGGGTATCAGCCTAATCAAGAAAAGAAGAAATCAAAGTTCTATGATTGTTACAACTGTTTTTGTTGTTGTTGTTGTTGTTCTGAGCTCCCCATTTAGTCTACCCCAGCTCTACCTTTCCAGGCTTTTGAGTTGGACACTGTAGTGCAGCATGAACAAGATTTTTGGAGGCAAAGGAACCTAGATTCAAATTCCAGCATACCTTAGTGGGAATGTTCTTTTTCCCACCCAAATCTTCAGTTTTCCCTCCAGTAGGATGGAGACAATAGTATCTTACTCACAAAGCTGTGCTTGCAAAGTATCTAGAACATATCACTCAATGTGCCTGTGATGGTTGCACATATACTATGTGTCCTCTGGATGAAAGTAACTAATTCTAGCCTGAATAAGGCAAGACAAGGGCTATACAAGCTTACAGACAATAAATATATTTGAAGGATAGAAAGAATTCCCTAAAAATGACTTGAAAGTTTGTGATATTTTAAATCTGTATGTTAAAAAAGTATATAGTAAATATATATGTGTGCATATATATGCATATATAATATTTTATATAATATTTTAAAATAAAGAGACTAGTTAAAAGTAATCTCTCTTTCAAAGATTAACAGAAAGTTCAGTAGACTAGAAACCAATTTGTCACAAGTATAAGGAAGTATCTGCTAATTTGAGAAGCTATATGCCTTTGATAATTGTAAGTCATAACCTTACCTTAAGCTAAAATAAAAATTAAGCTGTTCTTTCCAGTGGGTAAATATATGCAATTCTTCTTTCATTCAGACAATGAGTATTCCACAAGTATCTATTGAGTACCCCCCAAGGAAAAGACATTGCAAGACACTATGGTAAATATAAAGATACATAAAATTATGCCCATGCCTTGCATTGGTAACACATGCATTGGTAACAAATAAAATAGCTACAGTTGAATGCACTGTACTTTAAGCTCATAGAATCCCTCTTCCTTGAAATAACCAACTTACTAGTTATCTCCAACATTAGACATCAACATTATTCTCAACACTCTCCACCCTCATTCTGTTTGCAATTTGCTCCCAGCTGCTTGATGTCAATATAGTAACTTCTAACTATTCCATTTGTCACCTTTTCCCAGTGTTAGTTTATTATTCCCTACATGCTAGTCAATTTTCCAGGTTAGCATCCTCCCTTCAGCAAGAATTTCCTTCTCTTCGTTTAGATGTACTCTTACAACCCTTCATTCACTTAACAATATTTATTGAGCACCTACTAAATGTCAGAGAGTTGCTAGATCTGTACAGGTAAACATAACAGGCATTGTCCCTGTCTTTAGAGATAGATAGATAACATACAATAAACAAATAAAGATATAGTAAAAATAGTAACAAGCATTACTAAGAAAAAGAAGTAGATATAATGAGAATTGATGAAGGGAGCCTACTTTAGACCAAATAATCACAGTGAAATAAGTGTCTCTGAAATTGAAACATTGAATAAACTGAAGTCTACGAAAATTAGAAAACATTGACCATGCAAAGATTTGAGGTGGGCAGGAGTAGTCGAAGATAGCGCCTCAGTTGCAGTGGCATGTGTAAAGATCCTGAGGCAGAAAACCAGTGGGTTTGTTCAAAGAACTAAAAAAAGGCAGAGTTGGGGCCAGCCCGGTGGCTCAAGTGGTTAGAGCTCCATGCTCCTAACTCCAAAGGCTGCCGGTTCGAGTCCCACATGGGCCAGTGGGCTCTCAACCACAAGGTTGCCAGTTCAATTTCCCGAGTCCCACAAGGGATGGTGGGCTCCGCCCCCTGCAACTAAGATTGAACACTGCACCTTGAGCTGAGCTGCCACTGAGCTCCCAGATGGCTCAGTTGGTTGGAGAGAGTCCTCTCAACCACAAGGTTGCTGGTTCAACTCCCACAAGGGATGGTGGGCTATGCTCCCTGCAACTAGCAACGGCAACTGGACCTGGAGCTGAGCTGTGTCCTCCACAACTAAGATTGAAAGGACAACAACTTCACTTGGAAAAAAGTCCTGGAAGTACACACTGTTCCCCTATAAAATCCTGTACCCCTTCCCCAATAAAATCTTAAAAAAAAAAAAAAAAAAAAAAAAACAGAAGTGGAGCCAGAAGCATTTAAAAAAAGGCAGAGTGGCTGAAGGCAAGTAAGACTCCCTTTCTACAGAGCTCTTCTCTAGAAAGGGCAAGATTACCATGTTTCCCCAAAAATAAGACCTAACTGGAAAATAAGGCCTAGCATGATTTTTCAGGATGACATCCTCTGAACATAAGTCCTAATGCATCTTTTGGAGCAAGAATTAATATAAGATTCAGTCTTATTTTCGTGGAAACACAGTAGCAAGAGCTTTCCTTTCTAATCTAATCCTTAATTTATGTATCCTCCTCAAAACATGAAACCAAAAAACCTGTAAACCATTTCTATATTATCAATATAGAAATACTTCAAATAGTCTACGTTGATACCAAAGGGCAACCATTTATTGAAAATAGTGAGTTATAAATTCCAGAATCTATATAGAGTGTAGAATGGTGTGGTAACCAAACTAGAACTACTTTGAAAAAATACTATTACTGGTGTATTCAAAGAAAAAAAAATACCCTTTGTTCAATTCCCAGTAAAAATGGTAACCTAGCAGCTAGACCTAGGCCTGGATATTTCTTGTTTCTGTCAGTTTTTAATCAGACATATTTAATTATTTGTTTATTTGCAGAGAAAGCATGATACCAAAATGTAATTATTATTTTACTCATCCTGTCTCTAAATATTGCCCCACATACTTCCTGTATGTAGTTTTCACTGTATGGTGAGAAGTAATTTTAACCATAATCCTGGCTTTGGAGCATATTCTTTTTAATCCCTTGAGTCATAGTAAATATATGCAACATGTCTCCACTTGCTGTTATTTCATAGCTATCACTGTCACTATTGTGTGGAGCCATGGTTGCAGTTAACTTTAAAGCCTTAACAGAATGGCTCAGTTTATACTTAACCTGTTTCCTCCCCCTGAAGCAATTGTCTCTGCCTGCATCTGGAGAGAGCTTGCATGCTGCTCAGGAATGTGGTGGGAGTGGCCAGTTCCCAGAACAGAAGGCTGATGCCTATCAGGGCTATTGATAAGATAATTACATTTGGGAGTTTCAGTAAATTTTGTGTCTCCTGTGTTAAAGTTAAAGTTTTACTGTTAACTAGGTAATGCATTTTTGTACTTGTTAAACTGCACGTCCACAGAAGGTATAAATTCTGGGGACAAAATAAACTCAGCGTCTCCAGGAACACTGGGGTCCGCGATCGCCATCATCAAAGTGTGAGTGCCTTTTTTCATTCCCACTCCCCTTGTCAGGAACCGTTGGACTCGTGGTGGCTGGCCCGCTACAAGTGGCGCCCGAACAGGGACTTGAATATAGGGGTAATAGTGAGGAACACCGTGTGGCAAGGGCCCAGCTCATTGGAGCTAATCAGTGGATGCACGGTGAGCAAGGCACTGTCCCCTCGGTCGAATGAGTGTGTGAGTGAGTGATAGCTCCACGACTTTGTGTTACGGAGCTTGATTGGGTCCTAACCTGCGGTTCCGGTTCTGTCATACGGCATAACGGCGACTGGGCTTTACAACCCACCTGGCCGGGGAATTATACCGGCGCGCCTCTAGCTAAGACGGATTTGGCCCCGCAAGGGACACGGCCAGACGGACACCTGAGTGTTTTTCTTTGTTTGAAAGAAGGGCCGAGTTAGGGAAAAAGGATGGGTCACGCCAGCAGCAAGGACCTGTATGTTAGAGGACTTAAGAAGTTGCTTACCGCCCGTGGCAGTCGGGTGAGCAGAGAACAGTTAGACAAGTTTTATAAAAATTGCAAAAGAAAGGTGGAAAAACAGTTACAAGATTATTATGCTGCCCATGGACTTAAACAAAAGGGCTGCAAGCTAGAGAAAGTGAAACAAGCTGAAAACGAGGAAATTCTCCCATCTGCCGCTTCTGCCGCTTCTCCGGCAGAGAGAGAGAAGGAGGGAGGGGGCGCAAAGTTGTTAGAGGGAGTTCTTAAAGTTAACAAAGAGCCTGTTTGTCAGGAAGCTCCGGTCGAGCACCGGAAAGATTTAAACCCTCAGGATCAGGAAAAATTAAAAGATGAAGCAGCTAAATATGATAGGGACAAAAACCATCCTTTAGTGGCTATGGCTCAAGGAGACGAGCAGCCTGCAGGCACTGCACTCTCTTTTGCAGATCAGCTAAAAAAGATTCAGGGACAGCTGATTGAGCTTAAAGTTGCTGTGGACGGAGGAAATTGTCCTCGGAGTCCCCAGATTCCTTTTAGAGATCAATGGAATCCTCGGGGTAAAGATCCCCCCACAGTTAATCCCTCTGCACCACCTCCTGAGGAGCCCCGTAGGTGGGGACCTCCGCTGCAGTCTTTGGTTTGGGAAATGCCTGCTGAGCCTTCGCCAGGTTATGTTAAGCCAGGATCGGACTCTGTTGTACGATCCCCTCTTCAAATGGCTTGTGAAGAGGCTCACAAGCAAGGGGAGTCCACAGAGCATTTTGGAATATATCCTATCTTTGAAAGGCTCAACAGACTGGACCTTTATTAAAATCTCAATCAAAATAAAAGCCTAGATTACAACTAAATTCTCCTCCAAGTGTAGTTACAGGGCTGGATCCACAGCCTGAGGCTCCTGTTTTAGCACCTGTGACAATCAGACAATTATCAGGCGTAAAAGATCAAAGGTCCCCCCTACAAAAGATTTTACAAACTGCTAGTACAGGAGCAACTTTAAAAGGGACACATTGCTTCCTCTAATTCCACTGAAATTCTCCCATTTTTGTTATTAAGAAAAAATCTGGTAAGTAGAGATTATGACAAGATTTACAAAAAGTTAATAAAACCATAAAATTAATGGGAGCCTTACAGCCAGGCTTGCCCTGTCCTACAGCTATACCAAAAAACACATATAAAATTGTTTTGAACTTAAAAGATTGTTTTTATACTATACCTTTAAATCCTGATGACTGCCCTAGATTTGCTTTCAGTGTTCCTTCTGTTAATTTACAAAAACCTTTTAAGAGATATCATTGGCTAGTGCTACCTCAAAAAATGGCTAGTAGCCCTACATTATGTAAAAAATTTGTATCAGCTGAAATAAAACCTACCCGAAGGGCATTTTCAGATATTTACATCATCCACTACATGGATGACATACTTCTTGCCCACTCTTGTAAACCAAAGTTGCTTGCTGCTTTTGCTCATTTACAAAAAAAGGCTCCACAATTATGGGCTAGTTCTAGCCCCAAAAAAAAATTCAACAAGTGCCTCCTTACTCTTATCTGGGATATTGTTTAATGCCTCAGGCCATTGTGCCTCAAAAAATACAAATCCGGCGAGATTGTTTAAAAACATTAAATAATTTCCAAAAGCTACTGGGAGACATTAACTGGATTAAACCTCAGTTGCAGTTAACAACTGGTGAATTACAACCTTTGTTTAAATTATTACATGAAGAAGCTGATCCTACTTCTCTCCGCAAGATAACACGGGGAAGAGGCTTTGCTTGTATTTCTCCAGGTCTGGAAGAAAAAACCTTTGTAAATTCCTGGTCGGTGTTAAACCATACCATGAGCGACAGCCCACAGAAGAGAAGACATCTATAGATACCCATTCACGCCCCTAGGGTGTGAAAAAGCTCTCACTTTCCACAGCTGCAGAAGAACTTTCCACTTCAGACCCTGTTAAATGGATAAAGACTTTGGGTAGAGGGTTTGCTGGGGATATTGCTATTCTGTTTATTGTTCTGTTTGTTTTACATAGTCCTCAGATGTGGACAAATAGCCCTCCGACAGGCTGTAAATGAAATAACTACATGTTCTGTGTTTCTCATGCTTCAAAAAACAAAAAAGGGGGAGATGTAGTCACACAACAGCTTAGCCGACTGTCCCCCCCATGTCTTTCCTTAAGGAAAGAAGAGCCTGTAAGACTGTGCCTTTTTAGAAACTTTGCTTATCTTTATGTTTTACACCTCATGTCTCTCTGTCTGGTCCCCAAAAGATGGTTTGCAGCCAAAGACGGGTAAGATATCTCAAGGGAGATACAACCTAAGCCAGGCAAAACCGAGTGGGGACCCCCAATGAGCTGCCTTAAAAAAATATGGGAAGAGGCCTTGCCTCCCCTTCCCCCTGCCTGGGAAAAGCCTCTGCTGTCTCTGGCTTTCCTCAAAGGAGATCGGTAGCCAATGACGGGTAATGATCAGTAAGCGTTTTTACAACCTAAGACAGGAGTCGATCGCTTTGATGATTGATATCCAATGACGGGTAAGTGAAAATGTCTGTACTGACCACCTAAGCCAGACACGATCTCAAAAATATAAAATAAAAAAGGGGGAGATGTGGGGAGCCATGGTTGCAGTTAACTTTAAAGCCTTAACAGAATGGCTCAGTTTATACTTAACCTGTTTCCTCCCCCTGAAGCAATTGTCTCTGCCTGCATCTGGAGAGAGCTTGCATGCTGCTCAGGAATGTGGTGGGAGTGGCCAGTTCCCAGAACAGAAGGCTGATGCCTATCAGGGCTATTGATAAGATAATTACATTTGGGAGTTTCAGTAAATTTTGTGTCTCCTGTGTTAAAGTTAAAGTTTTACTGTTAACTAGGTAATGCATTTTTGTACTTGTTAAACTGCACGTCCACAGAAGGTATAAATTCTGGGGACAAAATAAACTCAGCGTCTCCAGGAACACTGGGGTCCGCGATCGCCATCATCAAAGTGTGAGTGCCTTCTTTCATTCCCACTCCCCTTGTCAGGAACCGTTCGACTCGTGGCGGCTGGCCCGCTACACACTATTTTGTTTTTTATCTTGGAAACACTAAAAGTTGATTATTGAAAGTGAAGCAGAAATTCTGTCAAAGTAATTGTCTTCTCTCCAGCAACACTTGTCACTGGAAAAGCAATAAACCATGCCTCACTCCACAAGTACTGTTCTTAGAACTTCTGTTTGGATGGAGAGAATCTATCAATTTTTACTTTCTGACTACATTAATGATTAGAGGGGAAAATAGATTTAGTAACCATTAGTAAAATAGGGAAACAAGCTATCCCTGAGATTTCTTGTCTTGTGTAATACTAAACCTTTCTTAACCAACATGAATTCACAAATCAAAATTCACAGCTCAATTATTAACTTGAAGTGCAGACAACTTATAATCAGAAAAGAAACTGAGTGCATCAAGAAAAGTATAATATTATTTGAAAACAGGACTACTCTTTTTCCCCGAAAATAAGACATATACGGACAATCAGCTCTAATGCATGTTTTGGAGCAAAAATTAATATAAGACCCAGTGTTATTTTACTATAATACAAGGCCCAGTCTTTAATATAATATATAATATAGTATAATATAATATAATTAATATAATATAATATAATATAATATAATACTGGGTCTTATGTTAATTTTTGCTCCAAAACACGTATTAGAGCTGATTGTCTGGCTAGGTCTTATTTTCAGGGAAACACAGCACTGTCTTACTATATAACAAGAAAGATGGATGATTTCTTAGTTTGCAGATTAGTGGTTAAGAATGGGGGTTGTAGGTACACACAACGCTGTGTTTGAATCTTGGATCAGACATTCTCTAAGTGACCTTGAGACTCAGTTTCCTCATCTGTCAAATAGTAGTTCCTATTTCATAGGGGGGAAAGATTAACTAGAATGAAGTATATGAAGGGCATAGCCTGCTGCTCAACAAATGGCAGCTATAAATTTTTATCAGTTACTTAAACTAGCTACATATACATACTGTTTGGAGGACAGTGAGAAGAATGGAACTAGATAATCGTACTTAACTGACAGGGAATCAAGGCAACCCATTCAGTTTCTGGTCTGATTCTAGGGCTCCAAGGCTGAACCAGCATTGCTATCACTTAGATCCTCCAGAGAGAAGGGCTCCAGTTTCCAGCAGCCTTGTTCACTCTGTCCCTATCAGGACTGAGAGTTTACTATATATTACGTGCTGTACTGGGGCGAGGGGGTTTCACTGATGGCTGACATCTTGTCACAGATAGTGAGTGGGCACAGCTATCTTAGACACCCGGGGCTGCTCAGCTGTGGAATCAGCTCACACCTAGCATTGCCATTTTATGGTTACCTAAACTCTCTAAAATTAACAAAACCACAGATGAAGGAGAATCGATAAAGAGTCCCCAGACGACAGCTTCCCGACATAGACTTTTACAGTTCAATTATCGTCTTTGATTCCTCCACTGTATCTTGTAGAACGTTTTGCATATAAACAGTGCTCAGAGAAATGTTAGTGTTGGCACAAACTTACCTCACATTTCGGACAGAAGTAAATAACACTAACATAATTACTTTCACCTCTTTCTGTCCTGCTTCCAGTCCATATGCAAAGTAAAAAGAATAATGTTATTAACTTTTCAGGCAAAATATCTGAGTCATATAATGCTGTTGGTGTCATGAAAGGGACGATGTACACTACATTAGAAATTGTTGAATGCTAGGCAGCAAATAGTATACTCTACCTATAGAATCCAAGTCCCAGAAGAAATCAGAGAGGAACGAATCAAGTTTACCGATTTAGGTGTTGAAAACTTGACTTGGCTGCCTTCAATTTATAAAAGCCAAGTGACTCAAACATCCACCCTACTTAGCACCAATAGCTATAAGCTCAAGCTTCCTTCTCAAGCATGAAGCAAATATTTTGCTATTTCCTCTTAAATAAGGAGTTTCTTATGTATTGTGTGGTTAAGGTTCTTCAAACTGAAAGAAAGGAAAAACTTTTTTTATATACTTCTTCAACCAGATTGTCACTATGTGTCAAATAGTTATAAATATGTCTTACGGTAAAAAAAAGAATTGTAAACTGCATTACTACTTGAGGATATTGATGTATGCATTTGATATCTTTTAACTTCTAACAAAGATATAATCAGTAAATGAAATGATGTATATTTTTATGTTACACATGGGAAGTTTACTCCTCAAAATTCTGTTTGGAACCAGACCAAAAGCAAATACAACTACTGTGAGAAGGAGAAAAGGTCAGACAGGATGATTGGACATGGCACTCAAGAATGAAGATTAATGAATAAACCACCAAAAATACTCAATCACACCCAGAGATACTCAAAATATCCTACTAAATATCAAAAAGACCATAGTTTAGCCTTGAGATTTTTCCAGAATCAGGGTGAAAATAAGAGAACAGGGAACAGAGTCACAGTATTAGAAATATCAGCCTAGGAAACTAAATGCAGTTTTCCAAATCAGCAGCGGATTTCAACAGAATGTTAGTACTAAATGTGGTAGCTTGGAAATGTAAATCCTTAGCATGTCAATTTATTTTTCCACAGTGAGAATATCCATGTAAAAAGTGTAAAAAAAGATCCTTAAGAATTTCAAATCCATTGAGATAAAATAGCAATGCTCTCGGAGACTACTCTGCTGATAAATATCTTCTTAGTCATTTTAAATTAATGAAAAAGTAGAAAGCCCAGAGAAATGTACAAAGCTGACTGAAAAATATATGTTAAAGAAATCCATATTCTGATACAGACTTCCTGTCTTATTCTTGTGGTTAAACTTTTTTTAAAATCACTGAAAGTTTAATATACATTATCTTTTATCAATAAATGCTATAAATGTAAAATGAATGGACACTGCCAGTTTGAAGTATCACAAATTATAATTCATAAGTGTGCTGTCTTTTTTCTTCCAAGAGCATGATGACAGAATGGAGCCCTGGGCAATTCTAATTCTATTATCCTATCATTGTTGCCAAGGTAACAGGGGACTGTTGATTCTACTGTCTGAGATAAAGGTTAAAGCTGGCAAGAAGGAAAACAGGGAGCCAGGAAGCCAAGAAAAAAAAAAATTAAAAACCTGTGTTCATTTAGAGATCTAGGGATGTTTTTGCTTCTCTGGTGGGATTGCAGTTTTGAGTTAACAAATAAACTCACAAGATTTTTAAGAGCACATGAGTGGTGCTTAGAAGAGGCCAAAGTTCTCCTGAAGTGAAGGCATGATGGAATATGAATTATGAGCTCGGTGGCTGAAAAAGCACATCACCCCAGAAGGCATAAAGCTCAGTCAACTCTCCCAAAGTGTCAATTACACATTGAAGAGAGGGCTTTTGCAGATATACTTTTGCAGCAGCCTCTTTTGCAAAATGAGTTAATGCAGCTTCCAAAGGTTTTGCATATGTAAACTTAGAAATCTAAGGTAATCTGACAGATTTGGCTTTGATCTGCTCTGTTTGCAAACAGAATATTTTTCTTTTCAAGTCATTATCCAGCTCAAATACCAACACAGAACAATTTGAACATGAATATTTTAACTGCCAAAAGTACCCACGCTACCTTGGTAGTACTCTAAAAATAATGTTCCTCATGGAAAATAATTTTCTTTGTTCCCAGTAAGTACATGAGAAAAAAGAGAGACATTCCGTGGTGTATAGTCTGATTTGAGCTCCCTTATTAGGAAATATATTTGCCATTCTTTTTCTTACACTTGGGTTTATGGAATTCCTTTTACATATATCACTTTTACACTATATACATAGAAAAATCTTCAGTTTAAAAAGTTGAAGACTTAAAAAAAGAATCCTTATTCAAAGTCTATGGACCTATTTAACTTTTATATGCTGAAATAAATCCTTTTAATATCAGGTAACTTGCTAAATATGTCAATATTGAATTCTTCAATGCCAATTTATAGCAAGTCATTAATGATTTGAAAGTATCATCCTAACACTCAATATAAATGCACAGATTTATATCCGAGATAGTATGGGGAAGTGGAAAACTAGTATGTACATCCAACATCTGAAGATATTGAATCACTATAGAATGTAATATAAATGTTGGTTTAATTTTTCTCAAATTCACAAGGAATATTCCAGGAAGTTTATCATTTAAAAAAGTAAATACATTACTAGAACTGGAAGATTTTACTGTTTTAAATTATATTCTATCCTAAGGTAAATCTAGCCAATGAGATTTCTTCTACAGAAGAATCAGGATATGCCTCATAATGGTTTTCACTTCCATTGACAACACTATTACCAGTGCTAATGACGTTTAGAATTGCTCTGGAAGTCAGGTTTCCATTTCTTTTCAGTTGATCTTTTTACTTATTAAATCATTTCTCTTAATACAGTCAAAGTTTCATTAGTTTCCTTTAACCAAATGGTTACATTTAGGAACGCTCCAAGATTGGAAAGAAGCAGATCCCTACCCATGTCCAAATATCAGTGATTCAATTTATTAATTTCAAAATTATGCTGCCTTAACTGCAGACTTGTTTATGTCCTATCTTAGAAGCATAATTTACCTGAATATCACAAAACCTGACATCAGTTAAACAAGTGATGACAGTCCAATAATGAAGATCTAGCTTTAAGTATAAACATTACAATGCTATTTCAAATCATGAAAAAATTTCCATGGTAAAACAGTTTTAAAAATAAATTATGTGGGGCCAGCCCAATGGCTCCGTGCTCCTAACTCCAAAGACTGATGGTTTGATTCCCACATGGGCCAGTGGGCTCTCAACCACAAGGTTGCCGGTTCAACACCTGGAGTCCCACAAGGGATGGTGGGCAGCGCCCCCTGCAACTAATATTGAACAGGGCTCCTTGAGCTGAGCTTCCACTGAGCTCCCAGATGGCTCAGTTGGTTGGAGTGCATCCTCTCAACCACAAGGTTGCCGGTTCACTTCCTCCAAGAGAAGGGATGGTCCTGCAACTAGCAACGGCAACTGGACCTGGAGCTCAGCTGCACTCTCCATAACTAAGATTGAAAGGACAACAACTTGACTTGGAAAAAAGTCCTGGAAGTACACACTGTTCCCCAGTAAAATCCTGTTCCCCTTCCCCAATAAAAAAAAATAATAATTAAAAATTAAAAAATAAATAATGTAACAAAATAATTTCTATTTTTAAAAAATATAGACAGAAAGCTAATTAAATACATAAATGTTGGAGGAAGTGTGAAAAATTGAGAGCCTCCTAAAACTACAGGTGGGTATACACGAATGCAAGTATTCTGGATTTTATGACCCAGCAAACACACTCATGGGTATGCAACCTAGAAATGGTACCTCCCAAGTCTACGAGGGGATGTGTATCAGGAGCTTTATTTCAATATTGCATGGTGTTATGAGAAACTGGAAACAATAGCCCTGGTAAATCCTATGTAGAAATTGGGATCAATGAGCTAAATATATACATAACCCCGACGTATCTTTAATATATAGTATTAATACTGAGTAAACATAATTTAGAAATAGGATGGGTACTACAGACAACATATCATTTAAGTAGAATAAAAACAAATGCATGCACAATGCAGCATTACACATTTTACGAGGGTGATATAAATCGAAGTATACTCCATAAGTGACACAAAATAGAGGAGGGACATGGGCGTGGGAATAGGGGGTGATGGGGGAAAGAGACTCTTTGCATGTGGACCAATGATGACAGAGCACCATGGTGAACAGTGTATGATTAATTCACCCCACAGCAACCAGAAAATACATGTGATTATCTCATGATTGAAATGTTATGGCTGTTTGTTTGTTTTTTCTATTTTTAACGGAGGGTGCTTTTCTGTATTTTCAGATAAGTATGTGTGATCTTCATATTTAATAAATAAAGCATAGTATTACTCAGATTTTTGAGTTATTTATATGAGTTTAGTTTAAATACAAGAATTCACCCTTTTAATGCTACAGATTGATAAGTTTTGATAAATATGCACAGGACTCCTTAGATTTTTAAGTAACTTGCTTAAACTAGATCTTCTATATCAAAACCTAGAGATCTTTCCACTATATAAAAGTACTTTAAAAAACTACCCCAAAACTTTTATTCATTTCTTGTGTTTCATAATACCTCCTACCATTTTTTTTTTTTTTTTGCCTTGAAAAATTAATTACTATAATAAACACCTCCATAGAACTAACTGCATGTGGGAGGACATCAGTAGGCACACCCTTTGTTATGTGAAATAATGGAATTGAGAGAAAATGACTTTGGGCAGTGCAAAAGCAGACACCAGAGAGGGGATCAGGACACCATGAGCTTGACATTTGCTTTAGTAAATTTTAATGACTAGCCTTTTTGGGGGGAGAGCATAGACCCATCTTAAAAGTGTAGGAAAGCAAGATTTCATACATTTAAAATTATGCCATTCTATGAAGCAAAGACTTCCAACTCACTCCCAGTTTGCTTCTTTCCACCTGCCACAATCGTTTCCATGCTCCAGAAAAGTTAGAGGAGAATTTAGGAGCAGCGAGATGCAGCTAGCCAGGCATGTACAATAAGAGTAACGTTGAAGGGTATGAAAAATGAGCTCCCTGTGTCCAAGTGACACAACATGGTGAGTCTGGACCCAGGAAGATGGATATGATATGAGGTCAGCCACCCAGGCGACGGATGATATTCCTACAGCTGTTAGGGCATTGTCCTCATATAGACTGGCAACAGCTTGTAGTCTAGCTTAGAAATCAGATCTCCTTCACCCAAAATAAATTAATTAACACCCACCCCTCTGAATTAAATAGCCCTGTCTGCCTGCCCAGCTTCTGTCAGCATTCTCTCTTCTGTAATGCTTGTGCCTTCTCTGATCTTTCCAACTGCCCTCTGAGCTGCCAAGCAGGCAGTTCCTGTTCTTTCATTTAGTTTTATCATGTCAGGAGATTGCAATCAAGCCTTAATAACATTCTGCAGCCTGTGGAGACATTAGCCGTCCCTAAAGCCCAGCTAACTTTTTGTTATGGGCGTCTGTTCAAAAGATCAAAGTCTGCCTGGGTTCAGCCAGCATAGTATACACGTGCCAAAGGAGTATCAATTAGGGGGCATGGGAAATGCACTCGCACCTTTAAGAGTATTCCTTCACCAGGTTCTTATTCCATATATATATATATATATATATATATATATATATGCAAATATATATATATATGCAATATATATATATATGGAAAATATATATATATATATATATATATGCAAAAATCATCAAGGGATGTTTTGCAATCTAGAAGATGACCAAGGAAAGTTGAGTCTAAAATCTTGAGAAACATTTTCTCCCAAATTGTCCAGGTGACACAGCTCATAAAGTTATAACAATAAGTTTTTGCATTTGCTAATGCTTTAGTTTCTAATGGCTGTTACATGCTGTGTCTTACGCATCAAGCTGTAAAAACAGGATCTGAAGAAGCTGATTTTGCAAAATAACCTCCCAAATAGCTTCTTAGTGAGAAAAATTTTAATTTTAAATCAGATGGTGATGTTGGCAGCCAAATAGGTCGAATAGTCCATCAGTAATTATTTGTAAGCTCAGACATCTATTACCTGAAACACAGCGAGTCCTGAACAGCAAAGCACATTCGAGCTTTATAAATGAAAACAAGTGAACAAGTTTAAAAATCAATACCCGAAAGATATATTTGTGTTGCAGGAAAATGTATGAAGATATCAATTTCTCTTTTGTTCTCCCTGTTTTATGAAACTGTAAGCAAAGTTCACCCTTCCATTTTCCAATCACCAAATAAGCCCTCATAATTCTTATATGATCATAGAGAGGCATACCCCAAAATATTAATAATATTCCGATTGGATTTACAATCTTTCTAATGAACGTGTTGTGTTCAGACCATTACCATCACATGGCTTGACAGTGTATGAGAAATGCAGACCCTTGAACCCCAACCAGAGTTCATAAATCAGAATCTGACGGTTTTTTGTTTTTTTTTTAATTCCCAGGGGATTCCTATGCCCATCAAAGTTAGAGACTTGCTAGTTTAGAACAAGTAACACAGAATTTTAAAAATATTTGTATGTCATATTCCTCCACACGATGGAATAAAGCCATACCTGCTAAACTTGAATGCTTTTTGAACCTCAGTTCAAAGAAATACACATTTTTTAAAGCGAGTATAGATTTGCAGGGATAAACAATGTAGATTAGCCCAATCATTTTATGAACAGAAGAAAAAAAAATGGGTTCCTTTACCCTCCATAAATACTCCAGAGAGATAAACAAGGCTTTGTTGGCTTTTTTGTTTGTTTGTTTGTTTTTTACTTTTAGTGTGACCAATAGTCCCAGTTTACCTGAGGGTGAGGCCAGTGGGGAGGGCGTTTCCTGGGACCAGGGACTTTCAGTGCTCAAATAGGGACAGTCCTGGACAGAAAAGGATGGCTGACTTTATGTTCTCTTTCTAAATATTTACTTCCTTATAAATCTTAAGGGATGACTCTTATATGCCCATAATCTTTTTTTTTTTAATTTTACAGGCTCTAACTACTCCTTCTCACATTACCTAAAATCAGAACAAGCCTTGTTCTAGAACTAATACCCCCATTTATGGGACTTACTTCCTGCTGGAAATTTTCAGAGAAGCCCAAGGAAACGAGGAAACAGGATATCACAGCCTCCAGTAGCATGAGCCAGGGTTGCCTTGAGAAGAGGGAAGGCAGACCCCACTATTGGGAAGGGCTGTGAGAATTCCTGAGTGAGCACAGACACGCCAGAAGAGGAAAAAGCATGAAAACAAACTTCTCTAGAGTCTCAATGTGGCGTGATGCCAACTACAGCATACGTGTCTATTTACCTATTGTACCATGTCTCCTCTTTAGAGAGTGTGCGTGGAACCCTCCCCTAGTCTCGGGACTTCTGACCTAAGTGTGATTAATTGGCATGTCTGGGGAATTTCTAATGGGACATAATGATATTCATCATTCTTTGTGGGCACTAGGATTCAGGGGCATTCTTAGAGTGATCATTTTTCCCCACCTTCATGGAGAAACTGAGAAAGCTGTTTGTAAGAGAGGGAAAGAGGAAATATGGATATCCAGAGGAAAACAGAAGCAGGGTTTGGGTGGGAGGGGCAGCAGCAGGACAGAGAGACAGAGATATTCTTTGTTTCCTGGTCTCATTCCTATTACTGGGTTTGGTCTGAATGCAGGAGAACACAGTTTCCCAGCCTATTTGGGTATTAGGGTCTCACCCTGTGGTACAAATTCCCAGCCCTGGCTCAGTGCTTTACAGAATTAGGGGATCGAATAGGCTCTACAAACCACTCTGCACCTGTGTTTTCTAGTTTAAAAGCTCTCCAAAGACAGAACAAATTAATCTACTTGATAAAGGATCCAGCGGTCATTGAGGCACAGTGGAAGGACCATGGACCCAGAAGCCAACTGTCAGTCGTTAAAATACTAGCTCTGAGTCAACATGTGTGATTTGGGTAAGTTTTTTTTAAACAAAACAAAACAAAACAAAAAACTTCCCTTTCGTTGCCTGTAAAATATTAGGTCTAACCATATGAAATAAATGTCATTTCTGTAGGTTAAAAAATGGTAGAGTGTAAATAACTTCACATGACTGAACTTAGTATTATACCTGAACTTAGTATTTTACCTGTCTCACAAGTGAATGAGGATTCGAGTGTTTGAATACTTAATATTTTTAAGTACCTGGCAAAAGTACACCCAGTGAGGACTTAGCTATAACCTTAATGTGTTGCCGCTGTTCTTATCCAGCACATTATCTTAGCACCCTTGGTACTTGATGACGATGAGAAGAAAGACGAGAAGCTAGTACAGCATGAGTGGTCCAACCTCCCCACGCTGCTAGGCTCCTCACTTACTCATCCCAGAGCACAGTTTCTTCACCGAACATGAGCGGAGATGAGCAAGACATGTGGAGAATGGGTGGCACCAGGAAAGCAGAGGCAGGGTGCTCAATGAACGGAAGTGTGGCAATCAACAGCATCAGGGTGAGCAGCCCAAGCTCTCAGAGGGCACCTAAAAGCAGAACCTCAGGTGTGAGGTAAAGAGCACAGCCATGCAAGAGAGGCAGCAGTTAATCCTATAGCAGCCATCAGGCTTTGGTTGAGCCAAGCCTCCAGACAGAAAGGGCTTCGCAAAGTACAGCCACAAACTGAGTTGAGCCTTTCACAAAGCAACCATCCTTCAGTGACCACAGTGTGGAAGAGGCTGCCAGCGGACCAGCAACGCTTCTACTCCTACACTGGCAATGCCCTATATCAGGGATCTGGGTCCGACAGGGCAGGGCAGCCAGTCCCCATACGAGGTGCCATTCCTAGGAGAGGTGATGCCACAGTAGGGTCCTCTCCTTGTTTTAAGCATTCTAAAGTTATAAATGTCCAGTGCTCTAACTCTGTGTAGAACGGTTCAAGCATTACTTCTTCCAGGACCAGATTCCCTTAAATATATCACCCGTTCCCCAATTTCTCCCAGTCTCTGCTCAAATGTCACACTGTCAGGAGGGTCACCAGGTTGCTGTCCAGGTTGCCTGGGACTGTCCCAATTGATGTATGTTTTCCCAAAATTACTAAGTATGCTTGTTTTCATATCCCAAATATTCCCATTAGACAATAAATTATATACTCACCCTGCATTCCCAGGAAGTATAGATAAAGTCTATCACTGTATCCCTCAGCCTGCTCTATTATTCTTCATATTTGACATTTATTTGTCTCTTGTGGCCTGTTTTCCCCCACAGAAGCAGCTCAAGAGCAAAGATTTAAATAATTTTCAAAAATATTATATCCCAGCCTCTAGAACAATGCCTGGAAAGCATTCATAAGGTGTTCCAAAACTATTTGTTGAATGAATTTTAAAATGAAGAAAAGAGACAAATTTCCCTTCCGAATATTAATATTTACTTTAGTTATCCAGTGAAATAATAATAGATAATCAACTAAGTCCATACCCAAGCTTTTCTTAAAACGTTTCCACATCCTCACAAAGCAATATGTTTTCACAAAATTGGCGTCCTGATCCATTTCCACCAACCTGCTCTGGACCATCACCTGCCACAGACTGAGGAGAGTGTTTCACCAATGGCATTCAGCAGGCATATTTTCAAACTGCTTGCCATGCCCATGCCTCTTCACAGAGTATCCCAGCAGCTCTGTCAAGCTCAGCAGTGGGTCATATGGCCCTGCCCTTGGCAGGCCCAATCATTTTAGTTGAAATCGGAGGACAGCAATTCTAGGAGCTTCAAAATGAGAGCAAGGTGGAGAAAGTAGCTGCCTTGATTCCTGGGGATTCCTAGCTGTTGGGTCTTCAAGACCTGGCATAATGCCCTGCCATGTTGCCCACCTGTTTACTTAACCTGGTTTGAATAGCTTTATGTTGCTTACCACCAACAACCCCTGCCAAGTTGTTGCTCCTTCTTATTATTACTAACCACCATCCAGGCATAAACTCTCTGGGACTCAAAATTCCAGAGAAAATTTTTAACTCCCTGGAGCCGACATGTACGTAGATTGGCTTTAGGAAACAGGAGCATTTGAATGAAAATGTATTGACAGTTCAAAGCTACTCCATGACTTTCATTTGTTTCCACACCTGTTGTTTCAACAGGTGTGATTCTGTTACCTAAGCATACATCTAAAATAGAGCTTCCTTACTCCTCACAGAGCTCTTTTTAATTATCTCCACTTCTGCCAGTATCTCTCTTCTTTTTAACAGATTTAAAATTTCTGTTCCCCAACCCTCCCCACTTTCTTTGCCTCTCTACATGGTTACCAAATCCACAAGCACTGTTTTGTACACCCTTCTAAACGTATTTTAGGCATATCCTTTCTCCTCATTCTCAGTCTCCAGTTAAGCCCAAGTCTTCTGTGTGAAAAGAAAACTGCACTCAGAATTTAGTAGGTCTGGGTTTTTTTCCAAACTTGCCTATGAACTGGCTTTGGTTCCTATGTTTTTAAATGTAAAAATATAAGCTAGAGAATTTGAATGGATGAACCATGAGCAGCCAACCCAGCTAAAACAATTAGGTAGATTAATGATCATTCCTTATCCAATAAATTCACTCTGTTTAATAAAATTCTACGGGCACTTTACCCCCTCAAAGTGTTTCCATATGGCTATTTATTTTTCTTTCCGTTCTGTCTTTTCTTTTTTTTAATTAAAGTTTATTGGGGTGACAATTGTTAGTAAAGTTACATAGATTTCAGGTGTACAATTCTGTAATACATCATCTATATATCACATTGTGTGTTCACCACTCAAAGTCAGTTCTCTTTCCATCACCATTCTTTCTTTTCATTTACCTCTATCCCTATTCCTATTTCCTATTTTTGAAATACCATGTTTCCCTGAAAATAAGACCTAGCCGGACCATCAGCTCTAATGTATCTTTTGGAGCAAAAATTAATATAAGACCCGGTCTTATTTTAATATAAGACCCGGTCTATAATATAATATAATATAATATAATATAATACCAGGTCTTATATTAATTTTTGCTCCAAAAGATGCATTAGAGCTGATGGTCCGGCTAGGTCTTATTTTTGGGGAAACATAGTACCTTGTTTCAGCTTTCTCCACTTTTTATGCCCTGGTGCCTGGTGAGCACAGGAATAAGTTCCAATTTTAGAAGGTGATACAGCTGCGCTTTTATGGAAAATGGAAAAGGACAAAACCTCTTTTTAACAACCTGGAGAGTTCATCTGGATTTTTTGACTTTTTCTTTATGTTTCATTTTTTTAGAGAACTAAATAACATTCTCATATCAACAAAGCCCAAGTGACCCTAAGTACAATCCCTTATTGTAAAGCAGATAGAGATAAATAACCAGACACGTACATTTCTATATTTTATGGACTCTAGCCTCTGGGAACTATTTCAGACTTCAAGTCTAGGTCATAACTCAGTCAGTTATTTCACTGCATATGGTTACTTAAAAGTCTGAGTTTCTTTAACTATATCAGTGGTTTCTAACTATAACATACTCCAAATTTTCTTTTATACCAAATATTTTAATACCCCTCTATCCTGAAATGAAAGGCATAAAGACACTATTGTCCATTTATACAGAAATAATACATTCATTCCAGGTTTTTTCTCCACAATTCTAAAGCCCAATAAACCAAAATCTGAAAACTTTTAGCAAAGTTTGACTCCAAACCTCATATGGCTACAACCCCTGACCTAAACTGATGAAAGTAATTTACTCTGTTTATCCTACTTACTATGAATATTTGCTGTAGCAAAGTCAATGTGTTTAACTATGGGGGTGCTCCCATATTCCACCGAGACTGTTACATTTTCTCAGGTGTATATACTTCATTAGCTTTGTAAAATCTGAAAAAGACTGAAAATGCTTCAGGTGAAGAGATTCAGAAAAGGGCTTCTGGAACTATATTAACCTACCTTCACACAAAAACTCAATATAACAGCCTAACTCTAGCATGAGGAAGAAATAAAGAATAGTCATTTATAAAAAACCATACATTTCATTTTGTAAGCCCTTGAACCTGACATGGTAGAAGATGACTGAAGTGGTCTGATACCTGCACAAGGATATAGAACCACCCATCACTGGTTCTGACAGGCACGCATGCAAACTGACAAGGGTGTGTCATGCCAACTACTCAATCGCATGACCAACACAGTGATGGAATTTTCTGCAAAGGTAAATAACTTTTACAGTGAGTGACATAATTTTCTGAAATGATAACTTTTGACAAATTTCCAAACAAAAAATACTATATTCCTCTCAATTTAAACATCAGTTACATTTCCTGGAAAGTAAACTACATTAAAACTGTATTAAAAAGTACCGTGTGTTCATGTGTCAGATGGAGTTCATTTCAAGGCTGATATAATAATTAATTTGCTGAGGATATACATCTATCTTTTTTTGCACAGAGCTCTCTCACACGTTGCAAGACATCTAGAATCCCTAGATCTTCATTAAATAACTTTATATTAAATATAACTTTATTAAATAACAGTGGAGACCCTCCCCAAATATTTAACAACTGAAAAACATTCTTCCGCAATGTCCAGAACGCCCCATCGGGGCATATTTTCCTTCCTAAGAACCACTGAACTAATTTATCTTCTGTTTCTCCCAGACCACACCAGCCTTAGAAGGATTTGGAAAATAGATTCAGTAGGGACTGAATCTTAACCCAGGCCATTCTGATACTCTAGAATTCTCAGACACCCCTTCCCGGTAGGTCCCATCTAAATAGAAATCCTGATCTTGTGGCTGTAACCCACATTCCATATGTAGGCATGCATATCATCTTTATTCCTTCCCCAAGACACTTATTCCATTCATTTTTCAACTGTTCATTTAACCCATTTGATTGAGCACATGTCATGTTAAACATCAGGGATTCAAAACTCATTCAGCTTCTGCCCGCAAATAACTCCCAGTATAGTTTGACAAGCTATATAATAGAGATAAATGAAGTACAGATGAATACTGAAGCAGGTAGAAGTGATGCATAGGCTCAGACATAGAAGGTCTGAGAGAGCTTTTGTGAAAGAATTAATAATATTGCTGCTGTTATGATTCCCAAGAATGTTGAAGAAAAGATTTTATCTGATAAAGGCAAATAGAAATCAAAATATTGCTTGCAAATTTAAAGAAAAACAACTTACTCCTTTTCTGAGTCTCATCCTCAGTGGAAAGAAAACTGGATAGTGTAGTCCATTCATTCAAAAACATGGTTGTAGAACACCTATAAATATAGGTTTATTGAACACCTGTAAGTACCTGTAAAGTATTATGTAATTCCAAGTCACTATTGTCAGTTTTTCCCAAGCTAGGCTGTAGATTAGAAAATCTACCCTAGTATTCACTCTCAAGAATTCTAAATAGTCAACAGGTGCTACCTGGTTTCCCCTCACTTTCTTTATAAAAAGGATATATACTTTTATAGCTAAAGTTCAGAGCATGTGTATCCAAAAGCACTATTTGTCCAAAGACATGTATTTACCACTTTACTGACTTTCTATTTAGTTTACAAATAAAAACAAATTGGAGGGCAAATAAAAAGCTCAATGGTGGTGACTTTCAGCCCAATAAAAAGGATTAGTTCTTTAAATAGAAATGTTCCCACAAATAAAATTTTTCTTTGCTATTTTATAACTATTATCATAACAAGAACATGCAACTGAAAAGTTGCTTCTCATATTGGGAAGATATAAAAGCATATTCCATTTTCATGGCCTATTTACATAGTTTAGACTGTTTGCTTCTTTGAATGCCAAGATATTCTTGTTTGTTCATTTTATTTGTAAACTACATTTTTCTTAACTTCTCAGAAATCAAATTTTATAATTTTAAATTGTGAAGTCTAATTGAAGATAAGAACTTAGATACTTAGAAAGTAAAATTTGAAGTGAGTAACTCACTTTAGCCTTTATTGGTATACTCTCTACTGGGTAGTCTCCATTTTGGATGCTTCATAAATAGTAAATACAGACATAACGTGTTTTATTGCACTTCATTTTACTGCATGTCACAGATGTTGCATTTTTTTTTTACAAATTGAAGGTACGATCCTCTACCAATAAGATTATGACTCACTTTATTGCGATACTCACTTTATTGTGGTGGTCTGAAACCAAACCTGCAATATCTCTGAGATATGCCTATAATAACAATAAAAGTAATATTTATTATTTCCTATGTGACAACAAATGCTCCATATGTTACCTCTTTTAGTTCTTAAAATAAGCCTATGAAATATGTAATATTGTCCCCATTTTACATATAAGAAAACTGAGGTTCAGAGACACTAACTGCCTTACCTCACTCACAATCAAGGCAGAGCTGGGATTCAAATGCAAATCTGGTTGTCTCTTGCATTCTAGATTATAGACATCATGGTATCAGAACTGAAAGACCAACTCACTCATGTAAGTGCCATCTCCAGAAAATGCAAAAGACTCTTTGTACTTAATGCTTCCTTATTCTATAAGCTGTGCTCCCCACAACCTCTGTGTAGTAGAAAGGTTTAACTCAAATATCCCTTAAACACCTTTTGAACGTATCATGTGGGGAAAAAATAAACAAAAGTCCCCAGCGGAGAGCTGGCAATACAAACTCACTTGATAATGGTAGATCTTTCATGAGCTTGATGTCAAAATGTTGTTATTTTTATGAACCCAGAAACTGAATACTGCATAATGACTAATATTTCCCAATTGATGTAGCTGGTTTCATATACCATCATATCCCAACAACTATAATTTTTCTTCCATTTCTGGGACATGGGTACCTCTTTAAGTACCTGAAAACAGCAGTTGACTAAACCCATAATGTACAGGTCCAGTTGTGAGACTGACCCACGGGCAATGCTCATGGAATATCAGAACTAGAAAGAAACTGAGAAATGAAACGCAGTTTCATTAAATTTCAGAGGAGAGAATCAGGGTGGTCGCATGGATAGTTAAGGACATTATCCTGTGGCGACACTGTTCTATTACCACTGTTCCATGCTACCAAGTCTCAATAGTGCCTAAGAGATCATATTCACCATCTTGGGTTAAATTTTAAGTTCCCTTTGTTCATTGCTGAGCTCTGTACATTGTTGAATGTATAGCCAGATACCTGAGGCTATAAGCATTGTTATGGATCCTCTTCCCTATTAGTTTCTCCTGATAAATCCTGCTCACCTGCTTCTCCATTATTTCCCTTCTATTCCACACCTGTTGGGCTCCACAGCATCTGGCTTTACAAATTTACCTCAGCATTTTTCTTCCTCCCCTCTCAAATGTCAATGCAAAGCTTTTTATGTGTTTTTATTTGGAACAACAAGAATGAAAGTGAAGCCTTATAGAGGCCAAGGTAAAGGTTAAGACCAAAGAAGAGTGTCTTAATTCAGGGAGGCTCAAACAATTGGTGAGACCAATTGAGGAGAGAAGAGAGCGAGGAGTGAAAAGAGAAGAAACCAGGAATGGACAGCACTAGGGTTGGAGAAAACAAAACCAAGAGGAGTAACTAGTATCCACAAGAGCGTGACAAGCCCATCTTTCATTCAGGTGAGTGCCAGTATTCATTGAGGAGATGTGGGAGGTGGGGCATGGCAGCAGAAGAGTCCAGGTAGGGGTCATTTCTTTTCTTTTCTTTTCTTTTTTTAAAAAAGGGGGTCATTTTCAATGCAAGGCTAAGGTGAGATAGAGGAGGAGAGTGGGTCAGGGTTCTGAGTCATTATTCTCTGGGAACAGACTCCATCACATGCCCAAGTAAATGGGAGACAGTTTTCAGCCATGGATGGTAAAGAAGGAGCTAGGCCAGAACTAGATGGCTTGTCGGAGGCCCATCAGAATATGTAAGGGTGAGGGACTAAGCTCCAATACCAACAGAACCTGATGCAATGAACTAGAGACAGGTAGAAACCCAGTTGCATGGAGGAGGCGGACAACACAGAAATTTAGGTAGGTTCCAGTTCAGTGCCTTGTGGGAACTAGCAGTAGTTTTATGGCTTTTGGCAGAAAAACTTGTATTCTAGTGTCTGATGGACTAGAGCCTCCTACTTTTGTCTCTGCTGTGTCAGGAAGTGAGTGGGACCTCGGTGCCCAAAGCTGAGCTAGAAAAGGCTGAGGCTACCCCAGGTCATGTGTAACCTGCAGATGAAATCAGAGGAGGCAAAGAAATTGATGGTAAAGGGAAACATGAGAGCTGAATATCAAAGTACTAACGATGGAAGCAGACTTGCTGGCCATAAAAAAATCAGGGCTTTGAACCAAGGCAAAGCGTGCTCTGGGAAGTTTCCCTTCTCCATGGAATAGGTACCAAAGTCTAATTTCTTGGATTCTGACTAGCTCAGGACCCAGACACTACAAGGCTATAAAATGTCACCAGCCTAAGTACCCAACAGAACCTGATGCCCTGAGAGAACTATTCCCATACAGCTCCGTTTGGAATTACTACCTCCGTCTATGTAAATCTAAGCCCCTAGTCTCAAGTACCCTAAAATGGCTGGCTGCTTTGGGGAGCAGCAGGCATCTTACCACATGTGCTGCAGATCACAGGCAAAGCCAACTTTTAAGTAGCCAGAACCACTTTGTGCCAGAATCATCTTCACTGTATTTCCTCATATTACACAGATTATAACAGCCCTATATTTCCTCCTATTGCACAGATTTTCACTTTCCTAAGGAAAAGACATTAAAGGAAATATAAAATTATGGCTGCGTTTTTAAACCTTTCCCCCTGTAAGTCGGGAGGCACCAAAACAAAAGGCAGTTTGCTATAGAGAAGAAACAAGGATATCACTAAGGAATCATGTTTATGGAATAAGAACTTTAAATAATAAATGCTGAAATTCTTGTGTCTTGTGTTTATTCAAATGTAGCACCGTTTTCCACACATTCTTAAAAGGTGACACTTATAGCTTCTGTGAGATTTTACCATGCTGGTTTTACAAACAAGTTGATAATAAACATCATAAGCCATATAATTAAAAAAGACCAACATGTGATCTGGGTTTTTGTTGGTTTTTGTTCTTTGTTTTCAATCTGTTTTGTGTATGTCCTTTCATCCATAAGGCTCTAGCCAGGAAATCAGAAACAATGCTAAGTTTTTCAAAGAGAGGAAATTTAATTAAGGGAATTGATTACACAGCTGATAAATGAGCTAAGCGAGAAAACCAGAGGGGATGAGGTGACTCAGAAATGAGTAACTGAGTGTTTCATTTCTCTATTTTTGCATAACAAAGTACCTCAATCTTTTGTGGCTCAAAACAACAAAAAGCTCTCTCTCTTTTTTTTTTTTTTTTAATCATTATCTTTCACAGTTCTGGGATTTGGGTGGGATTGTTTAGGTAGCTCTCACTTAAGCAGTTAAGTCAGATGGTGGTGGAGGTTGGAGCCATCTTGAAAGCTTACTTCCTCCTATGAGTGGTAGTTGGTGCTGGCTGTTGGCTGGGACCTTAATGGGGGCTACTGGCAAGGACATTCACACAGAGCTTCTCCATGCAGCCTGGCCTTTCTTACAACATAACAGTTTCAGACTTCATACCTGACGAATCAGGCTTCAAAAGCAAGTCATCCAAGAGAAAAATCTCTTTTATGACCTACCCTCTGCCATATTCTGTTGGTCGATTACTAAGTTTGGTCTAGATACAAAGGGAGGGGAAATAGGCTACATCTCTTAGCAGCAGAAATGTCAGAGAATTTTTAGACATGTTTAAAAACCACCAGACACAGGAAGCAGCTACCATCCAAATGCCTAGGATGAAAGAAAGAATTGATGCTATAATACAAGAATCAAGAACTATAGAGTTGGAGCCACAAAGGCCAGTATTGGAAGAATAAAAGAGGCGGTGCTGGAATCACTGAGACAGATGAAATGAGATTCTAGATCTTGCCATTCCAAGCCCAGTGATCCCACAAAAGCAGTACTAATCATTCCATCATACATATTGTTCTTGCTGTCTGCATCTTATATAAATATGCCTGATTTGACAAAGTACTGACTGTGACACTAGTAAACAGACAAGTAGATTAATTACTGATTTTTGTTACAATAGTATTTTTCAATGAACAATACTGGCTGCTTTTTAGAATTTAAGTCTTTAAGATTTTGATGTATAACAGTCGCTTCGATAAGTCAGGATCATAAGAAAAAGCAATTGTGCCAAATTAAAATAACCTAAGAGACATACTAATCAAATGCAATGTATGGTCTTGGCTCAGACAAACCAACTATAAAGGACATTTTTCAGCCAATTGTGAAAATTTGAATATGATCTGGGTATTAGATGAGATAAAAATTTACTGAATAGGAAAGATGAGGATCACTGACTAAGAAAAGAAGCTTACAAAACAGGATGTACAATATTAATATGTACTAAAGTATTAGTAGTGGTGATCCCTGAGAGAGTGGGAATGCGATGTTTGTTTTTCTTTGTTGTGTTCTAATTTTCTATAATGCATGTGTATTATTTCTGTAACAAAAAAAAAAGTTATCTTAATTAAAACTTCTAAAATAATTATGACACATAAGTGGACCCAAAATCATATAGAACCTGTCCATCAGACTTGCAATTTCAGAAATGCAATGTCAGGCTGAGAAACAAATTCATTTTCATGAACCCTGAATCCATACAGAAACCAGATAGAGAGGTATGACCTCCTGTGGGGATCAATATACTCTCTTAGATCCAAATAGATATTAGTAATTCTGAACAAAGCACTAAAGAAAAGAAAATTGAAGAATCTTCCTCTAATTTCTTCTCTCTTATCTCAGCCCTTGAAAATTCTCAAGTCTCTCCATTCTAAATTAAATATGATGCTCCCCATAATTCTATCATTGACATTCTTTTTCTTTTTACATTATTTATTCTTACAAAGCAGACCATCACCAATAATGATGACTCCCAAATGTATTTCATTCTTTATAGTTTCATTTCTGGTAACTCCCTTAAGCATGGATATGATTGCCTGCTAAACAATTCCATTTGAATTTTCATGGGAACCTAGAATTCAACATATCCAGCAATAAATTTAATCATATTTCTTCTTGCAAAAGTATTATTAATTTTATATTTCTAATCCTTATCAATGATATCACTATCAACCTAGCACTCCAATTCAGAAAGATGATGGTCATCCCAAATTTTCCTCATAATCCCACCACCTATATACATACCTAGTCATTCGCAGATGCCCTGATTACCTAAGAAGAAAATCTATATAGCTACCAACACTAACAAGTGAGTTTTCAAGGTTTCAGGATAAAAGACTAATGTTTGAAAATCAACTGTATTTCTATATACTAGCAACCACTGGACATTGCAATTAAAAATATAAGGTATAGTACCATAAAAAATGAACTACTTAGGGATAAATCTGTCAAAATATGTGCAAGATCTAATAAAAACTACAAAATATTGAAAAGAAAAATTTAGAAAGATCTAACTAAATGGAAAAATATGTCATTGTCATGACTGTGAATCACTAGACTCAATTTAGTTAAGGTGGCATAATTCCAAAATGGATGTATAGATTCAATACAATTGCAATCAAAATTCCATCAGCTTTTTTGGAGAACTTGACAAGTGATTCTAAACTTCATTTGGAAATACAAAGGAACTAAAATAGCAAAAATAACATCAAAAAGAACAAAGGTCTTATACCTTACTTCAAAATTTATCATAAAAAGACAGCAATCATGACAAGTATAGACTCTAAGATTTAAAAAAAAATAATTGAATAGGATAGAATAGAGTCCAGAAATAGACCAATACATGTTTGTATTGATTTACCACACAGCTTCAAACACAACTTAATGAACAGTCTTTTTAACAAACACATATTCATATATGCATATAAATAATGAACTTCAATCCATACCTTGCACCATATACAAACATTAACTCAGAAATGAATCATACATGTAAGTGTAAAATCTAAAACTATAAACTTTTAAAACAAAACATAAGAGAAAACCTCTGTGCCTTGTGTTAGGCCAAAATTTCTTAGATAGGAGCACGATCCACAAAATAAAAAGTAAATTGGACTTCATCAAAATGAAAAACTTCTGCTCTCCATAAAATACTATTAAAAGAATGAAAAAGACCAAACCACAGGCTAGGAAATATATTTGAAAATCTCCTATCTGATAAAAGGCTTTTAACCAAATACATAAAGAACGATTAGAACCTGAGAAGAAAAAATAATAATAAAGGTTAAATAATTTAAACACTTCGCCAAAGAAGATTTACTGATGGCAGGTAAGCACACGAATGATGCTCAACATTATCCACCATTAGGGAAATGCAAATTAAAACCATAATGTGATACTGCTACTCACCTATTAAAATGTCTAAAACTAAAAAGACTGGCCATTCCAAGTATTTGGGGGGATAGGGAGTAACTGGAACTCTTACACACTGCTGATGGGAATTTAAACTGGCACAACTGTTTTGAAAAACTGTCTGACAGTTTCTTCTTTTTTTATAGTTGACATTCAACATTATTTTATATTAGTTTCAGGTGTATAGCACAGTGGTTAGGCCTTCATATACGAAGTGATACCCCCGATAAGTCCAGTACCCCTCTGACACTCTACATAGTCTTTATACATTACTGATTATATTCCCCACACTGTATTTCACATCCATGTGACTATTTTGTGACTACCAATCTGTACTTTATGTTTGACAGTTTCTTAAATTAAACATACACCTATTGTATATAACCCAGCCATTCTAATCCTAGGTATTTATCCAAAAGAAATAAAAGCACATGTACATAAAAATACTTGTACATGGATGTTTACAGAAGCATTATTTGTAATAGCCAAAAACTGGAAACAAGCCACATGTCCATCAACAGGTCCATGGATAGAAAGATTGTGGTTCACCCATACAATGGAATACTCCTCAGCAAAGCAAAGGCATGAACTACCTCACATAAGCAACTTGGAGGAACCTCAAAATAATTACGTTAAGTTATATTGTTGAGACCATCTGGATGGTAAACATGACTGAAACTCGTTAAGGCCTCTATATAGACTTTTAAGATTCTGATGTGTGGGTGCAATGATCTAATCATCTTGCAGTTACCCAAGACAAAGCTCGTATGTAAGTTCACTTGTGTATTAAAAGTGCAACCTGCCAATCTGAAGCGGTCTGCTTCTTGCTTCTTTCTTTGGTCTCTCCTTGCCCTCTGTGTATGGGCGCCAGTTTCAGATTTCACCTAGGAAGTTCCTGAGGTTTTGAACCAACACATCTCAATAAATATACCTGTAAGATGATTGTTGACCTCATGTGCCTCCATGTCACTAATAACTATACTAAATTCTCTGACATTCCAAAGCAGAAGAATATTCCAATTCTCATTGTTTGCCGTCATTAATTTATTTTAAGAAACCTTTTGGGGTTTCTTAATAATAGCATTCATTAGTGAGTTAGGGCATTAAATATGTGAACACAGCCTGTGGCTTGTGTTTTGATGGACAGGGGACTCTAGCCCTGGGTTTGGGCTCCATCCAGCTCAGCAACTTTCAAGTTTCCAAAGTTTTTCACATATAAGATTTTGGCCCTTGCAGAAATCTTGCATGTATGATAAGTGAATAAAGCATTAATACAGTGGTTGGCACATAGTAAACGTTCCATAAATGATAGATATTACTAGCTATATTCATACAAATACTTAAACACCTTATTCAAAAGATTTTTTGAATCCTAGTTTAAATTAACAAAAATTTACTGGACTTATAGCAAAATAATCCTCATAATTTCCTGTGTGTAATAAAATTATCCTGCCATGATCTAAGACTATATTGACTACACTGAAATGGTAATTTGGGGCAGCATACAAACTCTCTCAAGGATGGGGGGAGCAATACAGTCATGAATTCCCTATTCAATAAAGAAAGTTAAAATTCTTTCTCACTTCTGAAATTGCTTGTTTCTTCCAAAGTATGCACACAACTAGAAAATGCATACACAGAAAGAGCTGGAAATATGGGAACTCCAGAAGGAAAAGAAAAGTTAAACAAAAAACTTTTCAGTGATATTGTTAGAGGTTTATAAATTAATGAAAATGCTTTCCCATATATTGAGAATGAAACACCCCAGATTTGCTACAACCTACTATAAGTGTTGTGTAGAAGGTTTGGTCATAGATGGAAAGAGAGAAGGCTGAACATGTGTTCCTCTGGAGGATGAGTTAGTGGTGTGGCCTCTTTATATCTTCTCTGGGCAGACACCACTTTATATCTTCTCTGGGTGGACACCACTGGACCACATGTACCAGCGGATCTATCTGTCAGCCTACTTTTGATATCTACTTGGAAGCAGGCTCAATTTTACATGAAAATCTAAATGTCAAAAGTCCAGGCAATTTTCATTCTAAACACTCCTCTAAAGTTGATTCTCTTTTTTATGATGATACCACAGGGGACATTTTAGGTCAGAAATGAAACAATATGTCCACATATAGTTTTTGAAATGACACTAACCTTCTACTTCTTATTCATCTTTCTTTACTGCCTCATGTTCTTTTGGTAAAGATTGCTTCCAAATGTTCCATTTCTAATCAAAGCTTTTCAGATCACTCCTAAGAGGCTGAATAACTTTTTTAAATTTTCTATTGATTTATAACAGCGTTGAATTTTCTTACAGCTGGTTCAGTCGTATTGAAATTCATGGCTAAAGTTTCCACCATCTGGAAAGGTGATAGCTGATTGGCCCCTGAGTGCATCCATGGTATATATAATGTCATTATGTTCCTTTTTCTTAATTTTTAGTTTATCAATTCAATATTCTTGATATGCTTTTTTTATTCAAGTTTACTGGGGTGACAATGGTTAGTAAAGTTACATAGGTTTTAGGTGAACAATTCTGTAATGCATCATCTATTTATCACATTGTGTGTTCACCACCCAGAGTCAGTTCTATTTCCATCACCACATATTTGATCCCCTTTACCCTCATCTACCAACCTCCTCCCCCCTTACCCTCTGGTTTTATATGCTTTTTAAAATTCTTATACTTTGTATTTGTTTGCTAAGCCTGCCATAACAGAGTACCACAAACTGGGTGGCATAAACAACAGAAATGTATTGCCTCATAGTTCTGGAGGCTAGAAGTCCAAAATCAAGGCGTCAGCAGAATTAGTTCTTTCTGGAGACGTGAAGGAGTATCTGTTCCATGCCTCTCCCTTAGCTTCTGGTGGCTCCCCAGTAGTCTTTGGTGTTCTTGGACTTGTATAGGCATCACCCAATCTCTATCTTCATCATCACATTATATTCTCCCTGTGTTTGTATCTGTGTTCATATTTCCTTTCTTTGAAGACACCAGTCATATTAGAATTAAGGCCCACCCTAATGACCTTGTCTTAATTAAATCTACAATAACCCCCTTCCTAAATGTGGTCTTGTTCTCAGCTACTAAGGGTTAGAACATACTTGTATACATTTTGGGGAAAAACAATTCAAGCCATAGCATACATGATGCTACATAGGAAAGTTTTTAGCACGTCATCAGTACACTTACATTTGCTTTCTTCATAAGACGAAAACAAGTTTCTTAAGACCATCAACAATATGGAACAATGTAATAGACAGAAGTGTGAAAGTTACTTCAGTGGGGCTAATGGCTCTGTTAATTCTTATAGACCACTCTCCGTGTTGTACTAGATTGCCTCACTACTGAAACATAGACAGTTTATGCCCAGGCTCCCTTTCCTAGTATCTTTTGTTATTTGCTTGCTATTTTCTAACTGTACTCATACATATTTACCCACTGCCTCCTGATACAGTCTATAAATAAGAAATAAGATTTATGGCCTGAAGCCAATGAAACAAGGGCTGACATGTCACATGAAAAGTTTAAGGTGTGACGATAATGGCATCATCAGGAAATATCAAGGTGCCTCCATCACACAACAAAAAGTACTATGTACTTCCAAAAGAGGTACGACCAAGAGCAGAATGAAAAATCAGTGTCCACCAGCCTATTTTATCTCCCTCTCCCTCTCACCTCCATTCTTCAACTATGGAAATCAATTCTGCTTGGGAATTTTTGATCAGAATATGCAAGTCTTTCTTTTTTTACTCCAATGTTATTTTTCTCAATTATTCCTTTCATTATTATGTTTCCTTCTGTCTCTTCCTTTTTTTCCTTTTTGGAATCCTTATTCTTCACATCTTAGAATGCCTGATGCTGCCCTCCATGTTTCTTATCTTTTTCCTCATGATCTCATTCTCTTTATATTTTTGCTGTTTTGAAATGTGTCTTCCACTTGACCCTTCAAGCTACTAATTTTTATCTCTGTAGTGACTAATCTCTCCTTAATTCATCCCCTCAGTTTTTAAATTTAAAAAGCATAAGATTTTTATTTTAAGTTTCAGGAAGTCTTTGTAAATCTATAATAGAATCTCCTTGATTCTTCTTTAAAAACATTTTGTTGTAGTTATTCTAATAGTCATCTATCTCCTCTAATTTTTATTATTACACTAGAAGCTTTTCTATTCTGATTATTTATAGTGTCTCTCTCTCTCTGTCTCTCTCTCATTGTTTTATCTCATGATGACTGCTGGGTCCCTTTAGATTGTGGTTATTTCCTTTGCATACTCATGACTTTATTCTCCTACCAAACTAATAAGGTACCTGGGAATGATGGAAACCCACAGGTGGTAGGAAGTACTGTATAACTGTGAAAACTGTAAGCTCTTCAGTTCCCCCAGCAAACATCAGGAAGCAGCTAGATTGATGCTCTTGGGGATCATGGTGCCCCTCAGAAAACTTGACCATCAGCAGGTTCTTCTAAAACAACACGTGTGGGCTGGCCAGGTTTTTCATTGTGGGGATGCATAGATCCCAGAGGCACAATCTCTCTTCAGATGTTCAACAAAATTTCAGAGTTTCAGCCCAGATCACCTGCCAGGCCCAGAATTGAGACTCATCCTAAACTTCCAGTCCCTGGCAGTCTGAGTGAGCCTGTGGGAAAACAGTTGCTAGTTGGATGAAAAGTGGGAGTGAATGTCAGGGCAATAGAGATATGTCAGGCCACCATCTCATCAGAATTCTGGTAACTTTGAGGCAGATGGAAAAGACAAAAACAAAGGAGACAGTTAATATAGATTAAAACAGCCAATATTATTTATTTTATGCCTTATCATTTTCCACAAAAGATTTAATATGACTTACAGCAGAGCACATGCAATAAAAGAGCAGAATGTAAACAGAGATTAAAAAACGAGGATAGAGCAAACATAATTTAGAAGAGGCTATCTTGACAAGGAAAAAAATAAAATAAGTAACTTTTATCTCGAGCTAGATTAATGAGTTTGCCTGGGACACTGATTTCTAGTGGATAATAAAGCATCACAACTTAAGGAGTGTCTAGGCACAGAAGAGCAAAGAATGTATAACTGGGAAGATGAAGTGTCTATGTATTTGTTATTTATTCTATGATGTTGTGACCCTGAAGCGTATTTTTTAACATTTTAGCTATAACTCCATTGTCGATTTGCCCATGTTGTATGACCATTTCACATGCACGTTAAGCCTGAAAAAATCTAAGCTAACATGTTTCTGTAGCCACCAGTTACAGGTTTGTTTCTATTTTGACTTGTTTTCATTTCACCATGGATCTTGCAGTAGTCACTGAGCTAATTCAATTTTCAGGCCCATTAATCTGGAACTTCAAATCGAAGAAGAGACAGTGCACCTCCCTAATGGGTTTGCAGAGCAGCAGCAACTGTGGCGACAGCATCTTTAGACTCCTTGTGTTGCCCATAGATCAGTCAGCATGCCATTTCCCTGAACCCTTGTCCTACAGGTGGACAGCTCCTTACATGCCCAAGGAAAGGAAAGGGAGGCAAGGGATGCTACTGCTTGTTATTTCCTCACTGTTTGTCATTAATACCCACAAGCCTAGCCCTCGAGCACTCATTCATTAGCTTCACTGTGGACTGTCCAATGTGAATGAACAGTGCTTGGTTTGGGAATCCCCATGTTTTCCACTCTGAGTCTCTTTGGTTTGACCATTCGATTTCCCTTAAAGTCCAGAGTTCTCTTTCTTTATCATCCTTCCCCCTTCTAAAAATCTATTTTTCAGAAAGATATTTAAAAGAAAATAAAAGCAAAATGCCCACATTCAGATATCTCAGGTACAAATAAATACACTTCACTGTCCCACTAACACAGTGTTTATCAACATTGGCTGCACGTTAAAATTATCTCGGGACTATTTTAAGAATACCAACCTGGGCCAATGACCTCGGCTAATAAAAGCAAATGTTCTGGGAGTTCGGTCCCAACATGGGGATTTTTCTATTCTCCCCAGGTGAAAAAAAGTTTGTTATTTTATTTTATTGGGGAAAGGAAACAAAAGGAAAAATCTGGACCTCTATTTGTGGAATTTTAGGCTACAGAAAGAAAGGGAGTTATTTTAGAGACCAGATGGCAGAGAGCTTTTCCAACAGCCTTTTAAATCCCTTTAGTAGTTGACTTACATCTGCCGTTCATAGATAGACGTTGCTCTAAAAATGCTTCACCTACAGCAACCAAAAATAGAATTAAACAGACCAATTGAAGTGCCAATATCTGATAACAACTCAGTCCCACAACATCTGTAAAACAGCACATTCATATTTCAATTACAGGTTTCATCAACGGTATTTTGTGCGTGTCACAAATAGTGACAGCAGATGTCATTATAGGACAGAAATTTTTATTTCTCTGTTAATGTTCTTTATTAACAAGCACTATGTGAGCACCCCTGTGGAGAACAAGTACTGGAAGCCATGATGAGATTAGCAAATAATAAGAGATAATCTCTCTTTAGCTATAAAATCCTATGAATCCGAAGTTTCTGCTCTGAATGCCAGATATTTCAGAAGGCCCTCTATTGAGATAGAATTTTGGAGGCATCAAAGATTAAGTTACTCCCCCAAATTGTCTTCTTTCTCATCTGCCGGAAATTCCTATGTCTTCTTTTAGATGAGTCAATGTAAGTTTCATGGACTTAATTTCAAAAGGGTGATATTACTCCATAACACCTACCGAACCCTTCGTATATATTGGTCCCCAGAGCACCTAGAACAAATCCCTCAAATTTAGAACCCTAAGCAGAAAAGTTCTGTAGGGCAAGAAGGGACCAGAACAACCCAAGCCTCGGTGAGGCAATGTGAACTCAGCAGTCCTGGAAAGGTCACAGACGTTCAATAGGGAAAGAGAAGCTGCAGGAGGACAGTCCCAGAGAGGGCGGACGAATGTGGCCATCACAATCTCCGCCTACCTCCCAAGTGTCGCCTTGGGCAGGCCCAGCCTCTGTGTATTCAGGACAACCTGTTACTGGTTGGGACCTTTTGGGCTTTATGACCTTGACTTACCTTGACTGTTCTCCACCAGTTTATACCTGGCTTCTTGCAACCTGGCTCCCTCTGCTGCTTGTTCCTAGTTCCTGCCTAATTCAACCTTTCAACAGCTGCCCCCACCACTGCCTAACCTCAAACATAGGTTAGATGATGTCCTCTTAAAAGAAAATTGGAAAGTGAACTGTGGGTGACGGGGAGGCAGAGAAGTAATATATGTGTTGGTAATAGTAACAGAAGTCCTAAGACACTGCATGTTTACTAGTGAACAGGAATGTCAACTGTGATCGGGAAGTGCTCCCATTTCTAGGACCATATCCCTCCCTTTCCCTTTCCCCTCAATGGGATATTCGTGTACTATTCTCTGTCTAGAAAGAGAGTGCTCAGAGCACATGTGGAAAACTCACATAACCTCCAGTTCGGATTGAAAAGATCGGGGAAAGAGCTTCCTGCTACTTAGTGGGTGAGACCTGAGTCCAAAATAATACTATTACTATTTTTATGTAGCAATTCTGAAGTTAACATTCTCTGTGGCATTATGGGATACACATACGTATATAAGGTATTTTGATGATGTTGCTTTACAAGCTACCTCCTCCAACAAAAATTAGCATTTGTTAGAACACCTGCCTTTATCTTATGATATCATTATAATCAAGCATTAGGAAAACCTATTTATGTTCTGAAATATTCTCTACCCCAAACCAAAAGTATTAAATCATGTTTGCTTTTTATTCGCTACATGTAGTCTATATAAAATAAAGTTATTTTGAACGTTGCACAGTAGGTCTGGATTGGTGAAACGAGCTGAATTCAGGACGTCCTAATCAATGGTGATGCTGTTGAGATGTTCTAAAATGAGGAACTAAACGATATACCCTAGATATTATGAAGGTGTAAATAAATACATCTCAAATGAGTCAGGTCCAAATTACAGGTCCTAATTTTCAAATTGAATCATAAATACAAACGATTTTAATACAACCTAATTCAGATGTAAGGTTATCTAGCTTTTTCAAATTACACCATAAAAATCTCAACTTTGTTTGCAGCAGGAGCTTGCTTTTCTCCAGCAAGACCTAGGTCTGCAGGTAAAGACACAGCAGAGACAGAGTTGGGTTTTTAACCAGGGTTGTGGTTTAGCAAATGAGTATTGCCCCCAAAGGGAAAAAAAACAAAAAACTGGAGACAGACAAGGAACTGGAAGTGTGTACAAGAAAGGGATTTTATTAATTACCTTAGAATTAGGCTTGATATGGAAGGATGTGAGGACATGAGGTGGTGAGAAATAGTGAGAAGTATTAGTATAGATGACAAGATCAACCATGGTTCTGTTGCTCTACAGTGACGATCTCCAAAGCCAGGTCCACAATTTAGAACCTTACGCCCCACTTTCATTGGCTTTGACACCTTGAGCAGGTTATGCTGTGCTATAAGGCCGAAATTAAGGCTCAGTATCATGTGCTGCTTGTTTTATTTATGTATCTAGTAAAATCGGGAAGATTTCAAATGGCCTAACAGCAAGTTCTCCTCTCCACTCTGCTCCTGTGAATAAGAGTTCCTAGCCAAACAACCCTCTTTATCAAAGGAATCAGGCACAATTCCTGATCTCTAAGTAGCTGGTTTAAGTTCCCTGAAGGCCCACAGAATTATTCAAACCAGCCAAACCACATCTTCCCAAGGAAATTAGAGGTCACCCCACCCTCCTGATTCTATAAAGCCTGCCGGCCTGTAGCCCCTGGCTGGTCACTCTGTTCCGAGCGCAAACCCGAGTGGCCCTGCAGAGCGTGCAGTGTCCTCCTCCCCCGCCCCCCCGCCCCCCCTGCTGTGAATGTATGTGGCAAATGAACTGCTGTTGATCTCATTTATGCACTGTCAGGTGTCTTGTGTTCAGCCATTGCCATAACCCTAGAACAGGAATCTCTTCTTCAGCAGTAGGGTCAATAGAAGGTGATCAAAATATAAACACCATTTCTCTTGTCTCTTAATCTATAAAATGGGAATTAAAATACAACCCCTTCCCCAAATCAGATAAAATATCTTGCACAGTTTCTGGTCAACAATTATTCCCTTCTACTCCCTAAAGATGGGGGTCTCAGATGCAACTCAAGAACCACCTTCTTCAAAATGCCTTACCTCTTCTTCCTTTGAACTCTTACAGCAATTATAATGTTTACTACTCTACCAACACATACATGATCTTTTCTTATGTATCCGTCTTTACTGCCACTCCCCAAATTATAAGAATGCAAAGAATATATCTTATACCTCTTTTCTTTGCCTCGAAACACAGTACACAGATTTGTGACCATAGTAGACACTTGATAAATAAAAATAATAGCTAACGTTTATTGAGTGCTTACTAGGGGTCAGGCCCTGAGCTAAAAGTCTTACAATCACCTTCACAATGTACAAGATCGTATTTTACTTATCCAAACATGATGGCTTAAAGCAACCACAGTTTTTATTATATTTCATGATTTTGTGAGTAGAAGGTCAGGCAAGAATTGGCTGCGTGAAATTTCTACATGATGTTGAGGATGGTCACTCAGTGGTGTTTGGCAGGTGGAAGGACTGGTCTGGAGGGCCCAAGATGGCCTCACTTTCCTGTCTAGTACCTTGCTGGAGATGGCTAGAGGGCTGCTAATCTAAGACTGTCAAGCACAGCCTCAGGATAAGAAGCCTTTTTCCATGGACGCACAGAACTCCAAGAGCAAGTGTTCCTATGAGAGAGATGGCAGATGCATGACCTTTATGACCAACCCTCAGAAGTCACATAGTATCACCTCACTGTATTCTATTGGTCAAGAAATCACAAGCCCTCCCATCTTAAGGTGAGAGGACAAGACCCCACCTGTTGATGGGAAGTATGTCATAGAATTTTTGGCCAGGTTTTAAGCCCACTAAAGATATTATCCCCACTCCAAATAGAAGTGAACTTGGACTTACAGAAGGATTGAGTAACTTGCCTTATGTCATGCATCAGGGCAACTGTATTAATGCCTGGACAGGTTGTCCACCAATTGCATTCCAAGGAAGAAACCCTAAGGTATCTTCATGGTTTGTTTAATTAAGATACTATATGTTGAAATATTTTAATATTCTTCAAAGAACTCATGGTATATAAAGAAAGAGCTTTTACCTGTAGTCATGTATTCCTGAGACAGATACTCCCACAAGTCAGAGCATACAGTTTACAGTAGAGGGGAGATTTATCACTTCGCTGGAGCCAGCATATGGTTATGACACATTTATAGGAATGATTGAAATGATTTGGAAAGATGTGTCTAAGCTGTGTCACATCACCAAAGATTATGAGTCATCCTAAAAGACGACTGATTTAGAGGCAATATGGCTAATGCAGTTGCAGTTGAAAATTGGTTTGAATTTGCATATATGTGCCTTGAAAAGCAAAAAGCAACTATAGTCTGACTTTTCTGGAAACTGTTTAATTTTACATGATGAATATTAGTTCATCTGATGCATGCCCCTATGGCCAATGTGTGTGTTTGTGTGCGTGCGCGCGTTTGTATGTGTGTGTGTGTGTGTGTGTGTGTGTGTGTGTGTGTGTTGCTAGTGAGAGGTGAAGGTAGGGGCTGTTAGAGCCGGTATTAGCACATTGCTTTGAACACATTACTTTATTCAAAAATGATCCTATCTGTGGGAAATTGTAGCAACAGAAGTGACTTAGATGGAAAGTAGCAGTGGCAAAAAAAAAATGCAAAAAGTGATGGCACTGGGACTTATATAGATGACGCGAAATCAACTGAAGAATTGAGAGGCATAGTAATGAGGCAGTGTGATGTGGTAACGAGGCAGTAGAACACCCTGCAGTCTGAGGCTGGAATCCCAGATCAGACACTCACAGCTGATTGGAATTTGAACCAATTGCCAAATGTAGCTAAGTCCCAGTTTCTCATATGCAAAATGGAGGATCTAACACTACAATAAGGCATTGCTGCAAACATTAGAGACAGCACAGAAAGTGCCAAGAAATGGGCCTGGTACTTTCTAGGTACTTAATAAATTCTATTTGATGATTTTTATTAGGAGATTGTAATTCTCAATCTCCTCTGATCAACTGTAAGTTCCATGAGTGATAGAAACACATGCATTAATTCCCTGCTATATTAAGAGCACCTAGCACAAGGCATAGCACATATTAAGAATTCCATAAGTGTTTGGATATATAATGCATACATGCATGAGTGAATAATTGGGACAGAGGTAGATAATAGCAAAAAATAATAATGGGGTTAGCAAAGGTTGTGGCAGCATCTCCAAGTGGATAAGAGCATGGGCTTTGTAAAGAAACATGCCTTTGAATATCAGCTGTGTCTCTCGATAGCTGTGGACTCCTGTGAAGACCATAAGACCCCTCACGGATTGTTGCTGTGATGAAATGACATACTGTAGGTAAAGTGCCCTGCACAGTACCTGTGCAGAGAAAACACACCAGCACTGACTGGTTAGTGTTGTTAATCGTCTAGGTTACGGTGGACTCTTTCCGGTTCCTTGGGTTTCTTCCTCACTGACTATGAGTTCAGCTCATTTGTGCACACACCCAAATAGCATAAGAATTTTCTGAGCCTGTTAGTTTTCATGCACATTGTGCAGATCTACAAATCAGGCTTTTTTTTTCTATTGCTTAAAAATGTTTTGGCTCTAGATTCATGTTAATTCTATTGATTGCTTTAATGTCACAGCTAATGTTTCTTTAACTTAGTGAGGATGATTTGCACCACAGCAGAACAGATATAAAGCTTCACGCTATAATTTTCAGAGCACGCTATTTTAATCCCAAATAAAATGATTCACACTTAGTTCCACTTCCCCCCAGTTGATATGTATGCTTATTTAATTTAATCTTTTTTTGTTCTCTATAATGGTTTGTCTTTATTATATATACACTAAGCACATTTTGCCCCCAAACTAGTAACCAGCTAGTAAGCAGCATTTCAGTGTTTTCATCACAAAATGTCAAAGTCACAACTGATTCTGTAATTCAAAGAGGTTGCTTTGAATTACAGAGGTTGTAATTCAGAGGTTCCTTAGGCCTCTGAATTGTGTAATGAAATGTGTTTGTTGGATTTCTTATTACACCAAAACTTGACTTTTCCATTATCTTTCTTTTTAAATTATAGAAACAGTATATGCTCTGGTCTACACATTGATTGTTGAAGCGTAGGGAGTCATTCTCTCCTAGTGCTGTACTTCTTAAACACACTCTATAGATTTTAAGAGTTTCATTCAAATGTTAGGTCTGATTTCATCAATACCCAGTCTCTTTTCCTTCCACAATAAAGAGAAAATATTGCAGCACTATCTTAAGGGAATATTATAGAAAATCTTTTGTCAATGAATTTTCTGAAAGTAAGTCCATGAATAGGAAATTTACAAAAGAAAATGCAAGAAAAAAACAGAAGAAAAAAATGTTCACTTTTACTATGGTAGGGAAGGAAAGATTCCTTTTCCTCGTACTCTCTTAGGTTCTCTAGCTGGGGATCTATAATTGCACTGACAAAGACAGATTAGTTGGAGAAGAGCACATAAATTTATTTAGCATAAATTTTATGTGGCAAGAGAGACTTCATAAAAAAATAGAGACAAAAGAAATGGTTAACCTGAGTGTTTCTATACTAGGTTTGATGAAGAAAATTGTGGGAATATTGTGATAGGACAAAGGGGTATGAACTAAGAGTAATAACCTGGGAGAAACTTAGCAAGACTATTTTTCCAGATTCTTATCAGTGTCCCCACCTTTAGAGACCAGGATGTTCTTTCCCTCTGGTATTGGGAGGGTACTTCTTACAAGAGGGTATTATGACTTGCTCAGGGGAGAAGGGGGAAGTCAGAAGAGTCCTTCCAGAATCAGCTGTTGTCTCAAATTCCTTCAGTTTAAAATATTCAGTATACTGTATTTTGGGATAGTGTTCTGAACCCTGTCACTACCAAATAAATAATAATATAACCAGCACCTATCTAGTGCTTGCTGTATACAAGTTCTGTTCTAGGAGACTTGCATATATTGACTCATTTAATTCTCACAACCATCCTATATATAGATACCACTGGGATTCAAACACAGCTAAACTAGAGACCATGCTATAGTCTAAAAACACTATCTTCAGAAGAAATGCAAATAAAGCAACATGAAATATTAAATTTTATCTATCAGTTTGACCAAAGATTTTTGCTTATGACATTACTGAAGTTTGATAAAAATGTAGTAAAACAAGTGTCCCCATAAAGTGATGCGAAAATACGGATTGGTACATCAGTTCTATAAACGAATTAAGAGCCTCAATAAGTTTATTACCCTTTAATCCATGCATTATGCTTCTAGAAAGCTATCCTTAAAAAAAATTTGAAGAGATGAGTTGAAAATTCTGTGGTGATTCTGTAAACCTTGGAGTTAGACTAGTTAGATTGAATTCTGTGTGTGGTCCTGGGAAGTCAGCTAGCTTCTCTGTGCCGTAGTTTCTTCAACTACAAAGTGAAGTTCATAATAGTACCCATCTCTAAGTCTGCTGAAAGGTTTCATGTGCTTAACACATATAAAGTGGTTAGGAAAGTACCCAGCACATAATCAGTGCTATGTAAATGTTAGCTATTATGAACCAAGGTATAAGCTGCAGAATTATTTATAACAGAAAAAAATTGTGAGCACCTAAATGCCCTAAAATTTATAAATAGTTAAATATATTGGCTCATTTTTAAATGTTATATTCTATACAATGGCCATTTTAAGATATTTCTAAATATTTATTGATAAAATAACAAAATGTTTATAAAATATTATTACATGCAAAAATAATGTTATAGAATAAATTTTCAATTACGTACATAGATGTTTGTGTGTTTATATGCACCAAAATTTTTGAAAACAAATACATCAAAATGTTTGCATATTGGAAATGCGTTGTGGTATAACATAGATATATGCCTATTTTTTCTTCTATAGGTGTAACAATATTCTTGATACTGCAAAACTAATGTGTATAATCAAGAGCTCATTTCTCTACCTACAAGTTACAAAATGAATTTACATAAACCTGTGAGCTAAACTCCTGAGACTTTCCACCATACACATCATCATACTGCCATCTTTGTAAGACAGTGCACAGACATTTCTCTTCTTCCCTGAAAGGATAAAGAATCCGCTCATTACCTTTGAGTGAGACAGGACAATCAAGCATTTTAGACAGAGCCAACTTTTAGATTCCTCTGTTAACCATTTTACGTTGAGAATGAATTAGGCATAAAATCTGGGAAACAAAGAGAAAGGAGAGCACTTTTTCTCATGTGGTTCGCAAAGCAATTTTGGTTTGCACTACAAACTAAAAAGGGGGAAGAAAGCAGTGTAATGACCAAAATTGGCAATATATTGTTAGGGAGAAATAGGCAATGCCTTAGCGGATCTTGAGTTTAACTTAAAAAAATGTATATGCTTGAGGATTTAATAAAACAAAGTAAATTTAAAAGACAGATGGCAGTGAAGGACAGTGTCATTCCTAAAAAAACCACTTTACAACTCAGATTTCAGGATATATCATGGAATTAATGTCTTCTTATAATACAATCACTTGGATTTGACAGTATCTCAGCTCTTACCATGAGAAGGGTGGTCATTTCCTGACTGAACCACTTACTAAGTTATAAAATTTCTCTTCAGTCTTTTGCAGAGATATTTCAATTCCAACCTGGTCACCTGAGTTTTACAATATTACAAACAGCATTCTGTAAATATCTTTCAAAGTTTTATATGAAGGTGGCAGAATGCAAAATTTGAAAGGCGTATACACTGGAGACTCACGCACAGGAGCGGGGTCATTGTCATGGCGATCTGGAAACACGTTTGTTGTGAGGACAGTGCACCAATCACAAGGTACAACATTTCACAGACAAGCTAAATTGGCATTTAAGAGCCAGGCTCCTGGCTTCAGGTTCACGATGGCAGAGTAGGAAGATCCTGAACTCACCTCCTCTCACTGACATCAAAACGACAAGTACATATGGAACAGCTCTCCCTGAGAACAACCTGAAGATGAGCAGAACAGGTTTTCTACAACTAAGGATATAAAGAAAACCACACTAAGATGGGTAAGAGGGGCAGAGGCTCAATCTAGTCAGGATTCTCCTTACCCCCCACTCCCATGTGGTGACCCACAAGCAGGAGGGATATCACAATTGCAAAGTTTCTCCCCACCTCCCCCCCAAAGAATGAGGGTTCCAAGCCCTTGTCTCGGAGACCTGCACTGGGAAAAAGAGCCCCCATAACATCTAGCTTTGAAAACCAGCAGTTTTCAAAACCAGTCCCAGCACAGAGGCAGCAGTTTGAAAAGTACCTGGGTCATACATGAAGATGATACACTGACTAATTTTAAGGCATGCACTGGAGGGGCAGGAATCTGTTGGAAATGTCTCCAGGTACAGTAGTGCTAGCAGGCACCATTTTTCCATCTTTCTTTACTCTCCTTCCACCTAGCTGGTGTGACATAGGCAGGTGCCATTTCTGACACTCTCCATTAACCTTGTTAACACTATTCACCCCACCCTGGCATTTCCTGAGGAAATGCCCCAGCCGGCTCCTGCCCTGCCACACCCAGTGGGTGGCTTCAACCAGCACTGGTGTCCCCCAAAAGCAGCCCTTGCCTCATCACACCTGGTGGGCAGCCTCAGTTGGCACCAGTGCACAACAGTGCAACAGTTGAGGTGGGGCCTTTGCCCCAAACACACCAGGGGACCTGTCCTGCACACTAGCTCACCAGTAGCAGTTGCAGTCAAACCCACCAGCCAGCTGCACCGAGGAGCTGCCTTGCACACCCCTGTACCCACCACAGTTGGAGCCAGGCCTCACAGCCAACCGGGCCAGGGACCAGTCTTGCCTGCCAGTGCATCCATAGCAGTTGTGTACCAACCACAATAGGAGGCCGGACGAGTCCACACCCCTGGAGCACCTGGCTCTGATGACCAGGGGGGATTGCACCATTGGGCCCTAACGGACACTCTCTACATAAGGTAACTTTTTCAAGACCAGGAGATGTAGCCGTTCTGCCTAATATATAGAAACAAATGGGCAATATGTGGAGACTAAAGAATATGTTACAAACAAAAAACAAAAATAAGACAAAAACCTCAGAAAAAGAACCAAACAAAATGGAGGTAAGCTGTCTACTAGACAAAGAGCTCAAAGTAATAATCATAAAGATGCTCATCAAACTGCATAAAAGTGCATCAACTCAGTGAGAGCTTAAACAAAGAGACAAAAAAATACCAAAAAAAAAAAACTATCATAACTGAAGACTATAACAAATGGGATGAAAATATAATACACACACACACACACACACACACACACACGAGGGAATCTGTGTCCGGTGACACAGAAGAATAGATAAGCTATCAAGAAGACAGGATAGTGGAAATCACCCAGTTGGAAGAGCAGAATGAAAAAAGAATTAAAAAGAATGAGGAGAGAAGGGACCTCTGGGACAACATCAAGCATACTAACATTTGCATCATAGGGGTCCCAGAAGAAGAAGAGAGAGAGAGAAAGGGACAGAAAACCTATTTGAAGAAATAATGCTGAAAACTTCCTTCACCTGGTGAAGGAAACAGACATCCAAGTCCAGGAAGCACAGAGAGTCCCAAACAAGATGAACCCAAAGAGACCAAGACACAACATAATTAAAATGTCAAACGTTAAAGATAAAGAGAGAATCTTAAAGCCAGCAAGACAAAAAGAACTAGTTATGTACATGGGAACCCCCATAAGACTATCAGCTGATTTTTTAGCAGAAACTTTGCATATCAGAAGGGAGCACACAATATATTCAATGTGATAAAATGGAAAACCTACAACCAAGAATAATCTACATGGTAAGTTATCATTCAGAATTAAAGGAGAGATAGTTATTTTCCCAGACAAGCAAAAGCTAAAGGAGTTCATCACCTTGTAACTAGCATTATAAGAAATGTTAAAGGGAATTCTTTAAGTGTAAAAGAAAAGGCCAAAACTAGAAATAAGAATACATATGAAAGAAAAAAAAAATCTCACTAGTAAAGGCAAACATAGTAAAGGTAGTAGGCAAAATGGCAGTAAGTATATACCTGTGAATAATTACTCTAAATGTAAATTAACTAAGTGCTACGTTCAAAAGACATAGGGTGGCTGAATGGATAAAAAAACAAGACCCACACATATGTTACCTACAAGAGACTCACTTCATATCTAAAGACTAAAAGTGAAAGGATGGAAAAAGATATTCCATGCAAATGGAAATAAAAAGAAAACTATGGTAGCAATACTTAGACAAAATAGACTTTAAAACAAAGACTGTTAACAAGAGAGAAGGGTATGACATAATGATAAAGGGATCAATCCAACTACAGGATATAAAATTTGTAAACATCTATGCAGCCAACATAGGAGCATCTAAATACTGAAATAGTAACAGACATAAAGGGAGAGATCGACAGCAATATAATAATAGTAGGAGATTTAAACATCCACTTACATCAATGGATAGATCATCCAGACAAAATCAACAAGGAAACAATTGGCTTTAAGTGACATATTAGACTAGATGGACTTAATAGATAGGTTCAGAAAATTCCATCTAAAAACAGTAGAATATACATTATTTTCAAGTGCACTTCAGCATTCTCCAGGATAGATCATATGTTAGGCCACAAAACAAGTCTCAATAAATTTAAGAAGATTGAAATCATATGAAATATCTTTTCTAAGTACAGTAATATGCCACGAGAAATCAAATATAAGAGGAAAACTGGAAACAACACATATGGAGGCTGAACAACATGCTACTAAGAAACCAATGGATCAGTGAGGAAATCAAAAAATACCTTGTGACAAACGAAAAGATATGTGAAATCTAAAAAACTAAACAAATGAACAAACTCATAGATAGAGAGTAGTTGCCAAAAGGTTGGGTGGGAGGGGAATGGGCAAAAAAAGGTGAAAGGGATTAAGGGGTACAAACTTATAGTTATTAAATAAGTCACAGGGATGTAATACACAGCATGAAGAATACAGTTAATAATATCACAGTAACTTTGTACAGTGACAGATGGTTACTAGACTTCTCATGGTGATCACTTCATAAGTTATACAAATGTCAAATCACTATATTGTATGCCTGAAACTAAGATGATATCGTAAGTCAACTATACTTCAATTAAAAAGAATTTTACATTCCAAAATGAAAATTTTAAAAATAAAGGCAAATAAACTGGCAAAATGTAACTAAGCTGTTGACAATTTTTACAGGAAATCCATTTTGCAATCACCCTGGGTCTCACCTATTTGCACAGCAAAGGTTTTGTTTGCTATGCAAATACAGATGAAGCAGAAATCTAAGAGGTGAATGGGGTTGTTTACTCAGTAATCATCCGATGTTCTGTGGTTAAGTATGGGTATTAGTTAGACTTCATAGAAAAGGAACTCCAACAACTCAATACACATGCCCCTTTTTATCTACAGATCATGAATAAAGAAAATACTGCTTTCACTGATTTAACAAACCAATCAATCCAACACAAAATAAATATTTGGGAAATTGGTTTCTGTTTGTCTTCAGAACTTTTTTAAGAGCAGAGAGGCAAAGACAGGAAAACTCTGGTTACTCAGTCTTGCTGATAGAGATGGAAAGACATTCCTGATTTATAAAAAGAAGCCCGGCATGGGTTTAGTGAACAAAAAGAGAAGAGGAATGAATGTCTCCTCACCTAGAGCTACAATTGAAGCTGGAATGGAAGACCAAAGGGTCAACTGCCCAATTGGTCCTATAATAACTTGAGAAATCCCTCTCTTCTCAGCATCTGGTCACCAGATCTGTGGACTAAAATTGATATTTTTTTCTAAAAAACATCACTTACAAGTTTTTCTCTGAATAATAGTGATATATTAATGGGAATAAAAATTAACTGTAAATCTAACACAGAGAAACTATTGTTGATCTGACATAATTCTTCCAAAGCTTTTCCTACGCACAAACTCTTTTACAGACAATATGCTACCTCAATGTACTAGGTACTCTCCAGGTTTCTGCCATAATTGTTGTTAAACTTCAATGTAGTTATTTGATAAATAAGAATATGGCCTTTGGAATGAGACAAGGCTGGACTTAAATCCAGCAGTTTGGACCAAAATACTTAAACTCTCCATAGTTTACTTTTCTCTGTACTTCCTTCAATCATAAAATGCAGAAAATAATATCTTGTCAAGCCTCAAGATTCAGTGAAGATTTGGTGCAACAATGTACTTAAAGCACTACATATAGATCATATACCAGGTCTGACAACTAAGTTCATGAACTTGTTGCAATGATGTTGCTAATCTTTTTTGATATCAGAGGGATTATTAATTATGAATTTGTACCAACTGGGCAAACAGTTAATCAAGTTTACTATTTGGAACTGCTGAAGAGGCTGCGTGAAAAAGTTAGATGACCTGAACTTTTCACCCACAATTCATGGCTCTTGCATCATGACAATGCACCAGCTCACAAGGCACTGTCTGTGAGGGAGTTTTTAGCCAGTAAACAAATAACTGTATTGGAACACCCTCCCTACTCACTGGATCTGGCCCCCAGTGACTTCTTTCTTTACCCGAAGATAAAGGAAATATTAAAAGGAAGACATTTTGATGACATTCATGACATCAAGGGTAATATGACGACAGCTCTGATGGCCATTCCAGAAAAAAGAGTTCCAAAATCGCTTTGAAGAGTGGACTAGGTGCTGGCATCGGTGCATAGCTTCCCAAGGGGAGGACTTGGAAGGTGACCATAGTGATATTCAGCAATGAGGTATGTAGCACTTTTTCTAGGATGAGTTTTCAAACTTAATTGTCAGACCTCCTATTAAGCTCTAAATTAATAGCTATTTTAATTCATAAATTAATTAATTTATTATTAATGCATTAATTTTAATTCAATAATTTTTAAATCAAGAATTAACTTTTAATTCATAAATTAATAGTTCCTTTTAGTTAAGATGTGTTTCAAAATTAGTAATGTATACAGCTTGAGTGTTCATTTGTGTCAAGTTAATGTTTGGTAACCTGGATTCTGATATTTCCAGTGTGTATATCCTGACCAAGGATTGCTGACACACACTTCCTCCACATTTCTAGGCTGATTAGTTGACAAATGGAGAAACTCAGTCCCAAATCAGTTGCCACTGTTGGAAAGTAATCTAAAAACACCCCATCATTTTAAATACAGATGGGTAGCAAACACATCTTTATTTGCAGGTGCCCCATGTAGTATGACCTACAGAGGTGCAGCATTTATATGGTGACTAGATCACCTGAGTTTGAATCCCCAGTCTACATCCTACTAGCTATATGTCCCTAAGCCAATCACTTACCTTCATTTGGTCCCAGTTTACTAGTTTGTAAATAATAAATAAAGCTTAGAACAACGGCCAACACAAGGTAATTTGTAAAGCATCATACAGAGCTCTGTGAAATTCATATTCATAGAAGTACTGATCTAAAGTCTGTCTTAGTACCCCTAGAAGACTGAGACCTAGGCCCCCAAAGATGGCTGTGCCACCCACAGTCTGTCTAAAACAGCTCCTCTCTCAATCACCATGCAAATAGCTTTGACAATTCCAGATATTCCCAACATATATAATAATATTCAGTGAAGGAAAGGAGTATTTCTTCCAATGAATTGCTTTTTATTGCAAAGACAACCTTCGCCAGGAGCCCTCCTCAGACTGCCCCTCAGTTCCCATTGGCGAGGACTCGTTTGCATCTTGTACCTAAACTCGCCCCTCACAGGAATGACACCATCCAGAGTGACCGTAACTAATAATGGCTCATCCTCAGGCATATGGGAGAGTGGAAAGCTTGAATGATTTGGGGAGGGGGAGTCTTTCAAGAAAAAGAAGTAGGGGATGGGATAAGGTGGCAAGGAGAGTAGCTACAATAAGCAACCCACAAAATCTGGCACCAAATTATTAGTCGGTCACATCTACCATAGTTTAAGCACATACTTACTGTATACCAGACACTTGCTTGGTGTGCATTACAATTTTCATAACAATCCACTCCAGCGTAGCTTTCGGCCCCATCACTCCCATGGGAATGCTCATTTTGAGTCATTTCTCTACCCTCATATTTACCACTCAGTAGCAACAAGTACAATGAAACCTCTTACCCTGATCCCTCACAAGACCAGAGCCACTGTATCACTCAGGCCACCCTCAGTTTCTGGTCCTCAGACGAGCCTTCCTTGATCACCCTGTCTAATAGAGGGTTGTCCCTATCACGCAAGGCGTTCTTCCCACGTTATCCTAAATAACACTTAAGACTCTCAGAACTGCTTTATTTAATTATTTACTATCTGTCTTCCCAGCTAGAATGTAAGCTTCATGAGGATAGAGACTTTGTGTATCTTACTCAACAATGAAGTAAGTGTATCTTACTTCCAACATTTAGAATAGTGCCTGGCACATAGTAGCTACTCAATTAGTACTTATGGAGTGAATAAATGGTACTCTCAACGGTACATATTTTTGTTCTCAATGTACAGATGTTGACATAGAGAATCAAAGAGATTTTTTTTTAATTTTGTCCAAGGTCATCCGGCTTATAGCAAGCAAATTCACATTTTAACACTATGAGTGTCAAATTGAGCCAGTGCTCTGCAGCACTAAGAATTTAAATAACTTGTTTAGAACCAATTTTAATATTATTTTCTAACTACTCTATCACTTTTTAATGTGATCAAAGTTTGAATATTGCTAAATTGGTAGCAACAGTTAATGATATCTGCCCATTAGAGTTAAGAACTAGAATATTGAAGTTAATGAAGCTGCTGAGATAAGAATTCCAGGACCTATGACTTCTATCAAATGTCATCACTGAGTAAATAGAGATTAAATGGGATAGTATTATATGTTAAAGATCAGATATGTGAAACTTTATAAAAGCACAATGAAGTTTAAGGCGTTTTAACCAGAAGTTCCAGCTTGAACCCAAATTAGTGAAATGTTTTTCTTTCTTATGAATCATATGCTGATTTTATAAAGCATATTCTTTATCTCCTTATGTCTATAAGGCTTCCCTTTAATTCCTTCCAAACCTAGAGGGCTAGTTACAAAAGTCTAATCCATCAAAACACACATTTACTAAGCACATTTACCTCAGCTGAGGGCTGAGACTGCTTGGGGACCACGAAGCCTGTTGCAATTTATGATCTTTTCAAGTCATAAAAAGAAATGCCAGTTGCACTCAGTTCAGATCTGAAAGTCTAGAAGCTCATCCATTGCTGCCTCCAAGATCAGAAAGAACCTTTGGGGAAACTAGAATTCACCAGCGGCCCTGACATATCAGGAGGAAGCTAATAATGTCAGCATGTCCTGCTAATTAACAGTCCTCTGGGTTTCCTTAAATCATTTATTTATATATATATATAAAACTGTCAGTCACTCAGCTGGGCCTCAGAGAGCCACATGATGGAATTGACTTCAAATGTAGGTTTCATAGACAGCAAAAGGTTTAGGATGGTGTGACACTCTAGTTCAAAAGGAAAGGAAGGTAGCATTTGAAAAGCTACTATGCTTTACTCATTGCACCGTGGGCATCTCCAAACATTTGACGTGACAGAGCTGAGATTTCTAAACGCCCTGCACCTCTTTTTGTGCGTCATCAAAAGTTATTCAATACCCAAAAGAAAAATGCTTCCTTCCTGGGACAGGAAGCTATCGCGCTAAGAACAGCCAACGTGTCGTTTGCAGGATTGTAGCTTTGCAGCTGCAGTTCTCATAAACTGCCACGTGGGGGACAAGCCGCTGTGACCTAGGCCCTGCGACGGCCTCTGAAAGCAGAGCCGTCTGATCAGATCATTTCCCTTCAATATTAAAAAACAAATCTAGAAATGTAACTGCAAAGTCGAAGGGCCGTGTGTGTACATACATATACATGTATATTTATACACTGAAGCCTTCCAGCTAACAAGGCTTGAGAAACTCCCCAAGTTCCCTGCCTGTAGGTGTCAAATATTTCTCTGATTTTGCTTGTTTTTTCTTCTGATCTACACGCTAGAGTTCATTCCAGGCAGCTCCAAACAAAGGGTGGGTCTCACCTCTGGAAGAGCATGGCTACATTTCACACATTTATGAAGTCAGGGATAGCTCAAAAGCTAGAATCTTTCAGGAGAACAGTTGGGAAGAATACTAGTGACTCAGGTACTTCTGCACACTAAATATTTGAACCACACAATGTTGTTTTTTCACACTCACTTTGAAGCCATGTTGTTCTTTTTTTTTTCTTTCTTTGCTTTTTGTTGTTGTTGTTTTGCTAACATGAAAATGGAAGTGTCAAGCACATCTAGATACATTACATAGTCCAGCCCCCACTTCTCTACTGTCTTTGGGTCCCCGCCTCCCTCTTTATTCACCTTGATGAGAACCTTTCTTCTTATCAAAAAAGGCACTTAAAATGGAATGCTAATTTATTTGTGTCATCACTCTGAAAATTAAAAAAGGAACCCAATTATCTAAGCAGTGTTATAAGATAAAAAGGTACTGCTATAAATTTCCCTGTTCAGATGGAACTTTGAAGTGCTTTTTTTCTCTTGTCTTCAGAAAATGGCCGAAGGTTATACTTTGTCACAAGTTTTAGATGTTGTGACAAGTCTCAGAAAGGCACTCTTAAACCATGAACACAACCATACACATTTACACACACACACACACACACCATTCATGGAAAGCTTAAGAAGAACACCAAAACTCAAGACAGCTCAGGCCCTGGTTGAGACCATGATCCATATCAGGGATCGTGTGCTTGCAAGAAGAGAATCATCACCAGAATTTAGGAACAAGGCTAGCATTATAAACAAAAGGCCCACGGTCAGGCAAGTCAACCGCATTTTCTTTTAGGTTCATCACCAACTTGTTTCAGGGCTCTGTGGACAGCCTCTGGGAAGCTGTAACAAGTGTTCATAGCTCGTCTGGAAAGCAGGGCCTAGCCCGAGCAGGAAACACATCTGTGTCTGGTCCAGAAAAGAATGCTTGAGGAGAAAAGCCAGTTCAAGAACCTGGTAGTTCTTTCCACTCGAAGATCAGTATGTGCTGTCTGAGCCCAGCCCAGCTCCCTTGTTAGTCTATAAGATTTCCTTTAAAATATATAAACAAATTTAATTAATTAATTAATACTACACAAAACTACAAGATGAGCCAAAACCACTCACCACTTCAGAATAGGGGTAAATATAGGGACCCATGGACTATTTCATCGTGAGAGATAACCTTCATGGAAGTCAACCAGGTCCTCAAACTTTACGGTAATAGCCAAGAGCTCAGAGATGTTAACAACTTTTGGGGAGGTTAATTGGTATGGCTCTTTTTTCTGCTTCTGTTAAGAGCTTAGGCTTTAGAGTTAGGTGGTTTAACATGAGCTCAAGAGTAAATTCCATTACATTCTAAGCTCTGTCACTTGAACATGTTACTTAACTACTGTATAACCCTGTTTTCTCATCTCTCAGATGGACATATTATAGTAACAGGATTTACTTCACAAGTTTACTGGTAGAATTAAATAAGATAAACCTTGTGAAAGGCCTGGCTCACAATAAACCCTCAATAAATGTCATGTATCATGATCATCATCAATGATAATAATAATAATATTCTCTCTGTTACAATGAATAATAATAATAATAGTAATAATAATAATAATATCATTCTCTCTGTTACAGTGAACAAAGTAACTTTCTCCCTGGTAAAAGCCAATGGTGCCCTACACATCGGAGAACTTTAGTGAATCTGTTAGTACCTTTCTTTCCTTTTTCTTTCCTTTAACTTCAAACTCTCTCCTTATTTACTGGATTTTTCCAGCAGCATTTAATCATATTTTACATGCCTTCTTTTACAAAGCCGCCCCCCCCACACCCGATTTCATCTTCTAATAAATGCTTTTTCCCTCCTTGCCTAAAAAAGTCTTAAAATAGTTGCCTTCACATGTGATTCAATTTCCTACTTCCATTCTCATCTCAACCCACCCCATTATGGCTTTGACCCCTAAAGTTACTTCCATTTTTCTCAACTCCAATGGATACTTTTTAATCTTCATATAACTAGAACTTTTAGCCACACTCAATATAGTTTACTACCCATTTATTAAAACATGCAGGGGTATTTTTTTCCCTTTATGTAACATATTCTACTCTTTTTCTGTGAATATTAGATTCCCTCTCTGTTCAGTCCCTAGATCTCTTTGGTTCTCATTTGTATTCTCACCATCAGTGATCATGTTTAATCCCATAATTCCTCATATCTCCAGCTAAAATCTCTTGGTACATAGAAGCAACTATCTCCTTGACTTCTCCCCTTGATGTTTTCTGGGATTCTAGATTTACCATATCTAAAATGAACCCCTGATATTTACACACATGCACTCAAATATTCTCCCCCTCATGTGATTGCATTTCCATATCTTTCCATCTCTATTTTGAGTAGCCTTGGTTTCATTCTCCTATCACACTGAGGGGCATCTTTAGAGCAATAGCATAGTGGCTTTTCCAAGCACACAAAAACAGTTCTATTGCTTTCTCTTTGCAATAATTTATCATGAAGTATTCATTTTTATGCTTTTCAGAAAGTATATTGTATGTGAATCTTTGTGAAGCTAGTGAAAGGAATTTTTACAACCTTGAGAAGAGTTAAAATTGTATAACAGGAAAGCAAAGAGAAAGAAACAATCAACGTTCAGTGTTTCAGGGGAGTTTTTTTATTTTGAAGCTCAAAAAATAGACCTGAAATCCTCATCAGAAGCAGTAGTTTTGAAAATCAAGGCTGTTGATTTGTAAGAGATTTGTTTTGTTGAGACAAAAAAAAATAAAATAAAATACAGGCTTTTGAGCTTCAAAAGGGAAGTTTCTGGGGGAAGTGGTGTATAGTTGATGTCATAACAATTTGCTATTATAGAACAGGACTTCAAATCACCCAGCCTCTGAGGAAAATGAATGAGTTCTTCTAGGCTAAGAAAGGACTGCAGGATTGAATAGAACAAGGTGTGATCTTAAATCTGACCAGACCTGGTGAACCATGTATAGAGAAACAGAGTCATTATTGAGAGAGAACTGAGTCCAATTGGTCTCCAGCATCAGAAAGCTGCTTGGGAACAAAATGGCGACCATTAGGGCCCTGGAAACAGGATCAGGGCCATTTAGATTCCAGGGTCTCAAGTACACAGAACATAACCTGCACAGGAAAGGGCAGGATCGTACTCCTGATGGCCATGTCCCCTCAAGCTTACACACTTTTAATTTCACAAAGAATCACAACCAGAAAGGAACAGAACAGGGCCTTCTAAGGGGTGAGACCCAAGGTAGGTACCCCTCTTCTCTCAGTCTAACCATAGTTGTAGACTTGTTGGATCATCTCACTCATAAGTCAACACCACAGATCTCAAACAGGTACTTAAAACTTCCTGATAATCCTACTACATTCCCTTCCTACATTCACACCCTCACTTTCCAAAATGGTTATCTAACGCCTCTCCTCTCTTCAACCTCTAACACATTCTCCCCCTCCTCATTTTCAGCTTACCTCATATTTCATGGAGAACATACAGACCGCCTAAGGGAAATTTCATTAAGTTTCCAACAAACCTACCTGCTACCTATAAATCTATTACCCTTGCATCTCTTTTGTTACAGTAAACAAACTCTTCCTGCCAAGGCCAAGGCCAGCTTTTCTGAATCTCACCCCTGCTTGCCTTCTCAAAGACCCTGCTCCTATAATTACTACTTTTTTCTGCTGGATCATTTCCAAACATACTTAAAGGTATTCCCCTTCCTTTAAGGAGAAAAAAACAAAAACAAAACAAACACACAGACAAAAAACATCCTCACCTAAACTTATGTGTCCTTTATACCAAGTTCCTCATGAGCTTTCTCTACAGTTGTGATTACCTCTTTCTCACCTTCCATTCTCTCTTCCACTCACTGTTCTTTTTTCTTTTTTTTTCTTTCAGTTTCAGGTGCCAAAGTCAATAATATTCTCCATCTTATCAAATCCAATAGTCACTCCTGGGTCTTCCCTTGTTTGAATTCTCAGTAGCATTTGGCACAGTTGACTTCCATTCTCTCATTCTTAAAGCACTTTCCTCGCTTAGAGTCTGTATCATCACATTCTTCTGGTTTTCTCTTACCTCACTGGATGCTCCTTCTCAGTTTCTCCTGCTTGACTTCTAAACGCTGGCGTTCCCCAGGTTTGGTCCTCAGGGCGTCTTCTCCAACCTACCTACCTTCTCTTCCTACTTACACCATTCATTCAGATGGCTGTAAATACCATACATATGCTCCCAACTCAATGGAGTCCAGACTTATGTATCCAGCTGCTTCTTGACAACATCATTAGAATATTTAAAATGCATCTCAGAACAAACTGTTGCTTTCTCTATCCCAAACTTGTTCTTCCTCCAGTCTTTTTCACCACAATAAATTTTTCTACCATTCACCTAGCTGCTCATTCCAAAACGTAGAAGCCGCCTTTCTTTCCTTTCTTACACTCATTTCCTATTTCTAATCCAACAGTGGTCCTGTCAACTACTCCTTCAAATTATACACCAATGTGTCCACTTTTAACCACCTCCATTACTGATACCTTAGTCCAAACTAATATTATTTCCCACCTGGACCATAAAATAACCTCTGAACTGGTGTCCCTAACTCTGTACTCGCCTTTTCACAGTCCATTCTGCACACAGAAGTGTTCTGTTTTCTTTTAAATACAATTTGATCCTGTCATTCTCATGATTTAAAAAAAGTGAAAGTGTTGGTGTGATGGTGAGAAATGGTCATATTTTAAAGGTATAAATGACAGGATTTCTTTTAGATTGGGTTTGCTTCTCATTACCCTTAGAATAATATCCAAGCTCTTGGTCAGGGTCCACAAGTCCCGAAGTGACTCTTTCCTACATACCTCTTCAACCTTATTTCATACCACTCTTTTCCTCCATCATCTAGTTCAATCCACACTGATCCTAGTTCTCTCATGAAAACACAGGCCTCTGGGCCTTTATACTTGTTCTTCCTTCCAACTGGGATGTTCTGCCCCCAAATTTTTATATATCATTCTGGTGTCAGCTCAGATGTCACTGCACAACAAGACTTTCTGTAACTACCCAAGCTAAAGTAATTCCCCAGTCACACTCTATTATCTCACACTGTTAGTATGTTTATAGAAGTGATTACTACTTCATACTTTGTTCATTTTTGTCTCCTTGTTAATCATGAGAGTAGAATTTGATTGATAGTGTTCACTGTAGTATCTCCCTTAATTCTAGAAACGTGCCTGGCACACAGTATATACTCACTAAATATTTACTGCACTATTAAATTAGTAAGTTTAAGAGAATATTTTGATGTCATCTGTGTTAAAGGGCCATGTTAGCTATTCTTCTTATCATCTGGTGAGGGTATTCACTGGTGAGGATAGTCATTTAACAACTGCAGGCATGTCACCCACAGAATACCTAGCTGAAGTGATGTCTATCTGTAGCTGAGACCTTGCTAAACCTAATCTCAACTGCCTCAGGTGGACACACTCCCCTTCTCAATGACCCAAGAGAATCATATAACACCCAAAATAGGAAATGGAGTCCTTGACATAAAAAATAATGGTGATAACATAAAAGAAAAAATTCTAATATGTGTACTTTGGAGAGACTAGGCCAAGGTGAAATGTAACCACTTTTTACCTACTGCTTTACATTTCCAGACATATCCTAACTCAAGGTCTAATATTCTTTGTGAAATAATGTGTTGGTTTCATTTGATAACGTAGTCAGGGGCTATGATGACCAATATTTTATACATACCCCTCAGGTCTAAACCAAGTATAACAGAATGAAAGAAATGTAAAAGGACGTTTTAATTTAATTCAGAGATTGATTACTTTAGAGTCTACTTATATAATTAATATTATAATTAATGGTAGTTTAAAAGATACATTTGAGTTATGTGAAGAATTTAATAGGCTCTTCTCTAGGATTGGCAATAAATTTAAAATGTCAAGCTTTTCTTTTGCTGAAATGCATTGAGGGAGCCACGAACAATCCAAAGTACTTCATGTTCTTTGTAATGTGAAAGGACAAGTAAATACAGCTTCCTGTAGCACAATTTCGCAAATGCCAATGTAAAAAAATGTCCTTTTCTTTTAAAATTTCATTTGAGGCTAGTTAATAACAAGGCCCCCAGTCAAAGCCCAACAAAGCAGTCAGCTGTAAATGTCCTTTGTCACAGCACTGAGAATGTGCCAAATATGGCAAGTTCCTTTCTGACTGTAAATGATTTTAGGGCATGTCAATACTAGGAAGTCAAATAAGCACATTGCCAAAATGGAAATACAGTCACAGTCTCCTACTTCCAGGACTGATGGCAAAATAATACAGATTCCTGGGTTACTTAACCCAACCCTAGAAGAGCACAGAAGAAAGAGGGGAGTAAAGGTTACAGGAAATAATACACACAGAAAACACATACAGGTGTGAAAACTCTGGGAGAGCAAAAGCTGTTTCTAACTGGAGGAGATGTGGGAGATAGATGACTGACTGCAGCCTGGAACCAACAAGAGCCAAACCAGCAAGAAGGGAAAAAACCTTCTAGGTCAGTTCTTGCCTCTCCCCACATTAGTCTGGTATGATCATAGCCTGGCCTTTGACTATAGAAACTGGCACATGAGTTCAAGTTTCCCTGATGAAGGCACTGCAACATCTCTGCTAGGGTGCAGAGTAGATGACAATATATGAGCTCCTGGACAAAACTGAAAACCAACTTTTCCAACGCTTTTTCCCTCAAGCTGTTAAACTGCTAGCTTCCAACCTAAAGATACTGCATCCTCCTCTTTATTAATTTTAAAAATATTTTAGATCTAATATATGTTTTTTATTGACATATGTTTGACATATAACATTCTGTACATTTAAGATATACATGTTTATTTGACACATTTATATGTTATAATATGATTGTCATTGTAGAGATAGTTAGCACCTCTACCATGTCACATAATTATTTCTTTTTAGGGGTTGGAATAATTAAGATCTAGTTTCTCAGCACATTTGATGATTATAATACAATATTGTTGTCTATATTCACTATACTGCTCATTAGATCTTCAGGGCTAATTTATCTACTAGTTGCAACATCTGTCCTATATCCCCATTTCCCACCCACCCCAGTAACCACTATTTTACTCTGTTTTATGAGTTTGGCTTTTTTAAATTTCACAAATAATGATATCATACAGTATTTGTCTGACCTATCTCTCTTAGCATGATGTCTCTTCGTTAATTTAAAGGTGAAATTCTGAGTTGCTAAGGGCCTGGAGGACACAATTATTGATCCCTAAAGCTTGAATTGGACATTGATGGTTTAAAATTGATAGAGAAAATAAGGGAGTAAATAATAATAATAATAATAATAATAATAATAATAAGGAAAAACACAGAGTGCAAACAAATAATGAAAAATGTTCATATTCATCATCTATATCTATTTGCTCAAAGACAAAATGAGTTGTGACCAAAAAGGGGTCAGTATTATTTCTTTAGAATTAGCCTTAATGTTTCACCAAAGCCATGAGTTATTGTTTTCAAGGTTTTTAAAAAATCGTTGTAACAACTAGACAAAATTGAGCATAATGTGTGTTTTAACCCTAATTTGTTTTGGCTTATATAGAACCTTCCATGGGCTGTCCAACTTCTTGGTTTGAGACCTCATATCAAAATATCACTTCCTATTTCCTTGACTCTGTGTCAAATGTTCAGGTTTTAGATGCCCTTGTGCATTGGTTACTAAGGTAGTTATTGCTATTGAAAGCAATAGACTATCCCTAATATCTTTAAATATTAAGTTTTACCCTAAAGTACACAAGCACATGCAAATGTTATGATTTGGGCCTGAGGCATTGAACAAATAGACAGAGAAGTAAGGGAAAGATGTCCTGGATATGAATAGTTAATAGTTAATTAACTCATGGTACAGATGCTTCTCCTGCAAACAATTAAGATTTGACAATATAACAGTAAATATCAGGTAAAAAAAATACCTGTTTTTGCCTTCAATAGAATACCCACAACATGAAGGAAAGTTTTCGTTTTAACACCAAAGTCCTCAAAAGCAGGACTGGGTATAAAATTCTGTTCAACCTCTTAGTATTACTGATGAAGGGGTTGTTATTTTATTTATTACATTCATTCACAGGTTTATATTAGGAAAAGAAAATGACATTTAAGAAATTAATTGAGTTCAGGGCAAAAGATATTTTACATTTGATGTTTTTCAAAGTCTAAATATAAATTAAAATGTCTGTCAAAGCATGTTTCTGAATTTTTATAAGACTATAATTATACACATTTTTAATAACCCCATTAGGCAGGATACTTTAGAAAACATTGAAGACTTGGATTATTATGATTAGCATAATAATTAGGTCATTCATCAGAGAAAACTATGAATAATTCATTCTAATTAAGTAACTGATAGAACAGTAAATCAACCATCAGTGCTAAAGCCAGTGAGTTATGGACTGTAGGAAATCACCAGTAAAACTAACTTCTGGGTTCAAGATAATAAATTAAAATGTTATTAAATATTTGTTCCATTAATAGAAAAATCACCAAAACTTTTTTCTTGGACTTTGCATTTCTGACAGATTTGTCCAGGTATATGACACACTTCACAGCTGCTGCATAACTTGAAAAATAGAAAAAAGGATTAGACGTCAAAGATATGAGAGGAAAACGTGCCTCTCTTCTACATAATAAATGTTGCCATTGTGTTGCTTTTCTCTGGCTATGCCAGGTGACTGATCTTTGAAATTAGGTGCAGGAATATGTATCATATAGGGAAGAAACAGCTCATGGAGAAAACAGGTAGATAAAACCAACTGCTCCAGTCCATTATGCTGGTGTAATGATTCATTGAAAGAACAAAAGATCCTGTGTAACACTCTGTAAAATGAATGCCAATCTTCACAGGAAAAGTACAGAATCAGCTTGTAAGGCCTGTTGGGATCCCGGGCCTCAAAACAATCTATTATTAAATATTCTGCTGCTTCTTCTGGTTTAGCCAGAAGGGAAACAGCCTCAGAGCATGTTTATCTTCCAGAAGACAGAAGAATCAATGTAAAGATTTTCACAAATGATAACTATTAAGATATAAGGGAAACCTAGTACCTGAAACTCTAACATATAAAAGTATTAATTTGAAGTTTAAAACACAATAGCCTTTATATCCAAGTATGTTTCTTTTTTTTTCTTGTCGTCTATGAGTATATGATTATAGATGGCCAAGTAGACTCCAGAATTTGGAAAGACCAAACAGAACCCAATTTGTGACAATAACTAAAAATCAAGCATTAGGGAATATGAAAAAATTCAACTGAGCATGGAAACTTGGAACTTGTACTCTGTGCAGAGCGGAGGACACATTGAATAAATAACCATTTTGCTTCAATACGAATTGCCTGACTGACCCCTCAATTAACTTCCTGACTATACCCCTGACTTCTGAAATGCTACTGTTGAAATACTCACTGGATTTTAGAGTAGCAATGATCGCTGATTAGTAATCCGGTAGACTTTGTACATCAGCCAAGAAACACTGCAATTGGAAATCTCCACACCACCATTCTCCAAGACAGTCAGGCCACAAACATAGGAGCCATCCCTAACTTTTTCTTCTCGATTTCCTACCTCACTGGCCTCCCTCCGCAAACATCTTTCCACACAATCAGAGTCCTCATTGACATTGCTTTTGCTCATGCACTAATCACCTCTTATTGTAGTGATGAAATAGTCCCCTCTTGGCTTTTGTGCCCTCCTACATGCCCCACTCCAACACAAATATGATCATAGCAGTGAGTTATTGAAGCAGTGAGTTTCTTCAATAATACCTCATGTGTTTGCTTCCATTTGGTACCTATAAACTTTGCCAGCATCTGCCTTACCAACCCTATAGCAGACTACAATCCTTGCAGATATCAGAATTTGTCATGCTCTCAAGTCTACACACATATATTCTGAGTTCAGTCAAATTGGGGCTTTCACCCCTGTAGCTATTACTCCAAGGTCAATGGCATTTGGTTGTAAATTCATATTTTAAAACAATCCCAAGATACCATAGTGCCAGATCTTGCTCCGTTTACCCAGTCTCCTCATTTCAAACATTGTTATTAACAGCACGGAATGTGATCCCTCTGCATAAAGGTTAAGAGGGTTTCATCCACCCTGACCAGTGCAGATCGCAAGCTAATGTACTATGAGATCACTTAGCACCAAAGGCAGATCATAGAGGGATTGCCTGAAACCAGCAGCTAGGACTGTTTAGAAATAACTGGACAACTGCCCTGATGATAAAGCCCAGTGCTTTTTATTATTTATTCAGAAACAAAATAAAGAGCCCATACTGTCTTTCATTTCTTACATTTTTGCAACCCCTCGGGGTATTGAGAGAACTTTCCCTAACCTATTAATAAATACACACAAAAGAAGATGCTAACATCATTTCCACAGACGACCACCCCCAAAAAAGAAATTTTTAACTAAAGACTTCAGATACTAAATAATTTTATTTCTGTACTAGTACGATTTAAGCAATCTATTTCCCAGAAAGAGCCCAGCAACACTGGCCCAACTTGTTCAAAAAGAAGCATCAATATCAAGGAATTAATGTTAATTTGTGTGTTACATTTATGAATCCAAAAGAGTCTTTACACACAGAGATACCACTAACGTGTTTACAGATGAAATTATATATGTCTGAAATTTGCTTTAAAATAATGTAATAGTGGGGTGGGGGGGGTAATCACAAATATAACACGATTGGCTATGAGTTTATTTTTAAGCTGAGTGATTAGTACATGAGACTTAATTATACAATTTTCTCTTCTTCTGTATAAGTTTTTAAAATCATAAAAACTCTTTTTAAAAACAAATAATAGATTTAACCTATTGATCCCAGTAGTTCCTACAAAAGAGGAAACCACCACAAGGGTTTCGGGCCTCCTTTGGGAGATTTTCCTGAAGTCTTTCTATAACACCCCTCTGTACTCTGCTTGAAAAATCATCTCCTCTCCCATGCCCCATCTTTCCTAAGTACTATTCATTCTTCAAAGCTGAGTTGAATCACGCCCCTTTTTGGAAAGCTTTATCCTAATGACTTCCTCCTTCCTAAATCAGAGTAAAGGTCCCTATTACAGGCTCTCCTAGCACCCCATGTTTCTTTTATCCGGGCTCTGAATTGTTTGCATTTGCTTACTTGTCTGTCTGCTCCACTAGAATCTACAATAGAATCCAAGTTTTTGAAAATAAATAAACATTTATCTTAAGAAACAATCTTAAAACACTCACAATTGGCTTCATCTTTAGACCATGATTTTCTGACAGTTCTCTGGATTTAATCTGTGGCCTGATGACCTTTCTTGCTTTCAGACTCTTCTACCATGAGGAGAGGCCAGGAATGAAAAAGTTTAATTTCAAATCCAGCAATTCCTTAATCCTCTATATTTCCTTTAAAATGTGCTTGAAAACTGAACTGTTTCTTTTTCAACTTATCTCTCTATGTTTGTATTTTACAATAGACAGTGAGATGAAGTAAGGTGGCACCATCAATTTTCTGCCTGGAAATCTTCTTAGCTAGGTCACTGGGTTCCTCAGTGATCCATGTCATTACAGGAAACATTATTTATAGACTTTGTTCTATTACATAACAAGGGTCTCTTTCCTTCCAGCTTCCAATAACGTTTCTCACTCTCCTTCAATCCTTCACCACTAGGCTGCACAAGGCCCTTTTAGCAACTGCTAACATCATCCTCACAGCCCCTTCAGATTTTATTAACATCTCTTCAAGTCTACCCAACATTTCATTTATTTTCATGGCATCACCCCATTTTCAAACACCAAAATCTGTTCTTGTTATCTACTACTCCATAACAACACACCCCAAAACTTAGTGGCTTAAACAATTATTTTCTAACCTCTCATGGTTTATTTGGGTCAGGAATTAGAGAAAGACTTAATGGGCCAGTTCTAGTTCAAGAATTCTCAGGTGATTGAAATCAGATGATGTCTGAAGATGGAACAGCAAGAGAATGGAGCATCTAGGGGCTGCCCAGACATCTCTCCCCCCTTCATGTAGTCTCAGAGGCTTTCCATGTAGTCTCTATGCATGGGATAGTTTGTGCTTCCTCACAGCTTGGTGGTCTCACAGCAGTCAAACTGTTTACAGGTGACTGAAGTCTCTAAGAGAAAGCATTCGAGTGCCTAAGGGGGAGGTCCTATTGTCTCTTATAACCTATCTCAGAAGTCATATTTCTTGTGTCACTTCCTTGTATTCTGTTGGTCTTTCCCTCACTACACTGTAAAGAGACATCAATTCATAAGCCATTCTCCTACTGAGAAGGATAAACATATCCTAATGAAAAAGAACAAATACTTTCGTGACAAAGTTAAACATTAGTACATTTTTCTCTTGAGTCAATGATTATTTTTGTGGTTTTTTTCCCCTAATGTAGAATTCATGATGTCCCTAAGTTTAAGCAGGTCAAGTTTGGCAGATGCCTTCCAGAGATTTCCATATTTGGTCCCTAGCTTATCTCTCGAGTTTCATCATCTGCCTCTCCCGCATGTGTATAATTTGCATCTTGGCAAAGTTCCCAGAACAGACCATGCTGTTTCATACATCAGCATTTTTATTTCTACTCTAACTTCTACATAGAATATGTTTCTGGCATTCATTTCTCCACTTACTTCCCACTCCTCATTCAAAACACAGTTGAAGTGATTCTTCTCTAATCCCACAAGGCCCCTCTCCTAAGATCCACAGCACCATGAGTATGCCTATATCACAACTACCACAACACTTAAATTAATGTTTTGAAATGATCTATTTTCATGCCTGTCCAGCTCAACAGCCTAACAGTTCCTCGAGAGCTCAGACTATGTCATACTCATCTTTCGATACCCAGCTCCTACCACAGCCCTTGCCACAGAGCATGTAATCAATAAATATTGAACAGAATTCAACTCAACTAAAATTTGTTTTGGAACAGAACTCTGAGTTTATACAATCATAATCACCCCCAGAATGAACCCTGCGGGTAAACAAAATAGCCAGTTTCCAATGCAGGAAATTTAAGATGCAGAAAAAGGACCATTGGCAAACTTTGGCTAACATCCATCTTTATCATCCTTTAATTAAAAAAATTTTAAGTGCCAATCAGTATATTGTGCCTGGGGCACATTAATAATTATTAAACCATTTCTTGATAATATTATAATGCACGACTTAGCAAAGTGGTTTTTAAACCTTGCTTTTTGGGTTTAGGGTGGGGGTCATTTTGCGGGTTGGGTTTTTTGTTTTGGTTTGGGTTTGGGTACGTATGTTGAGGAATGATTTTTTTTTTTTTCCTCAACAAAGCATGAGCAGAAAAATCAATCAATGAAACAGATAAAAGTGAGTGAGTTGAGGTTGGATGGAGTGGTGAGGGAAACCGTGCCTTAGGACCCCACTGCTCCCTAAAGCTCACCGTGATAACCATCTATAGGTGGCAAGCAGGGTCCTTAGGTGGAGCACAAGGAGTCTGAACTTGATGTGGAGGAACTCTCTACCCTCTTCCATCATCACAGTCACTTATTTCAATTCTTTCTTTCTTGGGGGGCGGGGGTGGGGTGGGCAAGTAGATTCTACAACTGCCAAACTTCATCTGTATTCAGAAGTATCATGTTTCACGGCTTTTAAGTTTCTGAAGTGGCTAGAGAGTGTTGAAGAGGTGGAGAAAAACAAATGGCAGTGGAGGTTGTTCTAGAAATGATATATAATTACCTGCCTGACTTGCTTTATTATCTTTATTATTATTTAACATGTATTGTCTGAAAGTGCTGAAGGTCAGTGTTGATCAGTTTTTACTGTGCATGCGAAGCACCTGGGATCATGTTAAAATGAAGGTTCTGACTCTGTAACTCAGGAGCAAGGTCAGAGATTCTATGTTTCTTAACAAGCTCCCAGGTGGTGCTGGTGTTCCTGCACCACAGATTATACTTTGAGAAGCACTGAAGGATGCAAAAAATGGACGAGATAGTCTCTAACTCTCAGAGTTTACAGTCTCATAGGAGGTACAAACCTAAACCATAATCGCTCACATACAAGGCAGCAAAGGATCAGCACTGAAGAGAATGCTGAATGCTAAGCACCCTTGAGGTCCTAGCAGAAAATATGCAACATAGGCAGTTTTCAAAATCTCACATCAAGTGCTTTAAGAAAGTAACAACAACAACAAAAATCAGGAGTCCCACCAGAAATCAGTCAGTGGGTCCCCAAAGAAATTAAATACACTATCCCAGATTTCCCATCCCTTTCCTGTTCCTTTTCTTAGCATAGCAGGAGAATTTATTACCAGCACATTTCTGCTTTCTTGTCACAGAGAGATCAATAAAGCAATATGGATCCCAGAGACAGGAAACTAGAAAATGGTGCTTCCTCATGGTTCTGAAAAAAGCCTCCTAGACTGGGTCAATATTCACCCCACAGAGATGTCACCTTGCAGAGACAATAAAACTATCAGGCCAAAAAACTGTGCTTGTTATCAAACAGCCTGGCCCACTCCTACTCCCCGGTGTGTAGTTGAAATGTTAAGTGTAAGACAAATGCAAAACTGCCCACACACACAACTGAACTGCTTTGGAAAATTCCATGGTGTGTGACAGGTTGTTTTTCTGAACTCACATTTTGTTAACAGATGAGCAGTATCAAACCTGTACTTTCAAAACACAGTTTTACAAACGCGATTTCTTTGCAGTGAAACCACAAAATCACAGGATGGAACTGCATGCCATCCTAAGTGTGCTTCAGGATTTCACTCTCAGAACATCTGCCTCTAAGACACATACAGAATAGCTTGACCAACCTGCAGCCAAACAGTGAACAATCCTCTTGCTGAAGGAGTGTGCTCTGAGTTTCATGGAGATCTGACTATTTCTCAGAAAGAAAATTCTGTCTCCGTGTTGCTCCTTGTCTTTTTTCCCAAACTGATGATACTGCAGTGACAGGCTGCACTCTGTTAAAAAAAAAAAAAAAAAAAAAAAATTTAATTGAGTGAATTTTAAGATCTAACTGGCTTTATTAAGCAGCTCATGAATCTGGACAGCATGTCATGTAGCAAAAGAGAAGAAAATGGAAGGTTTTTATAGGAAGAAGGGTGGGGCAAGGAAGCTATTAACAAAATAAAAGAAAGGATTATTTTTAGACTAGGATCCCTTTGCGGGGGAAGGGAATGGCAAGGGTTTTTATCATGCAGATTTTCTTTTCTTTCTATAAGTCCGGGGTAGGGGGTGGAGAGGTTACTCATTATCTTACTGGTGCTTGAAGAGAAAATTCTAGACTGGTTGATTTAAGATTATGTGTCTGGGAGTAGTTGAAACAGCAATTAGGTCAAGAATTAAATCTAGGTTTTATATCGTGGGCTTTCGCACAAGTGGTGCCATTTTGGGCCTGTAGTTTTGTCTCTTTTACAACTGTATAGAAGGAAACATACAGGATTTAGAAGTACACCAGATTTTAGGCTTTGGGCAATCTCTCCTAAGACTAGGTTTCTCACCCATAAAACAAAGATAATAAAATCTATTACAATTACCTAACAGGATATTATGAGGATTTAAAGAAGCAAATGTATGTGAAAGAACTATAGAAACTATACTATAATAATTGTGATAACCAATATTTATTGAGTGAATACCATGTACCTGGAATTTTCTATATATTATTTCATTTAATACTCACAGTAATCCAATAAGGTAGGAATTGTTATTATCATTTTACAGATAAGAAAACTGAGGCTTAGAGAGATTAAGTAACAGGCAGGATGCACATTCGTTAATTTTTGGCCTCCAGCATCCACTGTCCTTTCTCTTCAACCCTCCAATTTCCTCTTGGGGAATCATATATCATTCATCAAAAATAGTCTTAATACGTAGCAAAGTCGTTGACTTCTATTGTAAAAGTTGAAGGCTCAGATTCTTCTTTTCACTAGATTAGTACTGGAAGGGAGAAAAATTTAGCTAACACTCTTTTCTGGGACTTTGACCCTTGAGGAAGTGGTGCAAGGATTTGAAACACGATGAGGTCCTATTCATTCAGAAGCAGTACCCTGATCTGATTGTTTCTATTTTGAATAATTTTCTTTAGTGTTTGTTTCCTTGCCCCACCCAAAACTATTGGTTTCTGCCTTTTTAAAGATATGGTTCTCCTATCTTCAAATGTGTTACTTCTTGATAGTTTACCCGTACATTTTCTTTTTTCTTAACTTAGCCAATATTTGTATCTTTGAAATCAAACAAAGTTAACTGATAACAGCCCCAAATTCAAAGCCCATGCTCTAAACCAATAAATTACACTTTCTTAAAAGGTCACTTTAAGTATTAAAATGTACAATGTTTCTCTTCTCCAACCTACAGATGTATTAATCCATGATCCACCTATTAGTTCATATGGTAATTCTGCCTTCTAAAAATAAATGTGAAAAATACTTCTCAAGCGATAACTTAGAAATTGTCTAAGCACCATAGATTTAAGGTGAAATATTTTTTTGCATATATGTCCTCAGGTAAGGGAAACAAAAGAAAAAATAAACAAATGGGACTACATCAAACTAAAAAGTTTTTGCACAGCAAAGGAAACCATCAACAAAACGAAAAGACATCCTACTGAATGGGAGAAGCTATGTACCAATGATAAAGCAGATAAGGGGTTAATATTCAAAATTGATAAAGAACTCATACAACTTAACACCAAAAAAACAAACAGTACAATTTGAAACATGGGCGGAAGACCTGAATAGACATTTCTCCAAAGAGGAAACACAGATGGCCAACAGATACATGAAACATGCTTAATGTCACTAATCATAGAGAAATGCCAATTAATACCACGAGATATCACCTCACACCCCATCATCAATAAATCAACAAAAAACAAGTATTGGCAAGGATGTGGAGGAAAGGGAACTCTCATGCCCTTTTGGTGGGATTGTCAATTGGTGAGCCATTACGGAAAACAGTATGGAGGTTCCTCAACAAATTAAAAATAAAACTACCTTACGACCCAGAAAATTCCACTTCTTACAATGCAGAAAATTCCACTTCTGGGTATTTATCTAAAGAAATCCAAAACACTAATTCAAAAAGATATATGCATCTCTGTGTTCATTGCAGCATTATTTACAATAACCAAAATATAAAAATAACCTAAGTGCCTATCAATGGATGATTGGATAAAGAAGATGTGGTACCTATGTAAAATGGAATATCACTTGGCCATAAAAAAGAATGAAATATTACCATTTGTGACCTAGATACGCTAAGTGAAATAAGTCAGACAGAAAAAGACAAATACCATATGACCTCACTTATATGTAGAATCTAAAGAACAAAATAAACAAACAAACAAAACAGAAACAGACTAAAAAATACAGAGAACAAACTGATGATTGCCAGATAGGATGGGGGCTGAGGATCTTGGTGAAAAAGGTAAAGGGACTAAGTACAAATTGGTGGTTACGAAACAGTTATGGAAATGTAAATTACAGCATAGGGAATATAGTCAATAATATTGTAATAAATATGTATGGTGCCAGATGGGTACTAGACCTATCGGAGAATCACTTTGTAAGTTATATTAATGCATAACCACTATGCTGTATACCTAAAACTAATACAATATGAAATGTCAAGTGTAATTTAAAAAATAAAATAAAATCTGTCAATAAAAATTATAATTTGATGGAATAATTTCTTACTATTTTTATTAAAATTTACATAACCACTTGATTTTTAAATATTTATCAATAAAAATGAAGTCTAAAAGACAGTGCTAGAAATTAGAGTGATTTGTAATATTTTTATTCTGTCATGAATTTATGCACACTTATTTCATCACACATTTCCCATTTCAGTCCAATATTTCTAAATATTTCCAGAAAGTTTCATAATTTTTCTCATTTTTATATTTTTCTATATTTCTAAGAGCTGCCATTGTCTTTAGTAAGTTTTATGATTACTTTTCTTTTAATTATGAAAGAAAAATTTTAAAGTCAACTACTTGACAAATGCTAAGAAATATAATGCACAGAGACAAAAAGTGAATATCTTTGGTAGTTCATTTTATTAATTCAAATAAGAAAAGCATTTACATATATATATATGTAAAAAGGCAAATTAAAATTGGAAAACAAGGTGGGCGATTTGCCCTGCGTCCCACAGTGGACCTCTCCCGCTGCAGGGGCAGCATATCCAGCATTAACTTCAGCTAATAACCTCAGTTGGTCCTTGGGCCGGACAAGGAACACAGACTCCGTGCCTGGGCACCTTCCCCCGCTCTTCCGACTCTACCCCCGCCTTTCTAGAGACTTGATCTAGCCCCTGCACTAAGGAGCAGCGGCAGATTACAGAGGCGCCTTGGAGCCCGGGCTCCGGGAAGACAGGCGGGCCCAGGGAGGAGGCTAGGAGCTGGGAATCTTCCACCCCCAGCCACCACCTTTTCTGGCCTGTGGGAAGAGTGTTAAGACAGCGGGGCTGGGAAAGAGAAGACCCCTCCTTCCATCCCCAGCCCCCACCCTTTCTAGCCAGCCTAGTGCGGGGCAACCACATCCCCAGCTGCAGAGACGCAGGGGTTCCCAGGACAAAAGAGAAAACACAAAAGCCAGGTGGCGGACTCTACTTTGCTTCCCACAGCAGACCTCTCCCCCCCGCAGAGGGAGGATATCTAGCATTTGAGGCTATTAAACTCCATACCTGGGCCCCTCCCCCCCCCCCCGCTCTTCCAATCCTACCCCCACCCTTCCAGAGACTTGAACTGGCTCCTGATCTGAAAAGCAGTGTCAGATTACAGAGGAGCCTTGGGGTTTGGGCTATGGGAAGACTGGCCGCTGGCTCTGGCCCAGGGAAGAGGCTGAGAAGAGTGTGGTTTGCCCTGGACTAGGAGACAGGAGACTCATCCACCCCCAGATACCACCGTTTCTGGCCTGTGGGTGGGGTGTGACACAGCTGGGCTGGGAAAGAGAAGACCCCTCTTTCCATCCCCAGCCCCCACCCTTTCTGGCCTGCCTAGGGCGGGGCAATTACATCGGCGGAGGCACTCCCAGGGATCAGCAGTAAGTGGCAGATACAGCACTCAGCTTTCAGCAGCTGAGGAATTCCCTGCCGGCCACACACACACACACACAGGGAAGAGGTGCCCTAAGACTCAGGAGAGCTGGACACAGGGCTGGTGGTGCTATTCTCAGTGTGCATATGTGCCGGCAAGGGCAGAAACTGCACTGACTTTGTAAAACCTACTGTCCAGACCCCTCAGCCCCACGCATCTAAAGCTGCAGCCTCAGAGTCACTCTGGGCACCAGGTGACCGGCTCTACCTGCACAATACGCAGGGGACTCTGTGCTACAGCAGAGAACAACCTGGAGATTACTTGGTGGGCTTAAGCCACAAGTGGCGCTGTTTTTTTTTGTTCTGTGTTGATTTGTCTTTATATTTTTGACATCTTTGCCTGTGTCGAGTGAGGACTCTGTGCTGCAGCAGAGAACAACCTGGAGATTACTTGGTGGGCTTAAGCCACAACTGGCGCTGTTTTGTTTTGTTTTGTTTTGTTTTGTTTGTTTTTTTGTTTGTTTGTTTTTGTTTTGTTTTTGTTCTGTTTTGATTTGTCTTTATATTTTTGACATCTTTGCCTGTGTCGAGTGGGGACTCTGTGCTATAGCAGAGAACAACCTGGAGATTACTTGGTGGGCTTAAGCTACAACTGGCGCTATTTTTTTGTTGTTGTTGTTCTGTTTTGATTTGTCTTTATATTTCTGACATCTTTGCCTGTGTCGAGTGGGGGTTGTCGATTGTTTTTTTACATGTGAATGTATTTGACTTTTTCCTTGTTGTTATTGTTGTGCTTGGTGATTTGCTTTGTTCTGTAATTGCCCTACCAGTGCCCAGCTTAAGAGGCACAAGATTCAACATACCCAGCGGCCAACTCCAGACCAAGCCAGAGTACTACCGGGTTTGACCTACAAGTGACACACTCAGAGGGGATTCTTTACAGGCACATAGAGGCCAAAGGGCTAACCACATCTAAGCGGTCAACCCTCACGCAGCAGAATACCCTGCGTGGGCAAAGCCAAGTCTCACAACTAGTCAGCCTAGGAGTTAACTCCACCTACTCACAAGCGAAAAGCAATTAAGGATCTTCTTTAACAGGACAATAGACACAACACAAGAGTCACTTTTAGAGCACACGCAGGGGAGAAGAACGAAGTAGTGCAAGTCAAATATAAAGGACATTTATTATATACTAATCCAGCAAGAACTAAGAACTCCAGGGCATCTACCTAATACATCGAAGCAAACACAGAGAGTCAGCCAGAATGAGGAAACAAAGAAACATATCCCAAATAAAAGAACAGAAGAAACCTTCAGAAATGGAACTAAATGAAGCAGAGGTAACCAAACTGTCAGAGACAGAGTTCAGAATACTGATGATAAGAATGTTTAAGGAACTTAGAGAGGACATCAAGAAGGATGTAGAAATCATAACGAACAACCAGTTAGAACTAAAGAACACAGTTACCGAAATAAAGAACTCACTTGAAGGAATTAACAGCAGGTTAGATGAAGCAGAGGATCGAATCAGCGACTTAGAAGACAAGTTAGCAGAGATCACCCAAACAGAACAACAGAAAGAAAAAAGAATAAAAAACAATGAAGATGGTTTAAGAGACCTATGGGATAACATCAAGCGCAACAACATGCGCATCATAGGAATACCAGAAGGTGAAGAGAAGAAACAAGGGATTGAGAACATATTTGAAGTAATAATGTCTGAAAATTTCCCTAACCTGATGAAGGAAACCAACATACAAGTCCAGGAAGTGCAGAGAGTTCCAACCAGGATAAACCCAAACAGGTCCACTCCAAGACACATTATAGTTAAAATGGCAAAGATTAAAGACAAAGAGAGAATCCTAAAAGCAGCAAGAGAAAGACAGAGGGTTATATACAAGGGAACTCCCATAAGACTATCAAATGACTTTTCTGCAGAAACACTGAAGGCCAGGAGGGAGTGGCAGGAGATACTCAAAGTGATGGAAAACAAAGGCCTACAACCTAGGTTGCTTTATCCAGCAAGGCTATCATTTAAAATTGACGGGGAGATAAAGAGCTTCCCAGAAAAGAATAAGCTAAAGGAATTCATTACCACCAGGCCAGCATTGCAAGAAATACTAAAAGGACTTCTGTAAATAGAGGAAAGATGAAAACAATCTAACCACAAATTTAAAAATGGCAATAACTATGTACTTATCAATAATCACTTTAAATGTAAATGGTTTAAATGCTCCAATCAAGAGACATAGGGTGGATGAATGGATAAGAAAGCAAGACCTTTGTATATGCTGTATACAAGAGACTCACCTCAGATCAAAAGACACACACAGGCTAAAAATGAAGGGTTGGAGTAAGATATTCCATGCAAATGGAAATGAGAAAAAAGCTGGAGTTGCAATACTTATCTCTGACAAAATAGACTTTAAAATGAAGAAAATATTAAAAGACAAAGATGGACACTATATAATAATAAAGGGATCAATTCGACAAGAGGATATAACCCTAGTAAACATCTATGCACCCAACATAGGAGCACCTAAATATATAAAACAGATATTGACTGACATAAAGATGGAGATCAACAGTAACACTATCATAGTAGGGGACTTCAACACACCTCTGACAACAAGGGACAGGTCTTCCAGACAGAAAATCAATACGGAAACAACAGCCTTAAATGACACATTGGACCACTTGGATTTAACCGATATTTTCAGAGCATTCCACCCCAATGCTGCAGAATACACGTTCTTCTCAAGCGCACATGGAACATTCTCCAAGATAGACCATATGTTAGGCCACAAAGCAAGTCTGGATAAATTTAAGAAAATTGAAATCATACCAATTGTCTTCTCTGACCACAGTGCTATGAAATTAGAAATGAACTACAGGAAAAAGACTGGAAGACACACAAATTCATGGAGGCTGAATAATATGTTACTAAATAATGAATGGGTCAAACAGGAGATCAAGGAAGAAATCAAAAGATATCTCGAGACAAACGAAAATGAAAATACAATGACCCAAAATCTATGGGATGCCGCGAAAGCAGTCCTAAGAGGGAAGTTCATAGCACTGCAGGCCTACCTAAAGAAACAAGAAACATCACTAATCAACAGTTTATCTTCACACTTAAGGGATCTGGAAAAAGAACAACAAAATAAGCCCAAAGGGAGTACAAGGAAGGAGATAATAAAGATCAGAGCGGAAATAAATGAAATAGAAACCAGAAAAACAATACAAAAGATCAATGAATCCAAGAGTTGGTTCTTAGAGAAGATAAACAAAATTGACAAACCTTTAGCCAGACTCATTAAAAAAAAGACAGAGAGGACCCAAATTAATAAAATCAGTAATGAAAGAGGAGAAGTGACAACAGACACCGCAGAGATACAAAAAATCCTAAGAAATTACTATGAGCAACTGTATGCCAACAAATTTGACAACCTGGAAGAAATGGACAATTTCCTAGATGCATACAACCTCCCAAGGCTAACTCAAGAGGAGACAGAAAACCTGAATAGACTGATTACCACCAAGGAAATTGAATCAGTAATCAACAATCTCCCAACAAACAAAAGCCCTGGACCAGATGGCTTTACAGGTGAATTTTACAGAATGTTCAAAAAAGAATTGTCACCTATTCTCCTCAAACTCTTCCAAAAAATCCAGAGGGAGGGAAGACTCCCAAACACTTTTTACGAAGCCACTATCACCCTTATCCCAAAATCAGACAAAGACACCACAAAAAAAGAAAACTACAGGCCAATATCGCTAATGAACATAGATGCAAAAATCCTCAACAAAATACTAGCAAACAGAATTCAGCAATATATTAAAAAGATTATACACCATGATCAAGTGGGATTCATCCCTGGTATGCAAGGGTGGTTCAACATCCGCAAATCAATTAATGTGATACACCACATTAACAAAATGAAAAATAAAAATCATATGATCATATCAATTGACGGAGAAAAAGCATTTGATAAAATTCAGCAGCCATTCATGATAAAAACCCTTAAGAAAGTGGGAATAGAGGGATCATATCTCAACATAATAAAGGCCATATATGATAGACCCACAGCTAACATCATACTCAATGGGGAAAAACTAAAACCATTCCCCTTAAAATCAGGAACAAGGCAAGGCTGCCCACTTTCTCCACTTCTATTCAACATAGTGCTGGAAGTTCTAGCCACAGCAATCAGACAAGAAAAAGAAATAAAAGGCATCCAAATCGGTAAGGAGGAAGTAAAACTGTCATTATATGCAGATGATATGATACTATATTTAGAGAACCCTAAAGACTCCACCAAGAAACTATTAGAGCTGATAGATGAATTTAGTAAAGTAGCAGGATACAAAATTAATATTCAGAAATCAGTTGCATTTGTATATACCAATAATAAAACATCAGAAGGAGAAATTTAAAAAGCAATTCCATTTACAATTGCTCCAAAGACTATAAAATACCTGGGAATAAATTTAACCAAAGAAGTAAAAGATCTGTACTCAGAAAATTATAAGACACTGAAGAAAGAAATGAAAGAAGATACAAATAGATGGAAACACATACCATGTTCATGGATAGGAAGAATTAATATAGTTAAAATGTCCATACTGCCTAAGGCAATATATATATTCAACGCAATTCCTATCAAACTACCAACGACATTTTTCACAGAAATAGAACATATAATCCTAAAATTTATATGGGATAACAAAAGACCCCGGATATCTTCAACAATCTTGAGAAAGAAGAACAAAGTGGGAGGTATAACAATACCTGACTTCAAATTATACTACAAGGCTACAGTAATCAAAACAGCATGGTACTGGCATAAAAACAGACCCATAGATCAATGGAACAGAATAGAGAGTCCAGAAATAAATCCATGCCTATATGGCCATTTAATCTATGACAATGGAAGCAAGAATGTACGGTGGGGTAAAGACAGTCTATTCAATAAATGGTGCTGGGAAACTTGGACAGACACATGCAAAAAGATGAAGCTGGATCACCTCCTTACACCACATACAAAAATAAATTCAAAATGGCTTAAAGATTTAAATGTAAGATCTGAAACCATAAAATTCCTAGAAGAAAATATAGGAAGAAACTTCACAGACATTACCCGGAGTAAGATTTTTACTGATATATCCCCTCGCGCGAGGGAAGTAAGAGGAAAAATAAACATGTGGGATTACATCAAACTAAAAAGCTTTTTCACAGCAAAGGAAACCATCAATAAAACAAAAAGGGATCCTACTGATTGGGAAAAGATATTTGCCAATGATATATCTGATAAGGGGTTAATATCACAAATTTATAAAAAACTCACTCAACTCAACTCCAAAAAAACAAACAACCCAATTAAAAAATGGGCAGAGGACATGAAGAGACATTTTTCTAAAAAGGACACACAGATGGCAAACAGACATATGAAGAAATGTTCAACCTCACTAACCATTAGAGAAATGCAAATAAAAACCACAATGAGATACCACCTCACCCCAGTCAGGATGGCTATCATCAATAAATCAACAAACAACAAGTGCTGGCGTGGATGCGGAGAAAAGGGAACGCTGGTGCACTGTTGGTGGGAATGCAGATTGGTGCAGCCACTATGGAAAACAGTTTGGAGGTATCTCAAAAATCTGAAAATGGAACTACCTTATGATCCAGCAATCCCACTCCTAGGTATCTATCCGGAGAAATCCAAAACTCCAATTCAAAAACCTTTATGCACTCCTATGTTTATTGCAGCACTATACACAATAGCCAAGACCTGGAAACAACCGAAATGCCCATCAGTAGATGACTGGATTAAGAAACTGTGGTACATTTATACAATGGAGTATTACGCAGCCATAAAGAAGAAAGAAATCTTACCATTTGCAACAACATGGATGGACCTAGAGAACATTATGTTAAGTGAAATAAGTCAGAAAGAAAAAGACAAATACCATATGATCTCACTTATATGCGGAATCTAAAGAAAAGAATAAGTGAATGAACTAATCAGAAACAGTTTTGGAAACATGGAGGAAAAACAGAGGGTTGCTAGAGGGGTGGGGGGGTGGGGATAAGGGGAAGGTGAGAGGTTTTGGGAACGTACAGAGGGATAGTGGATGGGGGGAGGGGGGTTCACACAGTGTGAGGGATATAAATGATAAACGTCTAAGTTTTGCTTTGTCTTGTGCACCTGAAACTAATTAAAAAATAAATAAATAAATAAAAATTTAAAAAAAAAAATTGGAAAACACTTTTCAGTCTTTGCTTGTGGAGACACTGAGATTCCATCCAATGTATGCAGAAAGACAAATTCATCACAGAAATTCAATATCTAAGCTCTCACAGAAAAAGTGTCTTTAGATGTCTTTGATGATATTTATATGGGCAAATGGTACCTTCCGGTGTAAGACTAAGTGAAACTGACACTTTCAACTTTATGACTGCTCAAATTGGAAAAGGTTTCCCTCAGGTCAGAGTAACAATACTCAGTTAGAGATGCCTGATTGTTAGAGAAAATGATAAAGACCATCTTGCCTCTAAACCTCAAATTAATTATGCAAGATAATCCCCTACAGTTTAAGACTGCCTCTATTATGTGATTTCTTGGAACTATCTTGAACCTCTTGGCCACTTAACATATGACTTTTCAAAAGTAATTGTAAAAGGAGTTTCTTTCTCTGGCTGGAACTTATTTAAAAGGTTTAAGGACAATAACTTGAGATACAGCATCGAGACACCTATGATCTATGTTTAGCTTTGCCAAAACCAAGTTGTAATTAGAATCCAAATTCTTCACCAAATCATTCAGCGTTTTACAGTTTAAAAACCAAAAGTGATTTTGGTTGAATCTGAAATGATAAATAATTTGTCCCCAACTATTGCTGTTAGGTCCTCTATTCATTACAATGGTTAAGCAAAGTGGAGAGATTGGATCTATGAGTACATTGAAAGGCAGGCTTTCCTGAGGTTGTTTTTATGCTTGTATCAGCAGTCAATATATAATTAAATATTCCGTTAGAGTAAAATATGTGATTTTTTTTCCTGAGACAATCCAGAAATACCAACTAGGTTGTGCTGCATGTATCAATTCCAATTGTCTGATACTGAGTAACTCCAGGACTGTGTTTAGAAGGATTCTGAGGAATGATTTGTGGCTTGGTGAGAAAGGGTCAGTCAGTCTAGTATTAGCCAAGAGTGAATGACTGGTTATATATTTTTGGTCATCCTGACTCCAAACGAACTGGAAACGATTCTTTAGGATATTACCTTGACCTTTAAAAATATTTTAACATATTCTTTTCTATTTTAAATTGACTTGAACATCTGACATATTAGGGTTCCTATAAATACCTTTAAAACTAAACTTTGTGACATCTAATCACATGCAATTCAATTTAGTAGCAAAAAAAATATCATTGAGTGCCTATCAAGAGCCATATGCTTGAAACTGGGGATAAAACAGTGAAAGCATAGACAAAATTTTGCCTTCCATGGGCTCTCAAATAAACAGGAAGGTCATAATTTTGATAATAATAAAATATAAATGAAGCATTTTTTCATACTTTGAAATGTATTTTTAAGCACCAACCTTTCTTGAATTCCTTGGAAAAGCCCAACTTGTCCATGATGTATTTTTTTCAGTACATTGTGAAATTTGGTTTGCTAAAATTTTGTTCAGGAATTTTGCCTCTATAGTCATAAGGGAGAATGATTTTTAATAATCCATTATCAAAAAAATATCTCATTTGGTTTTGGCATCATGATATTAGCCTCATTAAATTATTTGGAAAATGTTACTTGTTCTATTCTCTGGAAGGATTTAGATGCCTTTGGAATAATTTGTTTCTTGATGATGTGTTGTAACTTTCCTTTGAATTGATCTAAATCTGTTTTATTTGCGTGTTCTGTTTTGGTTTTCATTTTGGCTTTTTTATGTAGAAGGGGGATCAATTTTAAAAAGCTGATCTAATTTTTTTTAGAGGTCATAGATCTATTACAATTTTCTGTTTTTATTTCCACTTCATTCAGTTTTACTAAGTAATTTTTTGTGTGAAATTGTTCATTACAAGTAAGTTTTTTACATACATAGTTCATTGTTCACTGTATGTATAATTTTATTCTGTTTCTGTAGATACGTCTCTTTCTCTCTCTTTTCCTTTATAAATTTCACCAGAATATATACAGAATATCAATTTTCACTGAATTAGGTTTTTCATATCAACTTGAATCAACCTCATCAATTAGTTTGACTTAATACAAAAAGGCATCAAATTGTCAAGAAATCGCAGACCTTTTTTTTGGAAATCCATTATTTTAATATTAAGCTTCTGTTATTAAAGTATATTTGTACTTATTCTGTGTTCAGTACCCATGAAGAACAACCATTCTTTCATTTTTATGAAATAAATTTTTATCTCCTTCTCATGGCCAACAATAGCATGATGTTTCCTTTTTTAGAGCCTTTCTTCTTAAATCTTTATTCACAGGCCCTATATTTCTTTTTGAAGTGTTCCTTTGAACTCCTTCTAGGATCTTTACTATCTTTTAAAATTTGAAACACAAAATTCAATAGTAGAGTCTAAAATTACCTTCCCAATGGTATATAAAATAAAAGAATGACCTTAGAAACCCCAAACCCCAGCATGTTATCTTTCTTCGATACTGTTTTAGAACCCTTGAATAAGAAAGCTATGCAAAGTGGTTGAGTGGAGGCAAAGGCCTCCACTCAGAGGAAATTTTTGTCTCAGATATGCTTCTTCATCGTCTCTTTTCTAATCAAGACCTCAGAGACTGTGACCTCTTGACTGTTTTTATGTCTGCCACCACATATTTATGCACAAGAGTTATCTAAAATCCTAACCCACTCAGAGCTGTATCACAGTCCTTAAAGATTTCCTGTGGATGTATTGCAAAACAACAAGGAAACTAAGATATCCTTAACTAATGAGAAGGATTTTATATTTTCTGTAAGTCTCTGAGCGAACTGACTCTCCACAGATCTCTGCGAACCAGCCATTTATTTCTCGCTCTCTCTCTCTTCATTCTCTTTTGCTCTGGTGATGCCACACCTCAGTGGACATTGGATGAACACATTTTCTTCTCAGGATTGCTGATGTTGATAGGGATGATAAGAAATAGTTATATCTTAGTTACCTACTATCCTTCTTTTCGGGGCAATAAAGAAACACATTGTTTTATGCACATGATAGTCCCTGAGTATCTGTTGAGTTAATGAACTAATGATAAACAAGTCAAAGGTGGCATTGAGTCCATGGAATCATAAGGTCTGAGGTAAGTTTCCTCTACATTTTCAGGAAACAGTCACAGACATTTATCTGTTTCTCAGTTTTTACTTCTACTTCATGAAAGTAAATTACAATGATTTTCATCATCCCCAGACAAGGAATGACAACTTATTTTTCTTTCAAGGATCATTAACTCAAGACTACCAATCAAAGTCCACACAGGTAACCTAAGATATTATGGCAGCAGCTGGGTTTTAAATGAAAGAAAATTAAAAGTGTAGCAATACAAATCCTCTTTGGAATAAGGTAAAATTATGAATCCATAAATTAAAATATGTTATCTATTTTTAATTAGGATACAGAAGAAAAAAGATATTCAGTGAATATAATTAAGTATAGTCTTTGTTTAGGTTAGGAACACAAAGAAAGGGTGATGGCCTAGAAATAGAGAGAAGAAAGCAACAGCAATCAAGAAGACAGAGGGAGATGGAAAAGGAGAGAAAAAGAGACACACAGCAAGAAATTCAAAGAGAGTGGTGTCCCTGGTAAAAGCTTTTTAAGCAATTACTGCTTCAGTATGGTAAAGTTGGGCTATGGTATTGCCTTGATAGGGTTAAAGAAGAATGTCAAATTTTGAATTTTCCTAAAAAGCCAAATGACAATAAGCTATGAGCTGGAAGTTTCTCATAATCTAATGACCTCAATAAAAGTTTAATATTCATTTAGGAAGAGAAATATGTATTTCCTACTCTATCAGTTATAAATAAGTTTAGCTGAAGTAAAGAAAACTTGATTAACAGTAGCTTAAACAGTTTCTTTTCTTCAAAAACAAGAAATTCTGGAGAAGGCAACAGGTAATGTTCACCCACTGGTCAACGATGTCATTGAAAAAGCAGGAGCTTTAATCAAAAAGCAAAGTCTCTGCTTTAAAGCCTTGGCCATGTACAAAGTCTGACAATTAAGTTCGTGAATTTGTTGCAATGATGTTGCTAACCTTTTTTGACATCAAAGGGATTATTCATTATGAATGTGTACTAACTGGACAAAGAGTTAACCAAGTTTACTATTTGGAAGTGCTGAAAAGGCTGAATGAAAAAGTTAGATGACCTGAACTTTTCGCCAACAATTCATGGCTCTTGCATCACGACAATGCACCAGCTCACACAGCACTGTCTGTGAGGGGGTTTTTAGCCAGGAAACAAATAACTGTATTGGAACACCCTCCCTACTCACCTGATCTAGCCCCCAGTGACTTCTTTCTTTACCCAAAGATAAAGGAAATATTGAAAGGAAGACATTTTGTTGACATTTAGGACATCAAAGGTATTTGACAACAGTTCTGATAGCCATTCCAGAAAAAGAGTTCCAAAATTGCTTTGAAGGGTGGACTAGGCACTGGTGTCAGTATATAGCTTCCCAAGAGGAGTACTTCAAAGGTGACCATAGTGATATTCAGCAATGAGGTATGTAGCACTTTTTCTTGGGTGTGTTCGCGAACTTAATTTTCTGATCTTGAGAACTTCTTCTCATCATTATCATCTACTGGTCGCCAGCTCCATAAAGCACAAGTTTTGAGCTTCTGTAACTGGCTGCTACCACCACTTCTAGATCTGCTTGGCAATTATTATATACCAATGTAACATTCCAACAGCATCTTTCAACAGCAACTAGCTTCTACTTGAATCCTTCCCATTTTCCATATTTAAATAAACCTCTCTTTTCCTAGATCATTTCAACAAGAATTTTGTTTCTACAAAGAATTTGTTGAAATACCATGGTAGGCAAAGAATTGTACTCTGAACAACTCACAGAGGCTACATCTGAATCTCATTAAGTGTTGTTTTCACTTTCTGCCATGTATTTTATGGATTTGTATACATGTTCTCTCTCTTCTACCACAATACAAATGTTTTACATGCATGTTCTCTATTATTCACCATTATTTATCTTGTGGAAATAGCACATCATTGGCACTCATAAACATTTGGTCAACATTTGATGAATAAATGAATATGAAAGCAAGGTAAATGGTCTGTTACTTCACAAATATTTAAACAGCTCTCATCTATTTATCAACTGAAAGGGGAAAGTAAAATATTCTATTACTAATTATTTTCTAGGAATAGCAGCTGAAACTATATCTCTGTTGTATTCCTCAATACCTATGTCATAAATCAATTAGAAATCTAAAATGAGGATTTCCTCAAAAGTAGACAAACATAGAGTATAAACTCTTAGTATTGTTTTACAGATAAGGTCATGGCAAGATTAAATGGCTTGCAGAAGCTTTTATATGAATGCTTATAGCAGCATTATGTATAATAGCTGAAGGGCAAAAAAAGAGGAAAAAACAAACATCTATCAACTGAAAAGTGGATAAATACAATTTAGTATATCCATGTAACAGAATATTATTCAGCAATAAAAAAGAAGGAAGTACTACTGATACATGTTGTACAACATGGATGAACCTTAGAAACATTACACTCGGTGAAATTTATATGAAATATACAGAATTGGCAAATTAATGGAGACAGAAACTGTCAGGGTTGGGGGAGAGGAAATAAGAGTGACTGCTAAGGGTTATGGGGCTTCTTTTTGAGGTAATGGAATGCTCTAGATTGTGGTAATTGTTATACAGTTCTGTGAATATAGTAGTATATAAAGCATTGAATTGTGTACTTTAAATGGGTGAATGATATGGGATATAAATTACATTTCAATAAAGCTATTTTTAAAAAGTTAAGATTAAGTGGCTTGTTCAAAATTACATGAATAGTTGGTGAAACCAGAACCATAATTCATTTTCCCAAGCAGCGTAATTCTTTTCTCCTACTTTGCTACTGTCTTGTGTGTAACGCAATTGATTTTTCACTTCCTTATTTTCTGAAAATCTTCATTTCTTTTTTGTCATTTGTGTATTTGTATTTAGTTCTCTTTCTTTCCTCCTATTTCTTAACTTACTCTCACACTGTTCTTGTCCAGCTGTTAAATGACCTACATTTTAATCTTCACAATTCAGCTTTATTTCTTATTTGGCTACACTTCAGGGTGACTTCTGACACTATTGATCTATTTGTCCACCAAAGAGATGTATGAAATTAAGCATATGAAACTTGGTGGGCAAGACTTTGGAGAAGAGGATGCCTTTAGCAGGATGCAAGCAGCAGGTGGAAAACCACTGAACAAAAGAATGATTCTATTGCTGGACTCTTATTACATTCATAGAAATGAGAGAACTGCAAGTGTTGTTTAACTTGATACTCTTGCCCAAGAGACTGACTTACAGCCGGTGTGTGAGAAATGCCATTTTCCAGATGACTTCCTCTCCTGTTACAAAGTCTGGCTGTGGCTCCCTGCAAAGTACTGAATCTTCTCCATGTTCAGGTGTTTGAGATACTTATCTTGTCTTTCCTCTCTGTGCCGGTTTTTTCCACTCATCTTTTTTTCATTTTAAGTGTCTTACTATAGGAAGATGAATTCGTCTCCATTGAGTTCCATGTGTTTTTCAATATATGTGCAGCCATTGTGATATTCCCAACTAGGACAGAGAAAAGGCTAAGGCAAAAGGTAGTTCACACTAGTAAAGAAAGTTACAAGGTAATATATTTTCTCTCTCTGGAGGACATGGCTGGATTACCTTACCCCAATTTAAGAAATGAAAAAATGGATATCTTATCCGCCTTGTCTCTTTAACCTCTAGAATGTGATTAAATGTTATTAGCGGATGACTTTTTTCCTTTTTCCCAAATATAAATGTCCAGTGTGAATCTTTCACTGGTTTAAGTTGTAAATTAGATAGGTTTTTTTTCCATTGTTAAAAACATTCTCTGCGGTTTAAGCAGCTTTTATTCACTCAGTATCCATAGTCATTATTCACTTTCCATTAACTCCAAATTATTTGGGTGAATCATAAAGCATTTGTGGAAAAACTATGTTAATATTGGTTCATTCACATCATTCAACCAAACATATAGTACTAAATACATAGTAGGGCTTGCTTAAATCCAGTGGGTGGCGATGGGGGCGGGAGGGTTGCCAATAAGAAAGGAAGGTTAAATTATGCAGAGTCTGGGTACAGACACAGTAGAAGTAAAACCCCAAGGTGGAGCCTTTTGCAACACTGTACATTTCATATAGTTCAAAGGGCAGGATTGTGCAACCCACAAGGTCATTTGCCTACCCAAAAGCCATGTCTCCTCTCTTTTTTCCTCACAGAAGCCCGCCTGTGTTTGAGCTGACTATGTCCCCATCCCCATGGACTGAATCATGTTAGTCTTACCAATCCGACTTTAATGTCTGTTTTATTTCAGCTATTTGGGTTGATGGTGCATCACAGAAATGCCTAAAACTTCAGCAGCTATCTTACCACCATGATGCAACAAAGGACAAAAATCAATGTGCTGAGGAAATGGACAAAGAGATTGGTTCTTTGATGACATCACTGAGCTGATGAACTAGACACACTGCCTCCTTCAGACTCTGTCATGAGAGAGAACAAAATGTCTCAAAGACTCGGTTGTTTATTAATTGCAAACCTACAAATCCCAACTGAAACAGTGTCAGAGCGTCTTCACACCATCAAGAATATATCTGATGTGACAGATTATAGGACCATTTAAGACTTGGATCAGGTTTAGATAATGTAAACCTTTCCTCAGGCTCAGCGGCCCTGAGTGGGCGAGCACATTTCTTCTCTCTGATCTGCCCTTCTGGACAGCATGATTGAGGCGAGAAGCATGGTTATGGATAAGCAATGGATACTGCTCTGGATCCCCTCTGAATCTTGACATATAATTCACAAGAAAACCCGTCCTTTAAAAAATAGTGAATGATTATTAAGATGTTAGGACCTTGCCTCCAGAAGACAAGCTATTGGATCAGATGATCTTATTTAATAATCTTTTTTAATTTATATTTCTGGTTATTTTTACACACAGCATAGAAGACATACTGAGCTACCTAAAGGAAAGGGCACATTTCATTTTTACAAGCAAGTCTTGGTTGCAGAGCAGAGCTGGAGCCTAGGAACACGTAGCCGTGCTGAATAACAAGGGTTGCTTTGCCCATCTCCCAGTCATACCCTCAGCCACACACTTTTATTCAACAATAAAAGTAAATGGTATAAAAATGTGCCAACACACCAGATAGTTTTTATCTGTCTTGATCCTCTAGGTAGATAGGTTATAAAATAAATACAATGACTATGGCTTTCTACCACTTTTCTATAAACACTTTGATCTGCAGGGTTCTTAGAGACAGAAATGTGGTCTAACACATTTACTAACTAGATAATATTAAGCTTATAGTCATTTATGTGGCTGATAGTTATTGAGCACCTACAATGTATCAGGGATTGCATTAAGCACTGAAACACTGAGATGGAAGGTGTGATTCCCTCAGCAGTTTCTCACAGATAAGAATGAACCCTAGTTGTGTAACAAAAAACTGCATCAAACTGTGGTTGAAGTGCTCTAGGAAATGTCTGGAGCCAGAGAAGAGAGATGCAAGGCTCAGAGGAGTATTTCTGGCAAGGCTTAGGATGGTAGAAGCTTGAACTGAGATTTGAAGGACTAACTGGGATTTTCTGGGTAAGGAGAGACACTAGCAGCTGGAAGTGGACGTGCAAAGATTCCAAGACAATCGAGATGCATGCAGTTAATGAAGGCAGGCATGAGGGGCCCGTGTGAGGGAGAAGGAGCAGCTGGGTAAGGAGGGACTTTGTGGCGATACTAAAAAGTCTAACACTAAAGGAGATGGCAAACCTTGGGGTATTTTAGGCAAGGAAGTAAAAGATCATTCCGGCAGTTTAGGATAGGATGACTTGGAATGAAGAGAGTTGAGATAGAAAGGAAACAATTTCAACAACGAAAAAAATCATGGTAGTGGCAATGGGTATGAATCAAGAAATATCAAGAGGTAGTCTGAAGGATTTAGGGATCACCTGAATGTAAGGGTAACTTCACTACCAAGGTTTTGAGGACAACTCACATATTTCTGACAACCAACTGGGATGGATAATTACGACATCTTTTATGATATATAATAAAAATGAATTGGGTTTTCTGTGTACAGGAAGAAGGAGATAAATATACTATTACAGTGTCAAGTTTGCGGTGTTCATGGTTTATTCAAGTAAAGCTGTCCAACAGATCAGCGGTTTCAAAGCTTTCAGGTTTCACATACCAGTAAAATTTCCAAATAAATACGAGGAAAAAATTTAAAACCACCAACTTTTTATTTTGCTAATTCAGGATACATTAAAAAAAAAAGACTATCATCTACTAATATCAGCCTTTCCTTTTTATAAAAGGATATTTCAACCTCAAAAATTAAATAGTGAATCTTAATATAAAAGGCAACTTATTAAACTAAGTAAACTTGCCTTCACTTAAAACTCAACTAAAGTGTCCTTATTTTTTTGTCAATTCCTCTTGTACCAATGTAATCCCCATCATGCACTTAGGCCACAAATTGGCATTGGAAACCAGTGAAATAGATTGTTGCATGTAGAGATTTGGGGCCCAACAAAAAAGCTTTAGCTGGAGATCTAAAATCATAAGCATATTATTTGCAGTTGAAAAAATGGATAATCATAAGTACTGTTTATTCAGCACCTTCTATGTGCCAAGCACTGTAAGGGCTTTTACGCAACTTCTCGTTTCAAAATCTCAACAATTCTGAGAGGTAAGAGAAGGTAGTTCATTTTTACAGATGAGGAAATTGAGACTGGAGATATTGAGTTGACCAAGATCACAAAGCAGAAAGGTCAGAGCTAATATTCAAGATTTCTCTAACTCGAAGTCCTATTATGCTTTTAAGTATGAGGTTACACTGCCATCCTGAAAAGAATATATGGAATGAAAAAGAGAATCAAGGATGGAGCTCTGAGAATTCCTGACACTTAAGATGATGCTCCAGAGGAAAGAGCCGAGGAGAGAAAAAAAAAATAGAGCCATGCAAAACAAAGGAGAGAATTTTCAAAAGAAATGTATTGTCAAAAATTCCACATGTCACAGGAGTAAGGTAAATACAGATTAAATATGCATAAAAATCTACATTTATACAAGTTCAGGCCAAAAAAGTATGTATTGCATCTACTTCTAAATAAAGTGTATTAGTAATACTCATTGGTACTGATGACCCTTTCACTTGCTCAGCAGTCACTCAGTTACTAGGATCATGAACTTATTCTGAAAGCTATGTATCAACCCCTTTTGCAAATCTGGCACCAGCCTGGACCTTCTTTTGGTTACTCACCCATTGCAAAAGTCTTAAACCTGGATAACCTGAGGAGTTGGATTATATAGTATTTGCACTCCTGACCTTGACACTTAACTAGATCTTGTAGGATCAAATCAAACCACATTCAACTGTATACAGTAATACCTATGCTATAGGCTTAGTGGATCTAACTAGAAACAGGATTTGTTTGTTTGTTTTAATGAAATTTGTAATTTTGGAACTCTGGATAGAGACTGTTATGTTTGCTATAGTCTTATAGACTATGTTATAAAATTTCAATTATAAAAGCCACTTCAAAGAGGCACAAAGATTTCAATGCAATTTCAGTGTACTATCACCAGGAGGCACTGGCACATTGATATCATGGCTTGAATCATTAAGCCAATGCATAGGGTAAGATTAAGACAACCGCTCTCATCAAATGCTAACATACATTTCCAATCCTGAATTCTCCACCCCTTTTGCCAGTCATCAATTATTGTCTCTCAGCTCCAAATTCTTCCTTTTTTTGCCTGCTCTGTAATAATGTATCTGGGCTCTTTAAATATTTTTCCACTGTCAACCATACAATGTCAAACTTCGTCAGTAGAGGTTGCTGGAGAGACACGGCAGGAGGAAAGGGTTTTGCTTCCTGGTTCTGAGGTGCTCACTTGGCAGACTCCTACAGTACATGTGCAGTGTTTAGTTCCTGCAGTGTTGATAAATTAATAACCTAAATAAATAACTGTAACTGTCTGTAAACTTCAAGTTGGTATCACCATACCTTCAAAGAAATATATGATTCAAATCATACCTTTCCCACTAAATCTTAACTTTGCCAGTTCACCATGTTTTTCAAGATGGAGCCCTTTCCTTAACCTTTAAATTTCGTCAATATGAAAGGGAAAAAGGAAATACAGCTGAAACACAATTGAAAGACAACGGAGAACCTAATACATGCTAGAAGTCTATGTAGCTCATCTTATTTTAATTTTCACAATGACTCAAAGAGATAAATATTATTCCAGTTTTACCTAGTGGAGAACTGAGACCAAGAGAGATTAAATAACTCACTAAAGATCACATATCTAGTCAATGGCAGAGATAGGATTCAAAGCCAGGTATTGATTCTAAACTTACACTTCACCACAGGTGGCTTCCCAAGATGGCTTTCTGTTTTCGTGTAACTATCAAGAAGTATATAATGTTTAGTAGTTTTTCTTTTCGTGGTGGAAACAGCTATAAATGACCATTTCCTAGATCAACTATATCACTAAGGTTTCACAAAATGGTGATATTCACACCTATTATTCCTTCTTTGTTTATAACATGGTAATATTGACTGTAATAATTTTATTGAGAGAAACTACCCTCATTGACCATGTGATTACCCTCAAGTACAGTTCATACAGTTCAGTGGGGAGAGAATTTTTGAAGATGATTTCTCAGGTGAGAGCTCTGCTAATGAATTACAGCTAATGGAGAGGTCGGGTGTCCATTCTCACCTGAAAACTACTTAGAGGAGCTTCAGGGTACTACTGGGAAAGCTTAACATGTGAACACAAAGTATGAGAAACCCAGTAGACTGGAATTTGACTCCCACCTGACAAATATAAAGAGCTAGAGGCAAGGTGATTCGGTGTTGAGGAATGAACGTAAGGACTATGAGGTCTCCCTCCACTCCAGAGCTTATCAGGTCAAAGGGCACCTGGATTCCAGTACATTACCTAGGGGACATGCACAAAAGACAGAACCTGTGAAAGTTTCTATTATGTCCTATCCAACAAAACCCACTGGGAAGGGTAATGTCACTTACATGTATGGCCTGCTAGATTCCTAGTAACTGAGGAGCTATAGGAGAACTTACCACAAGAGAACTACCATTCAGAAGTTCCTAAATATGTGGTGGGTCCTCTGAAAATCTCATGAGAGAAAAAACTCATCTTTAAACACCTCCTAGACCCAGAAAGTGCAAAGCCCTATTAAGTCATTTTAAGTCTAATAAAAACTTCTTTCATTTAATGCTTAAACAGAAAAGGAGTCTGTTGGGAGAATTTATCTTAGTATAATCCAAAGAAAAATTGAGCAATTAAATTGTGGAAAGATAGGAATGCAGCTAACCCTTAGGTGTGTTTGGACACAGGAGCTGGAATTCCATAGAATTTCTTACTCCATCTATTTTGTCTGCTTATTGCTTGTTTCATTCTCCCCTATTTCTCTTGGGACTACTTCTTCTATGCCCCAATCCATAGATTGCCAAGAGTGTCAAGGGTTATAAAGGTTTACCATCATGGCTTTTCTCCTCTGGAGAGAGTATGCCATTGCTCTCTTTGTCCCAAGTCCCCAAGTTCTAGGGATGAAACTCATTGGACAGCCTGGTCAAGGATTGAGGTCTACTTGCAATATGCCTCTTTCAGAGGCTCCATGTAGGGTGGCAAAAGGGACACTGTGACAATGAAAAGATGCTCACTGCAGTATCTCAGCACAAGGACTGCGCCAGTTCTGCCACTTAACACCTATGGGACTAAGATAAATCATCAAGCACTCCGATACTAAACTTCCACATATGTAAAACATAGACAACATTGTTTCCATTTTTCATCCAAAGCTTCTATGAGAAATAATGGAATGAAGATTCTAATAACACTTGTAAATTAAAAAGCAAAATAAATATGAAAAGGGAGATCATGGCGATGATAATACATAATCACACCCCAACGCCACAAAAGATTTCTTTCTCTGTATATTTATGGCCATATAAATAGCACTACATAGTGTACCACGGGACCATTTCTTGCTAAATATTCCTCTCTCTCATATGTAAAGATTTTGTGTTTTCTCAGCCATATATATGCTATGAGGATAAGAGTTATAATTTAAGAAGGGATTGCACACTGGTGACCCACAGATGTACTTTGTCTTTAATGCCCTGACCATCACACTTTCCCTTGATCACACAGTCAAACTATTCCCTATGAACTTACCTGTCTCCTCAAACCTGCCGGACCACTACAGTCATTTGAATGTGACCCCCCTCCTTGGCCCCCAAACAAGAAAGAGCATGGACCAGAGAGGAGGAAAAGCTGTTAGTTTAAATGATGGTGGTAATAAATTTTAGAGAATGTTCTTTTTAACAAAACAGATTGGTAGTCCATTATGGTTATGGATTTTTTTTCTCCTCCACAGTATATATATTTGGCTACACCCCAAAGTGTTAACTGTGATTACAGCTGAGAAGTAGAATCTTTTTCCTACTAAAACAGTAAGATCTTTTTTCCAAAAGTGCTAATATTTTTATAAGAGCAAATTTTTAAGGTTATAGAGATTTATTGTGTGGGATAGAAACGAGTAAACGTGTCCAGGCAACTACTGGTCTCTGGCTTGGCTGATAATCATCTTTGTATTGATTTCTCAGGCTCTCATCCCACTCTGCCCTAGTCTATTTGAAAAGCTGCAGTTAAAACTCTTCCCCTGCTTTGACCATTTTCTGCCCAGTCATTTTATGCTTCAGCAAAATTCTTGCTGCCTTCCTTAATGGACTTCTGGGAATGGAAGAACAACTACAATCAAAGTACAGTGATGGGGCCAAGCCATTAACAAAACTCTAAGCTTGTCCTAGATTCCCAGAACATATCACATTAGCATAGCTCTTCTAGCTTTTAGCATATTCTAATGCATGCTACTTAATTTATTTAACAAATGTTTGCATTTATCAAATGCTTTTTCTGCATCAATTTAGATAGTCATATTCTTTCCCTTTTTTTTCTGTAGGTCTATTAATATGGTGAATTCTCTTCATACATTTTCTTATGTTGAGACCTCAATGCATTCCTGAAATAAACTTTATCTGAATAATTTATTGTTGTTTAATAAACAAGTGTTTGATTATCTAATATTTAATTTAGAATATTGAAACAAGCATTCACAAGTGAAATTGGCTTAGAATTTTCTTTTATTGCCTTTACTGGTATTGGGATGAAGATTGCAGTAATCTCATTAAATAAGCTGTTAGTGCTTCTTTTCTGGGGGGGAAAAAATTATAAGATTTTTTTTTTTAATTTAGTAGAAATTTCCTGTGAAATGACTGAGGGCTACAAAATTTTGGTGGCTATGAGGTCTTGTGTGACCATTTTAATGTCTCTACTGCTTATTGATCTATACAGTTTTTCTAATTTTTCTAAGTAGTTTATTATCTTACTTAACTATATCATTATATAGTTGTTCATAATGTTGTTTTTATTTAAAATCTGTTGTCTGTAGCTATATTTTCTTTTCATTGCAATTTTCTGTTTTCATTTTGTTTTTTCTTTTTGTTAGTGTTTCTAGAGACTTAGTTTCGTTGATATTTTTATGGTTTTTCTTTACTGCATTAATTTCTCTCTTTTATTGTTATTAATTCCTCCTTCCTTATTTCTTTCAGTTGGTTTCTTTGAATTTACTCTATTACATTTTCAGCTTCTTGAACTGAATGTTTAGCTCATTCATTTTCAAACTCTCTGTCCTCGTACATTTACTTGAAACTATACATTACTGTCACAGGACTGTGCCTTACAAATGTGACAAGTGAGGCTGCATTGTTGTTTGAGTCCTAAAACTTCATAATTCCCTTAATAATCTCCTTCTAACTCAACTATTACTTATTAATATAAAACCTGAAATTTAGGATTATAGAAACTATACATTTCTTTTTAAACATTTCTAGCATCAATTGATTATGGTCAGAGAATATAGCCTACATCATATTGATTATTTTGGAATTTATCGAGGCTTCCTTTATGATCTAGTAAATTTCCCGTGTGAGTGAACACTTTGTACTCATGAATGATTTGTGTGATCATTTGTATTCTCAGTTGCTTCAGTACTGAGTTGTGTTTGTGTGCATATGTGTGTGTTTGTGTATATCTTTTGCAAGACAAAATTTAACCCACTACACATGACAAAAGGAAATTTGTATATGTGATTAACTTAAGGATCTTGACGTGGGATATATGCCCTGCATTATCCAGGTGCCCAATATAATCACACAGACACACATGTATACATACATATGTCTACATATATAAAATGGTAAATGTAAATAATATTATGTAAAACATGTATAGATATATCAACGTCGTCAACATGTAAAATAGTTCAATATTTTTTATTACCTTACTCAGTTCTTCTATGTCTCTATTTAGTGTTTCTCTGATTTATTTATCAATTTCTGACAGGAGCGTGTTAAAATTTCTTGGGACATATGTTGATAAATCTATTTCTCTCCACTATTATGCCACTATTGTTTTATATATTTTGAGGCTATATTGTTAAAGCATCTATATAAATGCTGATTTTACCCCCTTGCCCTATTATTTTCTTTACCAATATAGGTCACCATCACCATTTTTCCAATATAATATTTTTTGCTTTGATGTATCTGAAGTCAGATATTAAGACTGCTACTCTAACTTTCTCTTGGTTCACATTGGTCAGTATGAGTTTGTATCCTTTTATTTTAAAATTTCCTTCATCTTTTTGCCTGAATTGAATCTAAATAATGTGTTGTTGATATTTTTATTTTTATTATTTTAAATATTTAAATCTCTATTGTTTAATTGGTGAAATGACCAATTTACATTTATTAAAATTACTATTTATGACTCTTTTTAATAATTTTCCAATTATTATACTTTCCCCATGCATCTTTTTTCCCCATTCTTTTAACTAAATCAAGTTTTCTTCTCTGATACATATATACAACATTGATCTTGAGAAGTCTGATGTCAATCTGATTTCTCTTCTATTGTAGTTGATCTATTCTTTCTCTATGGAAGCTTTTAGAATTTTCTCCTTGTAGTCATATAGTTAACTTTTGACACGATGTGTAAGTGTAAAGTTTTTCCACATCTATCCTGTGTGTCAATCTCTGGGTTCTTTTAATCTAAAGTCTTACATCTTTATTTAATTCTGAGATCTTTTTCATAATTATTTTGCCCTTTGCATTCCCTCTGCCCCTTCTGGGGTACCTTATTATCTAGATTTGGGAACTTCTGCTTCTATTCTGTATATTCCTCCTTCGTTATTATTTACTGCTTCTTCTGAGAAGGTTCCTGCTCCAATTTACCTGTTCACAAAGTCATTCTTTGGCTCCAGTTTTCTTGCTATTTATTCCATCAAATTGGTTCTTTATGTCAACTCTTTTTCATATCTAACATTCCTCCTTGGTTCTTTTTGTTGTTGTTAATTTGTGCTACTAACATACTCCTGTGGTAGGTAGACTATTGCCCCCTCCCCACCACTGCCCCCACTCCCCGCCCAAGATGTTCACATCCAAATCCCAGGAACTTGAGAATATATTAGTTTACCTGGTGCATTAATTTCCTAGGGCCGCCGTAACAAAGTACCTGACCTCCAGTATTGTAAGAGAATATATATACATTGTTTTAAGGTATTAAATTTGTGGTAATTTGTTACAGCAGCAATGAGAAAGAAATAAAACCCCCTTATCTCTTTGAAGGTTTTTTTTGTGCTTTTAAAAAAACTATTGATTTATTTGTCCCCATATTTCCAATTTGTGTGGTGTACAATGTTTCATTATCTATCTTTCATGAACTCACTCTCTGTCAGTTTATCTTCCCGTTACTGTCTGGTCACCCTCAGAGCAAGCCTTTGGTATCGATATGGGTTTGGCTTAATTTTTTTCTGGTAATTCCTTAGATACAGGCTTTCTTCTTTCTTGTATAGATTCTTCAAAGTGGACACTGAAGGAAGGACCCAATAATCCATGTGAGTTTCCATTTTTTCAGCTTTCTTTTCTACTATTTCCTATAAAACTGGACTACATAGTAATGCTAGGCATCTCTCTGCAAATATGAGGGCAGTAGTTAAAGTGGGCGTATAAGACAATATTGGAAGAACCAGGGCTGTATGTGAGTATTCAAAGTTCCTCACTCAGGAATCAGCATTGTCCAGGCAATTTACATGTGCACAGATGGATGGATGTCCAAATCTTGGAACCAATTTCATTTGAAATAATTTCTCTGTGTGATAAAGAATTTTGTTTTCATGAAGCTAATGATCTTCAGGTTGTCACTGGGTTCATGCTGTTGGTTCTTTTACTTTATGTCTTTATGAGGAGACATCTTATGAACCAACTTCTTCCAGAGGTGCAAAGCCAGAATCCAGCCCCCTCAGTTCTTATACTTGCATACGTTACTTGAAAATGCCTTTTCCTTTCATCTCTCTTGTTTGTATTCTGTGAGTACTACTATATCCAAATCACTTTTAGGAATTCAATCGCCCTATAAGGAGTAGTACAAATGAAAAATTCCTCATAAAAGAAGAGTTCTGAGAGGAAAAGCAATTTTTTTATAGTTTTATAAAATTTTATTTTACAGAACTTAAGAGTTTTCATGTATATTATTCCATCCAGAGCACGATAAATTATGATCCATTCAATGCTAACTAAGAAATAAGTATATTGTCTAAAACTACCTGATTCTAAATAAGTATAAGATACATTGTTCAACTCAAACTTCATCAATACAAACTGAACAGAATGCAAAAATAAGGCACCTAGAGTTTCCAATTAACCTTGGCATGCTTTAGGACTAGTCACAGAAGTTCTACAGTCCCTTTTGAAAAACGTCAGAGGAAGCAATATGGTGTTTTCAGACAATGGACGAAGAATAAATATAGGATTTTGGAAGCTGAGTACATTGAAAAAAACCTAGGAGATCATATACCTAATCCCCTCATTTACAAAGGTTTAGATTGGGGTCCAGAATGATTTTATCCAGTGTTCCAGAACTGATTAGTGGCAGAGATTAAATCAGAGTCCTGATTATTTGACTTTTAGTTCTTTTTCTTTTTCTTCATCTTGCCTCTTGATGGGAAATGGCAACAAATTGAGAGTTGCCTTCTTTAAAAACTAATTTCTATATTTCACAACTAGATGTTACAATGTTAAAATGCCCCTTACTTAAAATGCAAACCTCATAGCAGTGGAAGCTTATAATTTCAACAATTCTCCATCTGTCCCCTACCTCCAAATTTTAGTGGTTCTCTGTTGACTACAGCATAAAATTCCAAGCTTTTTGTTTGAGGTGTAAGACATAACCTTATTTATCTGTAGATAAATATTTACCTTTCTTTTATTTACCCTTGATTCTCATGGCCAACCTGTGGTCTTGCCTAAGTGAATCATTTATTTACAGGTTCTTTCCTATTCTTACTGACTTCCCTGGTTTCATTCAGGCTCTTCTCATTACACTGAATTTTATTTACTCTCTCTCCATATAGCCTTAAACTTCTCAGCAGCAAAGTTAATCTGAAACTCTGTATCTTCCATAAAGTTTTCTCTGAACCCCAGAGCTGGAATTGAGATCTCTCTTCTCTGAACTTCCTGAGGTATTGACCTACAATGTATCCATTTTTATCACATTTGATCTGCCAGATTATAAATTCTTTGCAGATTAGATTTCTGGCTGCTTGATCCTTATATTTCCAATAGCACTTCCAAAACATAATGTATTTTCTCCCTTTATTCATTTGTTCATTCATTCACCGATTCAACTAATATTGCAGGAAAAGCAATTTAAATTGATGCCCATCAAGCTTTTCTTCAGACAATTTGACCTAGTAAATGACTCCTATACAATTAAAGAGGGATTGTTAAGAATCATTTATTTTCTTTAAATGAATTACTTATAAATTGGTGGAGTATTTATTAACTCTAGCTCTGCAAAACTAACAAGCATAATTACACATATGTTTACTAAAAGGTCAAAATAATAAGACTCCCAAGAACTAATAAAAGAAAGACAATGAACCAAACAATACATACACATAGAACTGTTGAAACCAATGGCTCCAGAATTTAAAATGAGCATAGTATTTTCAAAGAAACAAAGAAGGAAAATACATTATGTCTATCAATTAATCAATAGATATAGATAGATATAGATGTATATAAGTCATCTAAGATTTCCTTCATGTTCTCCTTCCTTTATCTCTCATCACCAAACATAATTCATGCTGGAAGTATTTACACATGCTGGCTCAATTTAAAAAAAAAAAACTACATTATTGAGCTATGATTGACATACAAAAATCTGAACATATGTAATTTATATAATTTGATGAGTTTGTAGATATACACCCATGAAAACATCACCACAATCAGGCCATAAACATATCTACCACTTCCAGAAGATTCGTCCCATTTCATTTATTTATTTACTTATTTATTATAAGATCCTAGCATAATATAAATATCTAAACTGTTAAAAAATTTTAAGTATACCATACAGTATTTTTTACAAAGCTACAATAATCAAAACAGTATGGTACAGGCACAAAAACAAACATATAGACCAATGGAATAAAATAGAGAGTCCAGAAGTAAACCCACACACATACAGTCAACTGATCTTCAAAAAGGGGGTCAAGAATACAAAATGGGGCAAGGATAGTCTCTTCAATAAATAGTGTTGGGAAAACTGAATATTCATGTGCTAAAGAATGAAATTGGACCCTTACATTACACTCTACCAAAAAGCAACCTGAAATGGGTTAAGGGTTAAATGTAAGAGCTGAACCCGTAAAATTCCTAGAAGAAAACACAGGAGAAAAGTCTCTTGACGTTGGCCTTGGAAATGACTTTTTGGGTATGACACCAAAAGTACAGGAAACAAAAACAAAAATAAACAAGTGGATGATATCAAATGAGAAAGCTTCTGCACAGCAAAGGAAATAATCAACAAAATGAAAAGGCAACCTATGGAATGGGAGAAAATATTTGCAAATAATATAGCTGATAAAAGGTTAATATTTAAATATAAGGAATGTCTACAAATCAACAGCAAAAATTAAGAAAGAGGAAATGGATCTGAACAGACATTTCTCCAATGACATATAAATAAGCAACAGTTATATGAAAAGGTGCTCAACATCACTAATCATCATAAAAATACAAATTAAAACTATAAAGAGATATTAGCTCAGTATTCTTCTTATGCCTTTTAAAGTAGGGGTATAGTATTATCACCTGTGCATATGATAACCAGATACCATTTCTCCCTTGAAAGTCAAGCCCATAAAAGCAAGGAATATCATTCCCTAACAGAAGTGCAGCAGAAAGGAAGGTAGTCAAGAACTCTGGGGTCAGCCTGCCTTCTTTTCTTTAGTCTTTCTCGTGATACACAGGATGTTTTTTTGTGTGTTGAATAAAGAGCAATATTGAGCACACTCTGCACACTCAGCATTTTATAAGCATGGAACCGTTCGTTTCCAAATAGAAGTTCACAATCTCTGTACCTCATTAGTGAGGCAGCATAGAAAGAGCATAGACTAGGAATCAGGAAACCTGGTTCCAAAAATTCCAGCTCTGCCATGAAATTTTAGCCAAGTGATTTAACTTCTCTGTAAAGTGAAGATAGTACTACTTCACCACAAAAACTTCTCAGGGTTGTTTTAAGGATCAACAAAAGATAACGTAAACTCTCAAAGAGCCTAAGGTCTAACAAGGAATGTTGTATAGTTCTATAAGTACAATATGACATAAAGTGGAAAGTACAATATTCCGTCTATTAAATGATGAAGAAATGTTAGGGCACCATTTTTTCAAATGCCTAATAAAATAATAAATCTAGACAACGCTCATCAATGTTAAATAACATCACACCAAAAGAGAGAGAGAGAGAGAGAGAGAGAGAGAGAGAGAGAGAGAGAGAGAAATAGACATTATCTGTGATGTATTTATAAAGGGAAAAAAAGAGAACCTAAATCAGATCAAACCATCAAGCAAAGCCTCTAAATCTAATTGCCAGTGTTCAGGAAATACAAAAGAGAAAAATTGCATGTTAAATGACACTACAAGGAAGCAGTTAGCAAAATCCAGAATTCAAGAAACTCTACAAGATAAATTGCTTGGTTTCCTCAACAAATTGCTAAGGGAAAAAAAGAGATGAGGGAATCTATTCATTAAAAGATAATTAAGGGACATGCGAGAGCCAAATGTATGTGAAAACATTGTTTAGAAACTGATCCAAACAACCAAGATTAAAAATCATTTTGGAGACAATCAAGGAAGTCTGAACTCTGACTGGATAGTTGTTGACATTTAGGGATTATTGTCAACTTTTTAGGTGTGACAATGGTATCGTGGTTATGTTTTTAAGCAATTCGTTATCTTTTACAGATACAAACTGAAATATTCCTGGAAGAAAAGATGTAATGTCTGGAATTCTCCTCACAATAACCAGAAGGTGTAAGGATGGGGGTTGCAGGTAGAAGTGGATGTGGGACAGACATAAGTCTCAAACTAAACACATCTAAATGAATTAAACTTAAATGAATTAAAATTAAACAATGAACTAAAATTTGAAAAAAGTTATAAGCATAGTACTTAAAGTATACAGTGAAATGTGTTATTTAGAAAATCTTGAACACACCATGCTCCTTGCGGAGTGAATCAGTATTCACCCAAGCATAATTTATACCACCCCAAGTTCTCACAATGGCTCTGGAGTCAAAAATGACAACACATGGAAACTTACTATTTTTCAATACTAAACTCTGCAGTCTTAAACATGCATCAATAAGAGGAGTATCTGTTTATTTCCATTGCCGATTAGACATTTTCTGGGATACCAAAGACTTTTAATTTGCACATCCTTCTTTTTTGTTTCAAAGTATAAGTGGAAGGATGGACTTTAACTTTTTGAAGAAATCTTAGGAACTCTTGTGAGATCTATGATCACTAACTATTATATAACCGTCAAAAACAAACAAACAAAGAAACAAAAAACCAGTGTTCTCAGGTTACTTTTAAAAACTGATTTGTGGTGTTCTTTAGGCTCCCCAGACTCTTGACCACACATGCTCACAATACATTTCAGGTGCAAATTATTTGCACTGTTAAACTTTATGGTTTATAAAATGAGTCATGCTGATAAAAAATTTGAAATGCTAGATTTCTAGAAAGAAAGATGAAGGCAAATTGCCAGCCAGCATTCCTATATTTAGCAGATTAAATAATTGTAAATTACCAAAGACTTCAAAGCATCTCAGCTTTATATATACTTCCTATAAATATATAATACTAAAACATTTTGGAACAACTGTACATAGAAAATAAAAATGTATCATTAACCATGCAACCTCAATACCACCCAGTCTACCTTCAGCTTCAATCCTTAAAACCCGCCGCAATTTGAAAGTAGTTCTGTAACCAGGTGATGTCCCAGACAGAATGAAGAGAAAATCTCAGAGTCATTCATCTCAACCACGTGAATCTATTCTCCTTTCATTAAATGATGGGAACTATATTAGGTGCTAGGGCTACAGAAAAATGTACCACAAACTAAGTGGCCTAAATAACACAAATGTGCTGTCTCACAGTTCTGGAGGCTAGAAGCCCAATGTCAAGTTGTTGGCAGGGTAGGTTCTTTCTGTTGGCTGTGAAAAAGAATCTGTTCCATTCCTCATCCCTAGCTTCTGATGGTTTGCTAGCAATCTGTGGCATTCATTGGCTTGTAGAAAGCACCACCCTGATCTCTTCCTCGTCTTCACATGGCACTGTCTCTGTGTACATGGCTGGGTCCTAATTTCCCCTTTCCATAAGGACACTATTCCTACTGGATTAGGTCCCTCCCTACTCCAATACACCCTCATCTTAACTAATTATATCTACAACAGTCCTATTTCCAAATAAGGTCACATTTTGTGGTATAAGAGGTTAGGACTTCAATATATGGATTTGGGGGGATAAATAACTCAACTCATAACAGGAATTGAGATAATTTGCTCATATGATATACATACTCAATTATCCAGGACATACACAAGGCAGAAAAAACAACAATCCATTTAGAGAGAGGTATTCTACATATCAAAGTGGTATAGATCGTTTTACTTCAATCATTTATTTTTTCATGCACTCAAGAAAACGTATTAATACTAATGATGCATAGATACAGCTGGGCACAAAGGAGCTCACACGCCATTAGGGACAACCAGACACACGTTTTGAACCCTGCACAGACTAATAATTTTTAAAACACTTGTTCACTATTTATTTTGTGGCAGTAAAAAGAAACTAACATTCTATAAATAAAATTATATATTTTATGTCAAAATCATGTGTCAAACCTAAAATTAACGTTTCCTTTATTTGGGAAAGTCTTCCTGTTCAGTTTTCTGTCATTCATAATTAAATCATGTTAATAATTCATACTCATTAAGAATCAAGGTGGGGGAGGGCGGCCGGTTAGCTCAGTTGGTTAGAGTGCAGTGCTCTTAACAACAAGGTTGTTGATTGGATCCCCGTATGGGCCACTGTGAGCTGCGCCTTCCACAGCTAGATTGAAACAACTACTTGACTTGGCGCTGATGGGTCCTGGAAAAACACACTTGAAATAAATAAAAGTTTAAAAAAGAAAAAAAAAAGGATCAAGGTGGGTTACAAGACTATAGTTACAGCTAATTGTTCAACAAATGTTTAAAGGGTTTTTTTTCTTCTGGCTTTCATGTTGGCAAAATACTTCCTACTTTTCTGTAGTTCTTGATCTCTTTTCATTTTCCTTTTGCAATTTGCAAACTAAGTGAGGTCTTAGGAGGTATACCTCAGAGTTCAAAATTTAGATAATAAAATAAATTACTCCTTCTCATCAAATAGAACTCTACCATTTTGAATTCCAGCTGACTCTGACTCTTGACTTCAGGGAACTGTCACTGCTGGTTTCAGAGTGGGCAGCACAACTTAATGTACCTGTGTATCCCAAACATACTACAAGGAGATAAAAGAACACCTAAGAGGAACCTCTTAAAAGTTTTCCTTTGTTGGCCCTGTATAGTAAGAGGTAGAAAACAGGAATGATACGCATTTTTACGGTTGTACAAGGAATTATTTATGGAACTGTAACTTGACAAACACCATATTTCCCATTCATTCCAGTAAGATTTACCATCTTCTTATGAATTGGAACCCTAGGAAGCTCTCTGATCTACCCCTTAATTAGTTTTGCAAATTAGTAGGAGAAATGACCACATAAATCAGGAAATCTCAAGATTGGAAACACCTTATATATAGGTACAGGAAACACCCAGAACACCTCTGTGGTCTGTCTTTTCCCAGCTTTACGCACCATGAAAATCAACTGTCCAACAAAGTGGTGTACAGACTCTGAAATAGATATCTGGATAGAAATCCCCCTCTTGCAATTACTAACTAAGTGACCTTGGGTAAATCATTTGACCTTTCTGATTTTTGCTTGTCTCTTGTGCAAAATGGTAATAACAGTAGTATTACCTTCATGAAGACTTGTGCAGATTAAATATATCAATACCTGTAGACTGTTTGTAACAATACCCAGCACATACTAAGCACAAATGCTAGCTATTATTAGAAGTTTATAATTAAACAGTAACTATTTTGTTGTGATGTTACGTGTTGACTTGAACTTTAAACAAGTATTTCTTAGTTGGCATGGAGTGGGCAGTGAAGCAGTTGGACATACATATCCAATAATCTTCCTAAAAGGGAAACACCGATCTCTCTCTCTCCAGAGTAGCTCCACCCACCAGGAAGTTGCTCTCTGACCATGCTGATCCTGTCAGACATGATTCAGGAAGCACTTTGCTAAAGAAGAGAACCACCCAGCATCCTACTGCATAAAGGCTTACCAATCCAGCCTTTCTTACATTTTCTTAATTAGTATTCACAAACTTCTACCAGCACTTGAGATTGTGGGTCCCAATATCTACGAGGGTCCCAATATCTACTAGGGTCTTTCCCTTTCTCCCCTTCTGGATCAAGAAAGAATGAGAATCAATCTCATTGTGTTGTAGTTGTTTAACCTGAAAGCATGTATGTACCTATGGGTTTCTCGATGTTAGGCAGAATCAAAAGTTATAAGAAACTGAAACAGTCAGTCACCCCGAGATAGACCTTAACATGGTCTTCTGGTTCTGCCACTCAACGGGTTCTTAAATCAGTAACTGGAAAACACACAAATAATTTTAGAAAACCATAATGAAAGGCCACAAGATGAACCAAAGTTTATGGGCAGGCAGAGAAGGAAAATTACCGTGTGCTGGAGGGAATAAACAAGGGAGAGGAAAGGGACTTAGGTTGAGGAAGATTCTACAGAAGAAGCATTTAAACTAGGTCTTGAAGAATGTGTGACAATGATTTGCAACTCTTTACCTGTCCTAAGAGAGGTAGGAATGGACCCATTTCTAACATAAAAATAGCTCACTGTAGCAGTGACTATAATAGAATCAGGTATAATAGGAAGAGAGTGGCATTGGTGGCTTGAAAAGAAATTCACCCATTTGTCTATTCACTAATCCCTACCCACCCATCTTCTACAGAATTGCTAATGCAAAGGAAAGAAACTATGGAAAGAGCACAGGTACACATTCATTTATTTCACTGGACATGAGTACAGAATTACAAACAGCAGGGTTAGGACTAAAAGATGAAAATAAGTGCCATGGAAATACTCAAATGTATGATTTTTCACAACTTTACACTGCATTTTAATTTGCCACTTATTTCAGTTGTGATTGTGCATACCCTACTGTAATTAAGTTCCTCTTTGTATTTCTTTGTCAGATAACATGATCTATAGTGCCCAGAGGTATTATTAAACAGCTACCAAAAGGGAAACAGTTGCCCGTGACTTTCAGGATCAGCAAACACCTAAATGTGGAGTTACTGCCTGTTCCCACACGTGCCGTGCATGTGGTTAGGGATGAGCACAATCAATTCTCAATTACCCATGCATTTAGTTATGTGTGAATACTGCTAAAGATAGAAGGGAACGGTAATATGCAGTGCCTAATTCTACCCCCCTTGTTTGGAAGATTAAAATCTAGTTGGGAAGATAAGATATGTATTTATAAAAGAACAAGTCATTGTGCAAGATGGTATACAATTAAATGTCCAAATGAATGCGAGACATTTGGGAAGCCATTGTCTAGCATTGGCTTCACACTACATCGTACTACAGAGGGAAGCCATTGTGGGCATGAACAATAGCAAACCTTGTTACAGGAGGGACACAGGCCAGAACTAGAAGAATGGGTATTATTCAGCTTTTAAAAATAATTAATATGCAGTCAAGGAGAATACAACTGAGAAAAGCCAAGTCAGGAGAGCTGTCTCTACAAATTAAGAGATAAAGAGAGTAATGGAGAATCAAAGATAAGGGTCTGATCAAATTACTCGATGGGTTTAAAAGCCACGCTCAGGCATTTGTAACTTTCCTATAGTCAAGAAAGAGTTGTTGATATCTTCTATGACACATATAAGTGAAATCATATGACATTTGTCTTTCTCAGTCTGACTTCTTACACTCAGAACAATACCCTCTAGGTCCATCCAAGTTGCTACAGATGGCCAGACTTCATTCTTTTTCATGGCTGAGTAATATTTCATTGTATATATGTACCTTCTCTTCTTTATCCATTCATCCATTGATGGATACCCAGATTGCCTCCATATCTTGGCTATTGTAAATAATGCTGCAATGAAAATATGGTTGCACATGTCCTTTCAAAATAGTGTTTTGGATAAATATCCAGAAGTGGGATTACTGGGTCCTTCTTTGTCTCTTGTTACAGGCTTTGTTTTGAATCTGTTTTATCTGGTATAAGTATCGCTACCCCAGATTTTCGTTTTCACTTCTATTTTCATGAAATATCTTTTCCATCCCTTTGCTTTCAGTGTGTGTGTCTTTCAATATGAAGTGAGTCTCTTGTAAGCAGTATATGTCAAAAACAAGCAGTATAGGTCTTGTTTTTTTATTCATTCAGCTACCCTATGTCTTTTGATTGAAGCATTTAATCCATTTAAATTTAAAGTAATTGTTACTAGATATGTAGTTATTGCCATTTTATTATTCATATTTTTTTATCTTTTTTTTTTCTTTTTCTTCTTAAAGAAGTTCCTTTAACATTCTTGTAATACTGATTTGGTGGTGATGAACTCCTTTAGCTTTTTCCTGTCTGTAAAGCTCATTTTCTATCCTTCAATTCTAAATAATAGCTTTGCTGGGTAATCTTGGTTGTAGGTCCTTGCTTTTCATCACTTTGAATATTTCCTGCCAATGCCTTTTGCCTGTAAATCAGCTGACAGTCTTATTGTGGCTCCTTGTAGGTAACTAACTGCTTTTCTCTTCTGCTTTTAAGATTGTCTCTTCAACATTTGGCATTTTGATTATTATGTGTCTTGGTGTGGGCCTCTTTGGGTTCATCTTGTTTGGGGCTGTCTATACTTCCTTAACTTGTATGTCTATTTCCATCACCAGGTTACAGAAGTTTTCTGTCATTATTTCTTCAAATAGGTTTTCAATCTTTGCTCTCTCTCTTCTTCTTCTGGTACCCTTATGAAGCGAATGTTGGCATACTTGATGTCCCAGAAGCCCCTTAAACTACCCTCATTTTTTTGGATTCTCCCTTTGGGTGTGTCATGTGTGGAGGTGGTTGCATAGTGCTCTAGTGTGCTCTAAAGTTTGCCATTAGATGTGTTGGCTTTCACAGACAGAAGTTGTGGGGACTTCTCTCCCCAGCACTGGAACTTTGGACCAGGAATCCTGGTGTGGGGCTGGGACACCTCAATCCTCTGGGAGGACCTCTGCAATCAAGATACCTCTCCAGATTTATAACAGTCACACACGGGTGTGGGGCCAGCTTATTTCACTTCTCTGCCCCTTCTATCAGTCTTGACATGGTTTCATGTATGCCTTTAGTTATAGATCTTTTGTTCAGCTAGATTTCAGGTGATTCTCAATGATGGTTCTTCTGTCATTTATTTGTAATTTATTTGTAATTTTGATGTGGTCATGAAAGTACATAAGCTCAGCATTTACTTACTCCACAATATTGACCAAATATATACACACACACACACACACACACACACTTATTCTGGGGCATACGCTCAGTGGAACAACCCTAACATAGATAGTTACATCTACAAAAGTTAAACACTTACAACTCTATGGTGTGTACATTTTTGAGGGGAAGGCAATTTGAGGGCAGAAAAGAACATATGTTGATATACCTACATGACCTTGAAGGATATACCAGATGTAAGATTCTTAGTGTCAGGCATTCAGGAAGGATTTAATCAATTATAATGTCAACATTCCAAATAAAAAATAAATGAATTAAAGAATTTTTGAGCCCTCACATTATATCTGAAAGTGTTGCCTCTATGCAGTAATAAAATTTTACTCTTAGATAAAAATTTAGAGATAATTTAAGAACAGTTTCTCCAAGATACTGAAGCTTAAAGAAGTTTGTGACTTATATAACCACTGTGCTGTACACATGAAACTAACAGAAAATAATATTGAATGTAAACTCTAATTTAAAAACATATAGTATATAGTCACGGGATATAAAGTGCAGTATAGGGAATATAATCATTGCTATTGTAATAGCTGTGTACGGTGTCAGATGGGTAGTAGACTTGTTGGAGTTATCACTTTGTGAGGTGTGTAAATTTCTAATCATTATGTTGTTTTGTACAACTGAAACTAATAATAATAAACCTTTCCATGGGAATTTAGTGCCCTTTTACAAAAAAATAAAAGTTTGTGACTTGCCTGAGATAGCATAGAAAATCATATTATAGGTAAAGCTTAGCAAGGGTCTAATAACAGCCAATAAAACAGAACTAGCAGATGTATGAATTAAATCCTCTTTATGTTGTCATTAGCATGACTGTACTTAATGGACCATATCCCAAACTGTTTCATCCCAGATACTTGTGTTTCTTAGAAGACATCCCAAATGTCTTATCATGTCAACTGGTTGATATGTTCCAGGCTCTTTTCATTACCCTCCTTTTGATGTTAATGCCAAGAGATGAATGACATCATTCTAAAGGGTAGCGTGGTGCCCCTATGTCTGGCTTTAGTCTCCTACTTCCAGTCCTGGTCCAATACCAGGTTAGTTCCTTATTGATTCTGGTTGGCAAGAAACCAAAGTCTTTCTAGCCCTGGGAATTACAAAAGATAAAATGAAATGGAGATGGCAGTGTGGAAACCCAAATTTAAAGGCTCACTTCCAACTCCTGACCCAAGACGCAATTTAGGTGGAATATGTAAAATAGTAACAGCAGACATTGGAAATTGCACAGAATATGCTGACTAATTTTTGGCCCATCCACAATTTCTGCCATGAATAATGTATTAAAAAATATTAGATCATTAATGATTTTTCCCATTTCTAAAACTCTAACATCCAAAACTTTTTTTTTCGTGAAGTCTTAACTTTCAAATGGATATTAAAGGTTCTAATTCAGACTCCCAGGTGGCAGCCAGCTACATTGCTTGACCGATCCAGTTACTAGAAAGTTCTTAATTACATTTAACTAAAATCTTCCTTTCTGTAACTTTCAGATGCTGGTCAACAAATCAATCTTAAGACCATAGCACGTCAAAGCTGGCAAGAATCTCAAAATTATTCTCTCTGGAACTTCCACAGATAAATTAAATCTTTTTTCCACCATAGAGCCCATATTCATTAGTTTTTGCTGAAGAACAAGGCATCCTAAACAACAAACACATTATTTCTTCTGGGTTTGTGTGTCAGCCGGATAATTCTTCCAGTCTGGCTGGCTCGAGTGTGGCTGGATGGTTTAAAATGTCCTGACTCTCATGTCTGGCCATTGTCAGGCTGTGGTTTAGAGATGCCCTCAGCTGGGACAGTTTGTCTTTGCTCCACTTTGTCTTTCATCTTCCAGTAAGCCAGCCTGGGTTTCTTCACGTGGTGGTCTCAGGGTGTCAGAGAGCAGTACCTTTCCAGCCTCTGATGTACCATGCTTGCTAATACTCTTTTCGCCATAACAAGTCACATTGGTATAAGGGCTGATAGTGTCCCCTCTAAATTCATGTCCTTCCCAGAATCTCAAAATATGACTTCATTTGGAAACACACTTGTTGCAGATGTGATTAGTTAAGTTAAAGCAAGGTCACACTGTAGTAGTGGGGGCTTTTGATCCAATACGACTTGTATCCTTATAAGAAGAAAAGAAGAGACACAGAAACACAGGTAGAATGAATGCCATATGATGGCTGAAGACCAAGGATTGCCAGCAACATCAGAAGCTAAGAAAAAGGCATGGAACAGATTCGCCCCTGGATAATTCAGAAAGAGCATGGCCCTGCCACCATCTTAATTTCAGACTTCTAGCATCCAGAACTCTGAGACACTAAATTTCTGTTGCTTTAAGCCACCCAGTTTATGACAGTTTTTTATGGCAGCCCTAGGAAACTAATACAGATGGTCAAGCAGAGATTCAAGGGATGGAGAAAAAAATTTCACCACTAAATAGGAGGAAGTGAAATACCATGTTGCAAAGTGATGTACATACAGGGATGGAAAGAATTTATGGCCACGTACGTGTTCAATTTACCAGGGAGCCCTTCAAGCATATGACACTTGTTATAATAACTCCCCTTGATCATTCTTTCCAGGATAATTCCTCCCAGTTCCTGTAAAAAGATTTCAAAACCCCTTGTATGTAGGTTGTTCTCTCATTGTATTACAATTTTCCCATGTCCATCTGAAAAGGCAGGGCGGGGATCTTACTACACACTCCAGATGTTTTTTCTTGAATAGTACTGTTAAGTTCTGTGTTAGCTAGGCTGTGTCTGGTTGCAAGTAATAGAAAACAGGGGTTTAAAATATAAAGCTATTTATTGTTTTGCTTAACAAGAAGTCTGGAGATAGCTGGTCCCAAATTTGGCAACTCCACAATGTCAGGAGTTGAGTCAAAATCTCTGAAATTCTCTTAGCTTCCCCTATGTGGTTACAAGAGGTCTGCCTTAGTTGTAAATGTGATATTTTTATGTGGCCTAGTTACCATGTCCAGAGCGGGACAAAGGAGTGTACAGAGGAGTGAGAGAGAAGTTTCCTACCTTGTCTTTCATGTCATCAGAAAGAAAACAGTTCCCCAAAAATCTCTCAGAAAAATTTCCCCCAGTCTCTTTGGCCAGAACTGAGCCATAAAGCTACTCCTAGCTCCATGGAGGCGTTGAAAGCACATTCCTGCTTTGTCAGCTCTGTGGTGGGTACCCGCAAGGGAGAAAGGAGGTGGGAATGGCTACTGGGTATAGTTCTTGTGCAGCCAAACAAGCGTGTCAGGCACACGTCCTCTGCAACCAACACGTGACATTTTGAGGCAGACGTATTGATGTGGTCACTTTTATGTAAAGGACTTTTAGAGATGACTAAGAAATTTTAACCAACTCTTTAAATTAGCAAGTATTGTGTTTGTCATATAGGATAGAGACTAATAATTAAGCCTGAGGGCTCTAAAGTCAGACAGTCTGGGTTCAAATCCCAGCTTATGATTTGGCAGGTGAGTGACCATAGGTAAATTATTTAACTTCTCCATATCTCAGGTTCTGCATCTTAAAAATAAAGCTAATAATAGCACCTACTTATAGGGTAGAAAAGATTAAATGTATCGCACTTGTGACAATGTGTGGCACATGGTAAATATTCGATAAATATTACTATTATCCCTGTGTCCACTCCCACTATGGAATAAGGTAAGGGCAAGAGATGAGACAAAGAACAATGATGTTATTGCACATGTATTTACATAAAAAGACCTGGAAGAACACATAAGAAACTACTAAAAGTGATTACCTGTGGTAGGGAAACAGAGACTTTTTAGTGAATACCTTTTATATTTGAGTTATCTGAATATATATTATGTAGTCAAAAAACATTTAAAGTCCCTATTATGTAGTTAAGTCAACTGGCTTATGATTTCACAAAATTATAAGGCAAAACATTTTCCAAAATGTTAACAGTAGTCATCTTTGGGTGATTGAGTTAAGGACATTTATTCACATATTTTTACTTTTTTTTTTTTTTTGGAACTCTTTTATGGTAGGTAGCATACTGCCCCCTCCAAAGATGTCTGTGTCTTAATCTCTGTAATTCATGAATATGTTAGGTTACATGGCAGAGAGTAGTTAAAGTTGCAGATGGAATGAAGGTGGTTAATAGTTGACATCAATAGAGAGATTCTCTTGAATCATCGGGTGGGCCCAATATAGTCACAAGAGTCCTTAAACTTGGAAGAGGGAAACAGAAGATTCAGAGTCAGAGTGATGCTGTGGAAAAAGACTCAAATGGTCATTGATGGTTGGGGAAGGTGGAAGGGGACAATGGACCAAGGAATACAGACAGCCTACAGAAGCTAGAAAAGACAAGAAAATGGATTCTGCCCTAGAGCCTCCAGAAAGGAATGTAGCTCTGCTAATTCCTTGATTTTAGCCTAGTGAGCCCCATTTTGGATCTCTGATATCCAGAACTTAAGATAATAAGTTTGTGTTAAGTCATTAAATTTATGCTAATTTGTTATAGCAGCAATAGGAAATTAATACATTATCCATGTTTTAAATAGAGTGCATTTTAACAATCAGGAAAAAGTAAGACTTACAAACTACATATATGTACATATGAACTGAAAATGTGACTAGTGTACTAAATTATATTTGCTTAATGTGTATATGAATTGATATACACCATTAGCTTGTAATTATTCAGAGACATGGCCCCAAGACACCCAAGCAATCTTCAAAAGGCACATAGCGTCCATTGTGTGCTCCCACATTCCTGGTATTCATATTTTGCATTCTCCTCATTCCCTAGTCCTTCATCTACTGCTCCACAGGCAGCAGGCATCCCATATATACAGTAGTCCCCCCTTATCCATGGGAGATAGGTTCCCAGACCCCCAGTGGATGCCTGAAACCACAGGTACTAGTATTGAATCCTACATATACTGTTTCTTCCTATACTTATGATAAAGTTTAATTTATAAATTAGACACAATAAGAGATCAACAATAACCAATAGTAAAATAGAACAATTATAACAATAACTGTAACACAAATTATGTGAACATGGTCTCTCAGAGCTCTCTGATAAACAATCTGATTACTGGGATGCCTACTAAGAAAATAAAGATGGGAGGGCAGCGTGTACAATGTGGAGACACTGAACAAAGGGGTGATTCACATCCTGGGCAGAATGGAGTTGGATGGCAAGGGATTTCACTGTGCTACTCAGAATGGGACACAATTTAATACTTAAATATTGTTTATTTCTGGAATTTTCCACTTAATATTTTCATACCACAGTTGACCACGGTGTTACTGAAACTGCAGAAAGTCTGGATAACGGGGGGGGGGGGGGGGGGGGCTACTACACCTAGCCATCAGCGAAGTGCAGATTTTATAGGAAATAAGAAAATCAAACTGTAAATAGGAAAGACACATATCAAAAAGATATGTGCTTGTACATCATGGTTTGAACCACAGGAAATGTTCTGAGACACCAGATAGGAATCTGTTTCTAACGTTATATACCTCGTTTTCCAGAGAACAGAAAATTGCCTGTTAAAAAAGCATTGTCATGATGACAACTGGAAAGTGAACAAAAATTGCACTGAATTGCTCTCATTCTATTATACCTTTGAAACCTAGGGGTCTAAAAATGCTTTACATTGTAGCAGCTTGATCTTTTTAAAGATGGAAAATAAAAGCAGTTGGAAAATCTTTTTTAAAACAAAATAGAAGGATAGCCGGATGGCTTAGCTAGTTAGAGCGTGAGCTCTCAACAACAAGGTTCCGGTTCAAAACAGCGACTGGACTTGGAGCTGAGCTGTGCCCTCCACAACTAGATTGAAGGACAATGACTTGGAGCTGATGGGCCCTGGAGAAACACTGTTCCCCAATATTCACCAATAAAATTAAAAAACAAAAATAGAAGCTAAGTAGTTCTTATAAGAAAAGTGTTTAACAAACTTATTCTTAAATTGTTGATTTCCTTCCTGATTATAAAAGTAATACATACTCATAAGAGAACATTTAAAGAATACAGAGAAGTACATAAAAGAAAATATTAACCGTTCATATTCTGAGGAAACCATTGATAAAACCTTTGCTGTATTTTCTCCCATTTTGTGGGCTTCTTTTAATAGTAAAGATATAATAATATATAGTATATACAATTTTAAATCTTGATTCTGTTAACATTAAAACAATAGCCTTCAGACGTCATCAAAATGGCGGCATGAGGTGAGCCTCTGTAAAGCTCCCCTGGAATTTACAACTAATTGAACAACAATAACTCCACAAAGGACTCCCTGCACAACAGACAGGCAAGACAAAGAGGCCCACTACTGAATTCACCTAAAGGTGGGCGAATCGCGCGAGCGGGGGAGGAGGGAAGGGAGAAGTGTGGAGACTGAGACATGCGGGCGCAGGACGCAGACCTAGCTCAGTGCTGCGAGCTCGCTGCATCCCAGAACTACCGCAGCTGCGGGAGAGGGAAGAACTCGGACTGCTAGGGCTCCATTTATGGCCCATAGGGCTGAGGGGGCGGCATATAATGGCTAAACCCAATGCTCATGGCAGAGACCTCGGAGAAAAGACTGAGGGAACAAGGTTGAAAACTGTGGTTTAAGCCCGCACTGCCGAGCAGAGAACAGAAGCTTTAGGCACTGAGACCAGCCGCCCCCTCCCTAACCTCCCAGAGCTCGCCCTGCCCCCATCTGCCCGGTGCTAGAAGCAGAACAGTAGCAGTGTCAGATCAAAAGAACAAAATTTTTGCTGTTCTGAGAACTGTGGACCGCAGACATTGATTCGCAACCCAACTAGTTCCGGCAAAGGGGAGGGAACTGTGGAAGCAGGACTGGCTGTGGTGGTGGTCGCCGCCATTGTTCTGGGTCACATCTCACAACTCACCCAGCCCCTGGCCCCACCTATCTGGGCGGATCCCTGCAGGAGTAAACAGAACTGCTGAAACATACGGGCTCTGAATCTGGTGCAGGAAGAGCTTTGGAACTTCAAAAACTCTCCGCATACCCACACGGACACTGAATCCTGTGACCTAGGAGAACTATTAACAGAGGAGAAGCCCATCTCCCAGGGAATCCCCCCATTGTGTGAGAAGCTGGAATAGTGCAGAGAAAACATAGCACTACCGTGTGAGAGAGAACAAAAATGCTGCAGTTGGACAGAAAATAAAACATTCTACCAACAAGTACTGGAAAACAAAAGAAAGACCTCTTCCTATCAACCTGTTGCAGAAGCCTCTCCTGTAGATGTCTGGGAAGAGAAATAATAAATCAGTAATTGCCATGAATAACCAAGGCAACAAGAAAGCTCAGAAAGAAACTGAAAAGTCTCCAGGAAAGGAACTTAAAGATATGGAAATATGTGACTTAAATGACAGAGAATTCAAGATTGCAGTTCTCAACAAGATGCAAGAAAAAAAGTCAAACGAGATGCAAGGAAACACAGAAAGGCAGTTTAATGAACTCAGAAACACAGTCAAAGAACAACATGAGAATTTTACGAAAGAGGTTGAAATTTTAAAAAAGAACCAAATAGAATTTCTGGAGATTAAGAACTCAATAGAAGAAATTAAGAATAAAATAACCAGCTTAGGTAGCAGAGTTGACCAGATGGAGGAAAGAATCAGTGATGTCAAAGACAGAAACCTGGAAATTACACAGATGGAAGAAGAAAGAGACTTGAGACTTAAAAGAAAGAACTCTACAAGAACTTTCTGACTCCATCAGAAAGAGCAATATAAGAATAATGGGCATACCAGAAGGAAAAGAAAAAGAGAAGGGAACAGAGAATATATTCAAACAGATTATTGATGAGAACTTCCCAAACTTGTGGACAGAACTGGATCCTCGAATCTAAGAAGCAAATAGAACACCTAATTACCTCAATCCCAACAGGCCTTCTGCAAGGCACATTGTATTGAAGCTGTCTAAAATCAACGACAAAGAATCCTCAAGGCAGCCAGGGAAAAGAAGACGGTAACCTACAAAGGAAAGCCCATTAGATGATCATCAGGTTTTTCAGCAGAAACTCTACAAGCCAGGAGGGAGTGGAGCCAAATATTCAAACTATTGAAAGAGAGAAATCATGAGCCAAGAATAATATATCCAGCAAAGATATCCTTTAGATATGAAGGAGGAATAAAGACCTTTCCAGACATACAGAAGCTGAGGGAATTTTCTAATACACGACCTGCACTACAAGAAATACTAAAGGAGGCTATTCGACCACCATCAACAAGGACAATTTGTTGCAACTGAAATATAAAAAGGGGGAGAGTAAAGGCAGAGTAAAGGCCTGAACCGGAATATGGAAATGGAGAAAGTAAGCATGCTGAAGAAAATAGAATACTCTAAATATCAAACTTTCTTTTACATAAATTTAAGGGTAACCACTCAAAAAAAATCCAGAACTGAAATATATACTGAAACAAAAGAAGAAACAGAGGGAAACATCATAGAATACCACCACACAGAAATAACAGACAACCACAAAAAGGCAAAGAAACAATGGAGACACAGCCTTACCAGAAAACTAAAGATAGAATGACAGGAAATCCTCACATATCAATAATCACCCTAAATGTAAATGGACTGAACTCACCAATAAAAAGGCACAGAGTAGCAGATTGGATAAAAAAACTAAACCTAACCATATGCTGTCTCCAAGAGACACATCTCAGCTACAAGGACAAGCATAGACTCAAAGTGAAAGGGTGGAAATTGACACTCCAAGCAAATGGTACCCAGAGAAAATCAGGTGTAGCCATAATGATATCAGATGAAACAGAATTCAGGGTGAAAAAGATAACAAGAGACAAAGATGGACATTTCATAATGGTAAAGGAAAATACAACAAGAAGACATAACAGTCATCAATATTTATGCCCCCAATCAGGGAGCACCAAAATATACCAAGCGACTACTAACAGAACTAAAGGGAGAAATTGACCAAAACACAATTATACTAGGGGACTTAAATACATCATTGACAGCTATGGATAGATCATCCAAACAGAAAATAAATAGCGAAATAGCAGCCCTAAATGACACATTAGATGAAATGGACATAATTGACATATATAGAGCACTTCATCCTAAAACATCAGACTATACATTCTTTTCTAGTGTACATGGAACATTCTCAAGGATAGACCATATACTGGCACATAAAATCAGCCTCAGCAAATTTAACAAGATTGAAATCATCCCATGCATATTCTCTGATCACAAGGCTTTGAAATTGGATATCAACTATAAAAAGAAAGCAGGAAAAAACACAAATACGTGGAGATTAAACAACATACTTTTAAAGAAGGACTGGGTCAAAGAAGAAATTAGAGGAGAGATCAAAAGATACATACGAACAAATGACAATGAACATACATCCTACCAAAATTTTGGGATGCAGCAAAAGCAGTTTTAAGAGGGAAATTTATATCATTAAAGACTTATCTCAAGAAACAAGAAAAATCCAAAATAAATAACCTCATGTTACACCTTAAAGAACTAGAAAAAGAAAAACAAGTAAAACCCAAGGTGAGCAGAAGAAAGGAAATAACAAAAATCAGAGCAGAACTAAATGAAATAGAGAACAAAAAGACAATAGAAAAAATTAATGTGACAAAGAGCTGGTTCTTTGAAAAGATTAACAAAATTGACAAACCCTTGGCTAGACTCATTAAGATAAAAAGAGAGAAGGCACTAATTAACAAAATCGGAAAAAGGGGAAGTTATCACGGACACCACAGAAATACAAAGAATCATCCAAGAATACTATGAAGGACTATATGCTACCAAATTCAATAACCTAGAAGAAATGGACAAGTTCTTAGAAACATATAGCCTTCCAAGGCTGAACCATAAAGAACTAGGAAATCTATACAGACCAATCACCAGTAACGAAATTGAATCAGTCATCCAAACCTTCCCAAAAGCAAAAGTCCGGGACCAGATGGCTTCATTAGTGAATTCTACCAAACCTTCAAAGAGGATCTAATATCAATCCTGATCAAACTCTTCCAAAAAATTGAAGAAGAGACAGTACTCCCTAACTCATTTTATGAGGCCAACATTACCCTGATACCAAAACCTGGTAAGGACAACACAAAAAAAGAAAACTACAGATCAATATCTCTGATTAATACAGATGCAAAAATCCTAAACAAAATTCTAGCAAATTGAATACAACAATGCATTAAAAAGATTATTCATCACAACCAAGTGAGGTTCATCCCCGGGGCACAAGGATGATTCAATATCTGCAAATCCATCAATGTGATACATCACATAAACAAAATAAAGGACAAATATCATATGATTATATCAATTGATGCAGAAAAAGCATTTGACAAGATACAACATCCATTTATGATGTTAATAAAATAGGTATAGAAGGAAAATACCTTAACATAATAAAGGCCACATATGACAAGCCCTCAGCTAATCTCATAATTAATGGTGAAAAACTGAAGGCCTTTCCTCTACGTTCAGGAACATGACAGGGCTGTCCCGTATCACCTCTGCTCTTCAACGTAGTGTTGGAAGTCTTTGCCAGAGCAATCAGGCAAGAGGAAGAAATAAAAGGCATCTAAATTGGGAATGAAGAAGTTAAATTATCACTCTTTGCAGATGACATGATGCTATATACAGAAAACCCTAAAGACTCCACCAAAAAGGTATGAGAAACAATCAACGAATACAATAAAGTTGCTGGCTACAAAATCAATGTACAAAAGTACATTGCCTTCCTATATACTAACAATGAAATCTCAGAAAAAGAAATACAAAAAACAATTCCTTTTGCAATTGCAGCAAAAAGACTAAAATACCTAGGAATAAACTTAACCAAGGATGTGAAAGACCTATAAGCTGAAAACTATAAGACATTTTTGAAAGAAATTGAAGAAGACACAAAGAAATGGAAAGACATTCCGTGCTCATGGATTGGAAGAATCAACATAGCTAAAATGGCCATATTACCCAAAGCAATATACAGATTTAATGCAATCCCCATCAAAATCCCAATGGCATTTTTTAAAGAAATAGAACAAAAAATCATCAGATTTGTTTGGAACCACAAAAGACCCCGAATAGCCAAAGCAATCTTAAGGAAAAAGAACAATAATGGAGGTATCACACTTCCTGACTTTGGCTTGTACTACAGGGCAACAATAATCAAAACAGCATGGTATTGGCAGAAAAACAGACACATAGACCAATGGAATAGAATTGAGAACCCAGAAATAAAACCACATAAATATGGACAGATAAGTTTTGACAAAGAAGCTAAAAACATGCAATGGAGGAAAGAAGAGGCTTCTTTAATAAATGGTGCTGGCAGAATTGGATAGCCACGTGCAAAAGAATGAAACTGGACTGCTATCTGTCACCATGTACCAAAATTGATTCAAAATGGATCAAAGACTTAAGCATAACACCTAAAACAATAAACTGCATAGAAGAAAACATAGGTACTAAACTTATGGACCTTGGGTTCAAAGAGCATTTTATGAATTTGACTCCAAAGGCAATGAAAGTAAAAGCTAAAATAAACTCATGGGACTATATGAAACTTAAAAGCTTCTGCACAGCAAAAGAAATCATCGACAAAATAAAGAGGCAACCAACTGAATGGGAGAAGATTTTTGCAAACAGTGCCTCTGATAAGGGGCTAATATCCAAAATATACAAGGAACTCATGCAACTCAACAACAAAAAAACAAACAACCCAATTGAAAAATGGGCGGACGACCTGAAGAGACATTTCTCCAAAGAGGATATACAAATGGCAAATAGACATATGAAAGAACGCTCAACATCACTAATCATCAGATAAATGCAAATAAAAACCACAATGAGATATCACCTCACCCCAGTCAGAATGGCTATCATCAACAAGACAAATAGTAACAAGTGTTGGAGAGGCTGTGGAGAAAAAGGAACCCTCATTCACTGTTGGTGGGAATGCAGACTGGTATAGCCGCTATGGAAGGCAGTGTGGAGGTTCCTCAAAGAATTACGAATAGAATTGCCATATGACCCAGCAATCCCTCTCCTGGGTATCTACCCAAAAAATCTGAAAATATTTATACATAAAGACACATGTGCTCCAATGTTCATTGCAGCTTTGTTTACGGTGGCCAAGACATGAAAACAACCAAAATGTCCTTCGATAGATGAATGGATAAAGAAGTTGTGGTATATATATACAATGGAATACTATTCTGCGGTAAGATGATATAGGAACATTTGTGACAACATGGATGGATCTTGATAGTATAATGCTAAGCGAAATAAGCCAGACAGAAAAAGCAGAGAACCATATGATTTCACTGATATGCAGTATATAAACCGAAAACAACAAAAGAACAAGACAAACAAATGAGAAACAAAAACTCAGAGACACAGATAATAGTTTAGTGGTTACCAGAGGGTAAGGGGGGAGGGGGTTGTGAGATGAGGGTAAGGGGGATCAAATATATGGTGATGGAAGGAGAACTGACTCTGGGTGGTGAACACACAATGGGATTTATAGATGATGTGATACAGAATTGTGCTCTTGAAATCTATGTAATTTTATTAACGATTGTCACCCCAATAAATTTAAAAATAAAAATTTTTTTAAAAAAGTAGCCTTTCATTTACAATGTAAAGTTGTATAAGCATAATTTTTATATTCCATAGTTTTCATATTTGCATCCATTGTGTGAACACACAAACATTTATTTACACTTTCCCTAGTGTTGAGTAATTAGGTTGCTTCTAACTATTCACCATTTATAAGTAATACTGCAGCAAAGACCATCATATGTGAAGATTTTTCTACATTAAAGATTATTAATGTAGGATTAATAGAAGTGGAGTAGAATAACTTAAAAGTGGAAATTCATGAAACGAGATGACTCTGGGTGATGAACCCATAATGTGATATATAGATGATGTATTACAGAATTGTACACTTGAAACCTATGTAATTTTACTAGCCATAGTCACCCCAATAAACTTCAATTTAAAAAAAAAAGTGGAATAGCTGAGCTAAGATGTAAGCAAATTTTTGAGAATTTAATACATATTACTAAAATTCTTCCTAAAGATGTATATATTTATCTTTAAGCAATACTTGAGACAGTCTATAGCACCAGCTCTCTCAAGCACTGAGTATTATTTTTTTAAATCTTTGTCAATTTGATAAACAGAAAATATTTGTTTATATTAATTTTATTTTTTACTTAGGTGAAACACTGTTTGCTTTCTATTTATATGTCCTCTTTTATCAATTTTCTAGAGACATTATTTGTCAATTCGTTTTTTTAGGGCTAATTTATGTATTAGAGTTTACAGCAGTGGGGCAGAGATACTGAGCAAATGACAAAAGCAAATAATTTATTACAGGTTTAGTTTCAGATCAGATACACCCAAAGAGCATCTTCTATGATAAGCAGGAAATGGTAACCACATAAATGCTGCCAAGACCCTGCTCTCCGTCTCCAGAAAAGTGCTTCCAAGCATCACCCCAACCCTCAGTGTTTGCACTCAAAAAAGTGCCTAATTATCAGCAAGATATAAGTCACTTGTCAGCACTTTTCTAAAAATTCTACTTTCAGGTACAAGGAGGTGGCTCTGAGGAAGGCCAGGCATATGTCACCTAGGTGATTCTAACAGAAGGAATGGAGATAAGCAGAGCAGAGCCAAAAACACCCTATACAAATGAGAGCGTTCCCCATCTATTAGATGTCTACTGAGATGAGTCTTTAAAAGAGAGAGGGTCCCTAAGAGCTACCATCATGGGATGAAGAGCTGATCATTGCGTTTCAGCAGTTATTTGTGCTCAAGAATACAAATCATAATGGATTTGTAGGCATGATGTTTTTAGAGTGGCTTTGTATCATTTTCATTGAATACTTTGTATAATTGACTTTTTACCCATTAGCAGCTTGGTTTGAGCTAAGAGCAACGTAACAAGCCCACTGGGCTTGGTGGGTTTTGTTTGCGGTGTTTTTTTATTCCCTTGAAAGTCGTTGAATAAATACAGGAGAACAATGGTTTCATATAAATAAAATTCAACATTACAGCTTTGGCAGTGAGGGGAGGGGTGTGCAGTTCCAGGTGGGTTTTCCATGTCAAAATCTCATCCATTTGAGAATTAAAAGAAAAAAAATAGCTATGTCATGAAAAAGGAGAGTCTCCCTATTGAGTGAGATAACTTACTGGTAGTTTTATGGATCTACTCCCTCAGATTCCACTTGCCTGCTTAAAATGATATGTGTGCAGCAAAATATGACTCCTTTTTTAGAACACTTTTAAAACAGAAAAGATCTGTGTAAGACTGAGACCATGTATGTTATTTCAGATTATTTTGGTTTCATCTAAAACAGAACCCCGCGAAAAATGGCTTAAACAATCAGAGAATTACTATCTCAAATAAAAAGAAGAGCAAATTAGGGTGGTCTAGAGTGGTTAAGTCAGTGGGTCAACAATGAGTGGACTCCAGTTGGCATTTCTGTGGTTTTTGTCCTCTTAGGTTTTCAGGTAGTTGCCATAACTCCAATATCATGTCCTCAAACAACAGTGTCAATAGGACATGTTATCAGGGAAGAATATTTCCCAGAAGTCCGCAGCAGAATTCACCTTAAAATGAACTGATCAGAATTGGTCCCAAACCCCACCCTAAGCCATTAGCAAAGGGGAACAGGATTACTTTAATTATATTCAACCAATTATGATTTGCCCCTGGGCTGGGTTAGTGCTCCCCAACACCTGGACAAATCCACATTCTATTGGCAAGGAAACAGTGGAAGAATGCCTGAGATGTTAGTAACCTCCTGTCTACCACATCGTGTCTTACTCAATTTATATTTCTCCAGAATGGAGTGAAAGGCAAAGCAAACATTTGTAAACTAAGTTAATAAATGAAGGTAAATATTGGAAGACCTTTGTAAAATATCCCCAGCACATGACTTGTATCGCAATCATTCAAGAACTATGAAATATTACCCTATGTTCTAAAAGGTAACACTTAATAAGTGAACTTGTAATTATTTCCTTGAAGGAGGAAATATGCTGAATTTATAGATTCAGCATTCTTGGAAATGGAAAAACAAAACACAAATAGATCATACTGGTTTGACAAATTTGGGGAAATTAAACTGGAGAAACATTTATAAGGAAAAGACTCAGAATTGTGCCCATCACCTCTAAACTGGAATCAACATTGATGCTATTTTTCTATTTGTATATAACTAAGTTACCTAAATAGCACCTAATTAATGAAAGAAATTTTGTTAGTTTCAGTACCTATTTGGTTAGTTCCTCTGCCTATGCTCCCATGGTACTATGATCATAACTGAGTTGGAACATTTAACACAGTACACTATAATTTATCCTATAAATTGGCCTCCTTTGCTCTTCCTTGAGGGCAGAAACAGGTCAGATTCAGCTCTATACTTAGGAGATAGTCTGTAAAGTATTTGCCCAAGACCCAGTCACGAATATCTACTAAGTAGCTTGTTCTGTTTCACAATATTTCCATTCACGTTATTAAGTAACTCTTATTAAGTGACCCACTCGTCCATACACTCTATAGCCTGCTTTCACACCTGGAACTCGTCGGCTTGCTCCTGCTAAGCTCCGACACTGGAGGGAGGCTGCAGGACTGGAGGAGGAAGAGACTTGATGGGTCTTATCTGCTTCCTATTCCGGGGAGTGTCACCCCAGCAATGCTTCTTCACCCCAGGACAGCAGTGCTTTGTTGTAGCAGCAGCTGAACCGGGTTGGCAGTTTTTCCAACACTTGAAGAACCAGCTTCAAGTCCCTCCATCCTGAGATTCCAGCACGCCTTCTTCAGGCCCCCACTCAGAGCTCAGACACACGAGAAACAGCCGAGCAGAAGCCCCTCCTCAGAAGTCTGGTATCAGCTCCACAGGGTGTGTCCTCTAGAACTATAAATTTTAATAATTCCAGCCTCATCTCCTTGTTCCCTTAGCCCTAGCTGCTTCCTGCCATTGCTACCTCCAGCATACCTTAGAACTCTCTTTGGCCCTTTCAGTTACCTAGTAAACGTTATGCCTAGTTAACAATTTTTGTATGTCGAATTTCTCTGTTCAAATCACATGGTCCCTGACTGATACTACTACAAGTTCCCCCATTTTACTAATCCATAGCATTAAATTCCACTGATGTTTTACCATCCCTTAGAGTTTGGCACACTAGGCAGCTTCTCTGCTCCCCTGATGCAGCTCTGCAGATGGGCACATGAGATATATTGTTCTGTAGAAAGTAGGAACTGAACTCTATATTTCTGAAGATTTGTATCGAAAAATTAACTTCTAAATACACAGGCACACTGAATCATAATACCGTGTTTTCCCGAAAATAAGACCGGGTCTTAAATTAATTTTTGCTCCAAAAGATGCATTAGGGCTTACGTTCAGGGGATGTCACCCTGAAAAATCATGCTAGGGCTTATTTTCCGGTTAGGTCTTATTTTCGGGGAAACACGGTAACTAACACTGAGCACCAGGCGCTGATGGCAAGCAATAAGCAAGTGTCACCTCTCATAATGCAATGATGATGCCCTGTTGTTATCCCCACTTCTACGTAAGGAAGTCAAGGCAGACAGAGGTTACATGTCATTTGCTCATTTTCTTTATATCAGGATCAAACCCCAAGCCATCGGGCCCTTAATTTCTCTCCTGCCAGACCTTGACCGCGAGCAGCTCAGATCTGGTGTCCTCACCATTCTCTGGAGAGCAAATGCAATCCTGGGCTCCCACTTCTGAAATGATATTGGTTTAACACATTCAGGAATGGCCAGTGAGTACTAAATCAGTGTGAAAACGAAATGTTTTCAAGAAAACTTTGTTCCACCGCAGCACAAGAGTGGGCTTTTAAGCTAGACCCACACAGTGTGGCTTTAACCAGCTAGCTTCTTGGGGGAGTTTGCATTGATGACACAGTGCCAATTCTTAAAGAGACTGACATACAGGATTAGACAAATAAAACAAGTAATGGCGTAAGGCAGTAACGGGAAAGAAGTGCGATAGATTAGATGATAGAGACCTCCCTAAGGAGCAGTGTGTGAAGCCTTCTGGGGGAACCGAGGCTGGGAGCTGCCCATTTACTGAGGCAGAGGAGTCGAACAGAAGGAGCGCTCGCGCTTTTCTACTTGTTTTCAAGTTGGACTCCAAATATAGCATGTTATCTGCGTCTATCTTTAAAAGGACACAAAAAAATAGGGGATTTAGGCACTAAGCTGACACTGCCATGGAGTAGTCTGGAAATCTATTACCTAGAACTATTGCAGAGGATGTTGGCCAGAATTTTTAGAGTGGGACGAACTCATTTTGTATATTGACTTTCAACATTCATTAACTGACTTCCATAGACAGTGTCTCATATCATCTCAAAGAGGATTTTGATCTGCATAGTCCCAAGAGTTCCAAAGCAGAGTAGTACAAAACAGAAGAGGTGCGACGTGTACGCTGTGTGTGCAGGTTAATGCAGGACCTGGCCCTGTGTGTCCACAGATCTATTGCTGGCCCTTCCCCTCTCTGCTCTACACAGCAGTGGGTCTGACTCCTGCAGGCTGTGTTTCCCAGGCTCCCCTGTCAAGTGGCCGCCTGCTGAGTCAACCAATGAGATGTGCTGGGAAGAAATCAGAGCTCAGAGGGCTGGAGGAAGGAGATACCTCGGGGTATCCGACTCCCCCAACCCACGTACCAGGGTTTTTCTCCTGATGCCCCACCATGTCACTCAGTTAACTCTATGGCTCCTGCGCCTTCTGGACAGACAAGCCAGGGTTCCAGCTTCTTCTGAGTGACTCCAGCCTCTGGGCTCTGGTAATATCGCCTCCTCCCTTTGTAGAAGGCGGGTAATGTCTTCCTGCTGCTAATAAACTCTGAGCTATCTCCCCAGCCCCCATTGAGCTTCTCTACTCCTTCATGGTCTGAGTAGCCAAATTAAATGTCCTCTGTTAAAAACATCAGAAGTAGTTTCTGTGTTTCTAGTTGAAACGTGATACAGAGGGGAAGGCTTTTCCCTTTCCTACCCTAGCATGTAGAAGGAGCTCCAATTATGAAGTAACACTGGCTTCTCTCTGTGCCATACCCACGGACCCACTGACAGAGAAGTGAATAAACCTGAGCAACCAACGGGTGAGGAGAAGCCAGGCACACAGAGCCCAGCCCCTTTCCTCTGGAAGTCAGCCCCCGTCAGTCAGTGTGTGCTGTACTCTGCTATCAGCCATATGGTGAAAGGGCCCTAAGGAGGATGCTTGCAGGTTTCCAGGGCTTCCTATAGCTGGGTAAGTCTGCCTAATTTTAAGTTTCTGGATTAGGAAGCCCACTGGCCTACAGATACAAGCACATTGTGCTATATCAGCATTACCAGCAATGAAGGTAATAGTTTGATTCCCTTATCTCCATCACTCCTGTTGTTTATATCTCAATTGGTTCAGAACTCAAACACAGAAGAGGGTCCTTATTGGGACTCCTCAGAAATCCAGAATACATAATATTCCTATATATTTAAGTAATCATATTCCTAAGTCACTAGATCAATTTAAAACAATAGCTAACTTTTTTAGCTTGCAGGGTACCAGAAATTGTTCGAAGTGCTTTACATATAGCTCATTTACTACTCAAACAAACGTGATAAGTATTACTAAGATTCTTATTTTACAGCCCAAACAATGGAAACACAGCGATGATATTATATAACTTGCCAAAATCACATGGATAATAAGTCGAAGAATCTGTAATGAAATTCCAAAAGTTGGACTATAGAATCTGCACTGTGAAGCACCATGCTATGTTGCCTACATTTAGATTTTAACAAATTATTCTGTACTTCAACTAATGTGATTTTATTTTCAGTCTTGGATACATTATTTTCAAATACCTTGTATAACCCAGCCTGCAGTCTCAGTGTTTGTCCCACCTCAACTTTTACATAGAACTCTGTATTATTTCCCTCTCCAAAAGGAATCTATGCCCACTAAAGACATTACTAAACTATGCAGATTTTGCCAAAAATCTCATATAAGAAATACAAAAGGGGATTTGCATCAAATATCCCACGGCAAATTACAGTGTTTTACACAATGAATGCATTCCTAAGACTCCAATCATTCTACTCTGGCAACTGGAAGATAACAATCCCCTAGAAATGAATGTAAAGTCAGATGATAATATCTAAAATTTGTATATCTGTATGAAATAACATGTATATACCTTCCACATGGCTTTCTTAATGAGGATGAAGGAAGTAGTCTTCTCCATCTTTCTACCACAGAGCAAGCCAACTCTTCCCTCCAATCCCTTGTAATCTTAGCCTTCACCCACTCCACACACACAAGTTTCCAGCCTTTATGACACTCTACAGTTTACTCCTGTTTCTTCCTTCAGACGTGCTTACCTAACCCCACACCACAAGGTTCAACAAAGATTTCCCCAGCCACAGGAGCCCATTCATCTTAGAAAAGAGAAAGAAGCAGATAGAATAGATCAATACAGTGCTGTGTTGGAGCCCATTTATACCTGCTTGCAAAAGGCAATAGCCAAATTTTCAGGAATTTGCAAGCAGTTCTTAAACACAGACGTTACTAAAAACTAAGTTATATGAACTTAATGAAATCAATTGCATTAAAACAAAGATCACAAATATTCAAAACTGATCACTCCCGGGCTGGCCCGGTGGCTTAGGTGGTTGGAGCTCCATGCTCCTAACTCTGAAGGCTGCTGGTTCGATTCCCACATGGGCCAGTGGGCTCTCAATCAAGGTTGCCAGTTCGACTCCCGCAAGGGATGGTGGGCTGTGCCCCCTGCAACTAGCAATGGCAACTGGACCTGGAGCTGAGCTGCACCCTCCACAACTAAGACTGAAAGGACAACTTGAAGCTGAACAGCACTCTCCACAACTAAGATTGAAAGGACAACAACTTGACTTGGAAAAAAGTCCTGGAAGTACACACTGTTCCCCAATAAAGTCCTGTTCCCCTTAAAGTCCTGTTCCCCTACCCCAATAAAATCTTTAAAAAAAAACAACTGATCACTCCCTAGTTCTTTTGCTATATTTTAGTATTATTTATGCTCTTGAAGTTATTTACATCTATTGTATCTGTATGGTGAAAATAGTGCATAAAAGTGTTCTACTGTGCATCACTTCCTAGTTATGTGTTCAGTGACAGCATATTGGTAGCTTCAGATGAGCCATGGTGGGAGTATTTATGGCATGGAATCTGGCAAAAGTTAGAAACAAGAGTTTGCTTGTTTGTTTTTCCTGGAGAGCCTATTATTAAATATTGACTGGCACACGACTAGATAGCTGATGAGAGATATAAAAATAGATGATAGATAAACAGATAGATGATTAGATAGATACGTAGGTAGAGAGATATAGATAGAGAGAGAGAGAGAGAGAGAGAGAGAGAGAGAGAGAGAGAGAGAGAGATGTATATACACAATTAGATATGTAGGTAGATCAACACATTTTCTTTACAGAAATACCTCTGTATTTTCTTTAATAAAAATCCTTGTAAATTTCCTCTAACCCACTACATATTATATATATTTCCCATTGGAATACAGAGCACATGTTTTCATACAGAGCATGGAAATTAAAATTCAGGTGATCCATTAAAACGCCTTTCACGTAAACAAACAACAATAGGGAAGGGCACTAACAATACAAACCATGTAGAACTGGCACAAAAGTCTCTTTGAAGAGTTAGGGGGGAAATGCTGAGCCAGCCCAGGTCCCAGAGAGCATATTTACATATTCCAAATTATAAGTGGTCAGCATAAACATTCCCTGATGCTAGGGTGCACTTAGAAACGTCTTCTCTAAACAAGAAAAATGGTATTTTAAATTGCACTGGAGGGTAACCAATCTCGACAGAAGAGAGCAAGACCAAGTGAATTTGCAAAACTCATCAACTAGAGAACCAGGGGGCTGACATTGTGGGACGATCTGCTCCAGTGCCAACCTAAGTCAACAAATTAGTTTTTAAAAATGTAATGATACTGCATAGTTCTGGGTTTTATCATAATGCTAATGACAATATACAGTAGTAACTGTAGTTTAAGACCCCAAAGAGCAGAGGCAGCTCTGCTTCATGTTTTATTCTAGGCAGCCTATGTCTTCCACAAAAATACTTGCAAACACAAAGTACCTTTTCATATAAAACTTGAAAATGTCGCATGTTTTATGATTGTACTTATAAACATTAAAATAAACATAGGGTAGAAGCAATTTGTTTCAAATATTTATAATGTTCTAATCACAGTTCTCCTCACCAGAGAGCTATGATGACTATTCTACAAGGGCACCACTCTGCAGATATTTACAGTGTTGTTGGGGAGACACAGCCAAGTGTCACCTGGATAACCTGCCTAACCAGCGTGGAGTACAAATATGATCCCATGTACAATAATCCACTTGCCCGTGCTTGAATCGTTTAAGCTCTTTCTCCAGCAGATGTGGGGGGAGAGGTGCTTACTCAGTTTAAGAAGGACCATTTGAAGCTGACAAGACAAAACTAAAAAGTCTGATCAGAGCATTGAGAGCCTGTTTATAATTTTCACTACTTCTGTTGCTACCACCTGGTGTCACTGTTGAAAATGGATCCTCGCCTTTGGCTATTAAGTCATTCTTGCTGGGTCAGATCCTAGCACAGGCTACCCTATACCTCATGCTTAGGCTTCTAAAGTTTTATCTCTGTCAGCTTGCACTCATAAGCCCACCACACCAAGGTGCCAAATCAGAGAAGTTACTAGCCCAAAAAGTTATGTCGGAAGCAATCAACCCCCATAAACAGGGACAGTGGTGGGGAATCTGGGTCACGAATCAGATCCACCTTCCTTCACAGTGAGGTCCCTTTCAGGTCCTTCATGAACTTTAGTGGCAGGAGACACATCAGAACCTTCTCCATCTCTCAGAAAAGTTACACCATTAAACTTCAGAAGGAATGAGGATGGCACCTCAATATGTCTGCTCAGGATAGTCTCTAGTCTCTCTTGCAAACATACCTAAATCTTCCCCATGAATTAGTTCTGCGTGTTGAGGGGTCCTAGAAGGGTGAGGGGTAGGTACTCTCCATGCTGTAGGTGCAACCTCACATTTCAGTTGTACAGCGAAGAGGGAATGTTTAAGTTACTCTCCCAGAGCTAAAAAAATCTGCTACCAGGTCATATTCTGTATCGACAAAGATAGATGGCCACTTCGGTCCTCTTAAAATGTAGTCTTCCCAGATATACTGCGTCTTAAATAATTTAGAAAGTAATCTGGGTTATGATAAATGTGTGCACAGATTCAATAGGAGCACAGAGTACAGGGCAATTAAGTTTGACTTAATAGATTAGGAGAGCTTTCCAGAGCCAGATATTTGATCTGAGACTAAAAATGTGGATTATGAAAACAAACAGAGCGAGAAAGGTGTTTATGGGTAAAACAGCCCAAGGGAAGAGAATGTTTAAATATTTGAAAGGAAAAGTGAGCCATTTACCTGGATGACAGAAACACGGGGTTCATGGGTGGCCAGGAATGAAGGAAAGTAGAAAAAAGAAAATGAGGTAAAGACCCATCTTTCGTTCAGCTTTGAGTGTCATGTTAATGAGCTTGATCTCTATTCTGAAGACAATGGGAAGGCGCCCAAGGGTTAAGAGCAGAAGGAATAAAGTGCTTGGATCTGTAATTTAGAAAAATATTTGATACTTAAAGCAGAGAATGGACAGGTGGGAGGCTGGAGGCAAGAACCTAAGCTATTCTCAAGGTCCAGGGGAGAGACGGCATAGCTGAGTAGAGGCATGTTTTCTCAACCAAAGGGAGAGAATTGATTGTAGTAATATTTCAGGACAGAGTTAGAAAACATTAGGAAATAGCTGTATATAGGGTGAAATGTAAAAGGAAAAGTCAGAAATGATTCTGAGGTTTGCAGTTAGGGAGACTGGATGAAAGCCATTCTATTAACTGCACTAGGAAACATTAGAAGTAGAGAGTTGTAGTAGAGCTGCAAATAATGGGTTTCTTTTGGACAAACTGAATTTGAAGTGCCTGCAAGGCATTCGTGTGGAAAAGCATTTTCTAAATTCACATTTAAAAAAAAAAAAAGGAAATTGTTTTATTTGTCTCTAGGCTCAAAATGGTAATAACTGTGCTGTAAGAACACCCAGACACATTCTAAAACCAAATTTCTCACCACATACAAATATTCTGCTACAAAAACATCTCTGGCACCAAAAGGACAGCATAGATAGGCTGAAAATATATATTATATAATAAATGAGACACTACAAATTGATGCAAAAGGGAAAAGTTATTTCATAAATGGCAGGGGTTCACAATTGGCTATTTGGAAAAAATATGTGGATTTAGAGCTTTACCACATACCACACACCAAATTAAATTAAAGAAAAATAAGAGAGAAGAAAATGAAGGTGAATATTTATGCAATTTCTAGATCTCAGGATAGGAAATCACTTGTGTACATAAAAATAATGGGGGAAAAATCACAGTGCTTCTGATTAATGAATTTGACTATGTGAGCATTTTATATCTTTCTCCTTCCATGAGAAACAGTAGCTAAATTAAAAAGACTTTGAATATATTGATATGTATAAGTAACAAACATGACCAAAAAAATGAGTATTATTTACATAAAAATATCTAATATGATTCCTTAAGAAAATCAATAAGGAAAAAAACAAAATGAAAAAAGCTAGAAATAGACAATATCTTTACTTCAAACAGAGAAATTTCACACATTTTTAAAAAACTGTATGAGAAAACCTAATGCTAGTAAATTTTCAATAAACAGACACTATCAAATATAATTGGTAGGAACGTAAATTTTTAATTTTTTAAAAAAGCAAATTGGAAGAGATCCAAGATGGTGGAGTAGACAAACACTGTACCTGCAGCCTTCCATAAACACATTAATATTACAACTAAATTATAGAATAGTCAACCTGGAGAACCATCTGAAGTCTAGCCAAACAGAAGTCCTATAACTAAAAATGTAAGGAAAAAGCCACATCGAGATGGGTAGGAGGGGTAGAGATGTGGAATGGGCCCCAAACCTCTGTGTGGCAGTGGAGAATCAGGAGGGATATCTCAGCTGTGTAGGTTCCCCCCAGAGGAGCGAGGGACCCCAGACCCCCACACCAGGCTCCCCAGCCCAGAGCACTGGTGTTGAGAAGAGGAGCCCTCACAACATCTGCTGTGAAAAACAGTGGGGATTCCGACCATTTGAGTGGGCTGGAAGACTGCAGGAAACCCAAACATCCTCTTAAACAGCCCTCACACAGACTCATTCGCTCACAGGCACTCACCTTGGGCTCCAGTGGAGGGACAGTGACTCTGGGGCCTCAGAGACATACTAGGGGGCAGGCCGAGGTGTGCGGCTTCAGAAGGCGAACTGGAGGGTGGTCAGCATTTTCTCTGTGAGGAGTCCTTCTCTTCTCCTGTGCAGCCGGCAGCCAGACGCCATCTTTCCTGTGTTGAACCCACCTCCATTCAGGCCAATCTGAATCCAATTGGCCTGATTTGCCCTGTTGACTCAGCTGGGACCCACCTCACCCAACTCATGTAGCACCAGAGGCACTTTCTCCTCAAGCAGCCAGCCCCACCCACATTGCACTCTTTCTTGGAAAACTATTGGAGTCCTGCAGGCCCCAGGCAGGTGAGAACTGGCCTCGATGTGCTCTGACACTTTTGCTGAGTCGCTCCAAGCTCAGCACTAGCACCAAACCAGAATTTACATTAACCTGGTGACCACAATTCTTCCCATTCTAGTGACTCCCTGAGACCCTGGTTCACCCAACTTGCATACTGCACAAGGCTTCATCAAATGTCTATTACACTGTTTTGTACACCTGAAACTAATAAAAAATAAATTTAAAAAAAATCTTAAAGTTCAACTCCTACTCTGCAGTTTAGGATCAACTGAATTGTATTCATTCCTTAATAAATCACAAAAGCTGCAATTCCTCTTTGTATCTTTCAGAAGCAGTGTAGGAATATATGAAGCCCTCACAGAAATTAATAAATATTGTCTTCTGAGAGCTCATATTCCATTTGGCTGGCAAATCAAGATTAGTTCAATAATCTAAACATCAATTGAGGCTAAATTAATGAGCTCTGTGTATGAGGTTTCTTTCATGTAAAGGGAATTGAATCCAAATCTTTAATGTTATAAAAGTGCTTGCTATTGGGACTTCATAAAACCACGGTGGTGCTATGAATACGAATGCTAATATTGTTTTATACAAAGGGGTATTAAACACGGTAATAAACTATTACAAATTTTTGCTTACCAATATCGTTCTCATCTCCAGATAAAATTGTAAAAATAACCCTTACCATGATAAATATAATATTTAAGATTTAAAATTTGTGGCTTTTTTGTTGTTATTTCTGCCATTTTTGTTTTTTTATTCTTGTTTATACTTTCTACCATTGAAAAATGATAATATTTACCTGAATAAACTGTGTCTTTATCATGGTCTAATCATTGGGATGTATTCTAGGTAACATTACCATAACGAACATAAAAACTTCTAGACATTAATATCTATACAGATACATAGAAAAATAAAGCTAATGTCTGGTACTGGCACATTACATCCTGGGGCTGCTTTGGTCTTGATCTCAGTAAGACTCTCTGTAGAATATTAAAAATAATTTCCTAGAGATTTATTAATTTCACATGAGATAAAAATACATTGCAGGGCCCAGCCCGGTGGCTCAAGCAGTTAGAGCTCCATGCTCCTGGCTCTGAAGGCTGCCGGTTCAATTCCCACATGGGCCAATGGGCTCTCAACCACAAGGCTGCCAGTTCAACAACTCGAGTCCCTCAAGGGATGGAGGGCTCAGCACCCTGCAACTAAGATTGAACACAGCACCTTTAGCTGAGCTGCCTCCCGGATGGCTCAGTTGGTTGGAGTGTGTCCTCTCAACCACAAGGTTGCCGGTTCGACTCCCACAAGGGATGGTGGGCTGCGCCCCCTGCATCTAACAATGGGGCTTGGAGCTGAGCTGCCCTCTCCACCCCTGGGATGGAAGGGACAACAGCTTGGGGCTGAACAGCACCCTCCACGGCTAGGATTGAAAGGACAACTTGACTTGGAGGAAAGTCCTGGAAGTACACTGTTCCCCAGTGGAGTCCTGTTCCCCTTCCCCAATAAAATCTTTAAAAAAAAAAAAAAAAAAAAATTCATTGCATGTCCTTTCATTTTCATAACTTCTTTGTAAAAGGGAATAGGAAAAAGACTGCTTTGAGTTAAGGGCATTTTGAAATTGATCCACTTGGTGTTCAATAGAGTCAATGATTCTATCAAATTTATATTTGTAAGTAATAATTTACTGAGAAATGATTTTTTAAGAAGCCAAAATGTGCACATTATTAATAGGCAATGCAGTGATTTGAGGTATTCATTTTTGAAACAATGTTGTAATTATATTTCTTTAAGAAATGCTATTTATGAAAATGTTTACAAAAAAAATGCCATAAGTTTGCCTTAGATGAAATTGTAAAACTAGTAAAATAAAATAGAATGAAAACCATAGATTATATTCCTGGGTGCCTGCAGCTCAGATAATCACTGAACAGCATGGTGCACTTCATAGCATGATCGAGGGCATTCTGTGTTTAAAGAAAGAAAATCAGTACGTACCAAAATTTTTCATAGTTTTCTGTTTTATTCTGAAATTATTCTATGCTGAAATCTTTGTTAAAAAATGAAACCATTCGTTGGACTTCTAAAGTCCTTATTGCATCCGTGGAATAAACTCCACTTGGTCATGTAGTTTAATTCTTTTTATATATGGCTTCATTCTGTATGCTAATATGTAAAGGATTTTTGCATATATAGTCATGAGGATATATATGCCAAAATATGGTATTTTTCTACTGTCTTTGTCTCTTTTTGGTATCAGGCTAATACTAGCTTCATAAAATGAATTGAGAAATATTCCCTATGTTCTTTTTTCTAGAAGAGATGGTATAGAATTGGTATTAATTCTTCTTTAAATGGTTAGAATTCTTCAGTGAAACCATTTGGGCTTGGAGATTTCTTTGGGGGGAGTTTTTCCATTACAAATTCAATTTAATTTGAACAGGGCTATTCAAATCATTTATTTCATACTGGGTGAGTTGTGGTAGTTTGTGTTTTTTGAGGAATTTGTTCATTTCATCTAAGTTTTCAAATTTCTGTATGTAGAACTGTTTGTAGTATTCCCCTATTATTATCATTTTTGTTGTCTGCATTGGTTTTAGTGATACATCGTTTTCTTCCTGATATTGGTTATTTGTGTCCTTTTTCCCTTTGACATTCTTCCTAGAGGGTTGTCCATTTATTATCCTTTCAAAGATTAAGCTCTTTATTTCATTGATTTTCTTTACTGTCTTTGTATTTTTGCTTTCATTGATTTCTACCCTTTATTATTACCTTCCTTCTGTTTGATTTAGGTTTGCTTTGCTCTTCTTTTGTGTAGGTTCTTGAGGTGGAAGCTTAGATTATTGATTTGAGACATTTCCTCTTTTTCAATGTATGCATTTAGTGCTACATTTCCCTCTAAGTGCTTTAGCTGTGTCACACAAATTTTGACATATTCCTTTTTTATTTTCATTCAATTCAGTGCATTTTTTTCGTTTCCTTTGAGACTCCCTCTATGATTATTTAGAATGTGTTGTTTATCTATAGTGTGTGGTTCAGTCTCCAAGTGCTGGAGATTTTCCTGTGCAAATTTCTTCCCTCTTCTTAAATGAAAGCAGTTGTATTGGATTCAGGGCCCATTCTCATCTATTATAAACTTAACTTAATTAGATCTGCAAAGACTCTATTTCCAAATACATAAGCTTACATTCACAGCTTCCAAAGATAAGGACCTGAATATCTTTGGGGGTCATTTTTCAACCTACTACATGGGCTTTGTTTTAACTCTAGAACAAAGTAGTGGGAAAAGAATCATCCTTTTTTTTTTTTTTTTAATGAATCCAAAGAAAACATGTAGCACATTTTACTCACAATTGTATACAGGATTAGGATGGGTGGAATTGGAGATTAGAGGAAGTAATTGATAACTGGCAAAGAACTGATTTTAACCATAAAATGTTTTTATTCAGTAAATTTGATGATAAATACAGAAAATTCCAGATCACACACAATTATAACTAGTTTGCTTTTAGTTATAATTTTGTAATGATATATGTGTCTGACTAATTGTTATTTTAAAATGTGTCTTTCTCAGGAGAGATTAACCTTGAGAGCAGGGATCTTGTCCTGCATTGTTGAATCCTAAGTATTTTTAGTTTAGTACCTAATATAGATACTCAATAAATATGTGCTCAATAGATTGAATAAATAAAAGTATACAATATGATGATAGTATTTGCATGAATTCCTTGTACAAAACCAATGTTGAAATCCTCAGCCAGGAAGGAAAATGGCAGTGCTTCCCTCATGGGCCTGGTCTTCTGCTCTAATTATCTAGGTGCCCATTTCTGTGGTGGACACTTCTAAGGTGGTCTAGCCCTTTCTAACACAAATGCTGATGTGACATGCACAGAGTACTCCAAATCTTTTTGTATGAAGTTCCCCAAAAATGCAGTCATAAAAATTAGAAAATTTCTTCTTCAATTACAGAGTTCTTTTCTTATTTTTCATTTTTTTTTACATTTTTCATTTTAAAAATTTTGAAAACACAAAAATATAATGAGATAGCAAACATTCATATTCCAGCTATTCAGAATTGTCTTTAGTCTTTTTAAAAAGGAAATCAATCTAGATATAACTAAAGTCCACTTTATTTCTCCAGTTCCATTTTACTCTCCTACCCCCAACTCTATCTCATCACGATCACAACTTTGGGTTGTATACTTTCAGTTCTCACTAAAAAAAATTGTCTACATTTAGATCTTCTATCCATCTTCATTCCTTCTTATACAGTTTGAGTAGAGAAATATTTTAATTTTTAAATATAAGTCAATTGTCCTTAGAGTGTTTATTCATGCTTTACTCACTGATTTGTAATGTGACATTTTTTAAATAAATGTTTCCTCTTATATTGGCCTCTCCTGAATACTCTATACAATTCCACTTTTTTTTTTGTTTATGTCTGGCCAATAGTATACCAGTTTAATTACTACAGTTTTATGAGCATTGATACCTAGTTCACCTGCCTGAAATTAATATAAAATAATATTGACTGTCAATTGTAATTGAAAAATAAAAACAAATTTAAATCCAGTTTAATTTGCTTTTTCAATGTTATTGGTTAAAATGATAAGCTCATATTAAAAATGTAAAAGTAAAAGTGTAAAATCTAAAGTGATAAATAGGTAAATGCCATTTTAAGAGTTGTGTTGATCTAGAATATTAAATAATTCTGTAGCTGCCTGGCCATCTAATGAGAACTAAAGAATAAGAAAATGATTTTTGAAAAGGACAAAACATTCCTGAATTCTGCAGGTACACACTAATTGGAAAGGGCACATCTCGTACTGTTAATAAATAGGCCAGTGCAGATCTTTAAGGGTGTTACCCAGACAGGCGCCATGAACCACACCACGAATGGGGGGAAATAATCTCTTTATGAGGCAAAAGTTAATTATTGTTAATTCTGCCTTGAGTGATAGCTTAACTCCATATTCCCATCTTTTCAAGTTGATGTCTCCAAAATAAACATACATAGTTTATTATTGTCTGCTTGATAATTTTGCTCTCACAGGCTTATGTGATTGATCCGTGTTATATTTACACAGTTCTATTCATTTGTAAATGTTAAAAAAAATTATCTTCTAATCACTAAACTCCAGGGTCCTTCGTTATGCTCTTTCGAACTCAGCCCTCATGGTTCTGAGGATGGCAGACTCTTAGTCATCATCACAAACCATTAAAGCTCATCATCTCCTACTGGGACCACATCTGAGGATCGAGATCAAGCGCCCAGTAAGGCTCTGCAAAAGTTAATTAAAAATCACCTCAAATCTTCACCTCCACAATAAACAATTGCTAGCAAGTCACACCATTTCACTTCCTTCTCATTCCTTGCAGCCTCTCATTTTTCAGATATTTGTATTAATGTACCCACCTAAGAATGGAATTGTTCTCTAAAATGCTCATGTTATACAAAAGGTAAAGTGAAAGTCTTCTGAATGGGCTGCTTTGTAACATAGCTTTAATGATTATTCTTATTATTTGTATGATTAATCAAGTTTGATAAACAACTGGTGTGGGGACAAGGAGTCCTGGCCTCCAGGCAGTGTGGCGAGGTGACCAAGGGCAGCAGTTCTGAGTTCTGAAGTCACATAGCCCTGAGTTTCACTTCTAGCTCTGTGAAGCTGACCGAGTACTGAAGTCTTCTAAGTCTATTTACAAGTCCACCTGTCTTAGAACTTCACTGTAGGGATTATCAATAACATTCACGAAACCTGCTCAAGAAACAATATTAGCTATTATTTCATCATCAACATCTTCACAGCACTGTCTTAAGGCATGACTGTATTATTTCTCTGTGTATGAAGGCACTGACTCCTCAATGTTTAATATATTCTGTAAAATAAAACAAGAAGGTGGATAGCATTTCATAGCAAGATTTGTATATAAATGGTTGAATTAATAATAATAGCAATAACTTCTGTGACTCAACATATTTGGCATTGTTCTAAATGCTTTACATATATTAACTCATTTAATCCTCACAAAAACACAGAAGGTAGAGTCTATTGCTATCCCACTTTACAGATGAGGAAACTGAGGCAAGAGAGGTTAAGTACAGTGCCCAAAGTTACAAAGCCAGGAAGTGGTAGAATCAGAATTGAAATACAGACAATCTGCTTCAGAATCTGTGCTTAACCACTACACTACACGGCTTCTCAAAGTGAAAAACAAATTTTGAAGTTTAAGGGAGAAGTTGGAGCTGTTTAGAAAAATACACTTAAATGGAATTTCCTATTCTCCAATGGATAAAAACAATGAAACATCTTATCCTTATTTCTGCTACCTGCTCTATAAGTATCTTCTATATACATTAAATGCACCCAACTGATTCAGTGGAGAAGTGGGATGGCTGTTCCCTCTAAAATGATAGGAGCTAGTGAGAAATGCACACAGTGGGAAAATTCATTGAGTTCCCTAGCTTCTTATTTTCTCAGTACAAGGGCATTCCAGGATAACAGAACAAACCATTGCCCTCTAGCAGCAACAGTATGTCTGCTATGTCTGAGTCAGATGCTCATACAGTTGAATGTACTGTGAGGAAATAAGACAATGAAGCCCAAGAGGAACAGGCTGCATTTCTCCGAGTTGCACTCTATACGCCTGAGCAACCTGCCTGCATGGCTATGTCTCAATAGGAGGAAGCGGGTCCCTTGACCTTCCTGGATAGATTTTATTGGGTATTCGTCAGGGCTTTCAAAACTTCTCAGTGTTCTAAACAAGAGAGGCCTAAACAAGAGATGCTACACAAAACGAGTCAGTCTTTTGGATGGAAAGCTGCAAGACAGATCAATTTTACCCTGAACACATTCAGTCTCTGGCTTTTGAATGGCTGCCAAATTCTTCAGGTTTTTTCAAGGTGATCAAGCCAAATAATTTGCTCACTGTTTCAACACTCTCAATTTTCAACACTCCCAAAACATACTGTGTTGTGATAAGAAACAACAACAAAAAAAAATACACACCTCCCTATTTACTTCCCAATGCCAGAAAACAATCTAAAATGAAATTGAGAGTAAGATTTGTTTTTCCTCTTATCATATAGGATAAACTATTCGTTGGACCAGATTTTTGGCAGAATGGCAATTTCAATAAATGTGCTACTCCTCTCATTACCTCTCAGTGAAAACGGCACCTTGTTTCTCACACACCACATTCCCTAAACATCCTCTCTGATACGTTATGGGAACAGACACTGGAAAGGACATACCTATGTTCGACTCTATGAATTTTCCCACTATCTAATCAATAGAGAAAAACTAGGAGCAACAAGATCTCTTGTAGGTCAGAGTAAAATGTTTCCTTTCACTATGACTTTTCATGTATGCCGACATTAAGAAATTTTCTACAATAAGAAAAATTTCCCTAGCTTTACATCCAGCTTATCTGCAAAGAACTGCTAAAAGTGAAAGCACCTTGAGCTTTTACTAGATGTATAATAATATTAAAGAATTACTACTAATTTTGGGGTGTAATACTAGTGTTTTTGTTAAGGTTAGTGACCAATCTCATGCAGGAACTAAGCTTCCCACATAACAGGAGTATGTAAGATCTATAGGACAAATTGCTTCAACGTCTTTTGGAACAAAGGTATTAGGTAAATTATTCAGCAGAAAAAGCTTTCTTAAGTGTCGCAAGGTTAAAAGGAAACATCCTCTTACTGTCCACATTATATAATCCCTTTCAGCAATCCCCAAAACTCTCAATGAATTACATTTCAGGTGGTCTTTACAGTAGTGTTCTGGAAATTGAAGAGTTGGGGGAGTAATGGGGATTGGGATCTTCCCCCCACCCTGCACTCCCTCAACATTTTGCTAAGGCTAGTGTGGACACGTCTGGACCAGAGAGATGTAAGGGTAGGTACCCATGGCAGAGCTGAGAGCAGGCAAGTGGACAAGTAAGGAGTAGATCGGGGCGGGGCCAGGGGGGACAGGAAAAAGAAAAAGAAACAACAAAACTTTTTTTCCAAATATACAGAGTAGAATAACACCATATGACCTAATTAAAAATGTGAAATTAGTCTCCCCACCAGATACTTGTACTAATTACAAAAGGATAAATAGTAACCTTACAGCAGAGAAACCTGGCAATCACCATCTTAACTGATCATAGTTAACATCAACAGTAACAGGATCTCCACATCACGTGTCTGCTGATAGGATGCAGTGAGAAGAAGACAACATCACATCTGTAATATTCCTGCCAAAATCACAAGGAGGCATCAGACAAAGCTAGACTAAAGGATAGTCTACCAAACAACTGGCCTGTACTCTTCAGAAATGTCCATGTCGTGAAACACAAAGAAAGAAGAACTGGTCCAGGTTAAAGGAGACTAAAGGGATGTGACAACTGACTCAACCCATGATCTGGAGAATATTATTGGGATAAATGATAAAATCTGAATAAGGTCTGCATACTAGATACTAGTTTCATTTTAATATTAAATTCCTGGTTTTTAGCACTATAAAGAAAATACTAACTGAAGTATTTAGGAGTAGGGGTCATCATGTCAGCAACTTACTCTCAAACGATTTAGGAAAAAAACATCAGAGAGAAAAAAGAGAAGGATAAAGCATATAAAGTGTTCTTTATTGTATTCTAACTTTTTTTAAGTCTAAAATATGTCAAAATTTTTAAAATTTGCCATGTAAAACTTAAGAAGAATGTGATGTTACCATGACCAAAGAGGAAAGGAAAAACAATAGCTTGACCGCTTCACAAGGAGTCGCCTTGAGGGGATGGTTCACTTTCTAGACTTGCTGCCCTGTCGTGCTGTTCATTCTTCTCCCCTCCCATCCCACCCACCCAAATGCTTAAACCTTTAGCCAACTTCCATTTCTACTTAAGAATATCTTCATCCCTTTGAAACGAGTGCAATATATTGGACTCAGGAAACCTATTTTCCAAAGATTAAATAGCTCAGTCTAGAGTGAAACGTGCAGAGGGAGGCTTGTAGAATGGATGAACAGTGAAGGACCTGACTGCTATGACATCCTTCCATTGGGATGAGGCACCAACATGGCTCCTCAGTCTTCCTGCTCAATTAAAAACTAATAATTGTATCAGACTGGCACACCTCTCTCTCTTTTTCTAACACACACACATACACCTACATGCACACACACACATATGAAGACCAAAGATGATATTCAGAGATAATACAGAATAGATTCCTACTAACGAATAGATAGGTCATTAAAAATTAATAATATTCACACAGTCCCCCTTTGGGTAACAAGAGAACACTGTTCATTATTAATGTGTATTCTAACTACTACTCTCATATTCATCCTTCAGTTTCAAAACACAGGGAGGCGACTGTTGGTGAGTAAGAAAATTCCATCTTTTCAAACAACAGACATATCTGCCCTTGCTTTCCCAATTCTGGTCCCCAAAAGACTCAGAGGAAGCTCTGAAATTACAGCTTTTCTATACCCTAGTCTAGATACATATTTTAGGATTGTGTGTTCTCATAGGTAGGAGAGCATATCATCATCTACCTGGGGAGCTGGAGAGGGACAGGTAACATGGGTGAAGATTTGGTACCATCACACTCCACCTTATTATTGAGATCTTTGCTCAATGTTTCTTCTTCCTAGAATCCATTCCTAACCTCAACATCTACTCCCTATACTCCCTTCATGACACCTCTCCATTTTCCCCATTGTTTCCATTCCAATTGCCACCAACTTCATTCAGGGCCCCTTGACTATAAGCTAAGACCTTAAAACTAAAATGAATCAATTAGGAAAACCCTTGGAAGATAAGCAAAATTCAATCCATGTCAAAGAAGAACTATACACATTAGTGCTAACAGATAGGAAAAAGATGAAAAAAAATTAAGATAGAATAACACAGTAATAGATTAGTCGAAATCAATCAAACGAGCTAAATGTGGACTTGTAGAGAGAAGTTTTAAATAATGGATGACTTGAATTTAGAGAACTGAGGTCCTTTGACAGTCAAAAATGATGAAAGAAAAATTTCAAGGTATCTGTAGTTCTAGAGCTCAGATATCGCAGATGTCCATTGAGAGTGTAACGTCCAAAAGTGCTTGGTATGCTAACCCTATAATTGCTTGGATGAGAAAATTATTTCCAAGAGAACTAGTAGTGTTAAACCTGGAGAATTAAGTATGTATGTAAATAAAGATATAGTGCTAATACTTTTTAGTATGGTTTAGAAATAATCAATGTATTTAAGAGAATATGACCTATTACAAACATATTTCACCCTTGTGATTTCAAACTAAATTGACAGAACTGGAAAATTGATTTATATCAAAGATTTTATGTTGAAATCTATCAGTATTAGTAAATTTAAGAAAACCCACAACTTATTTATATAAGTTAAATTTATCCTATTATAATGGTTAAGTGGTTGGAAGGCTCTTTCAGGTTTACTAAGTCTTTAAAATTTTTACCATCTTCATAAGCATAGTTTAAAATGTTCAAGAGAATTTCAGTTTTTTTAACAGAACCAAACATTGTAATCAACCAGCTCCTTAAAAGAAATTCTTCAAATTTGTTATGATTAAGTTGAATTTCAAAGCTTAAGGAAGAATGATGCTTTTAATATATAAATTTAATAAATTGAATATTAATGTTTAAAAATAAAGTTTGCTTCGGCTAATCTTTTCAGGATCCAAAAAACATCCTCAAAAATAGAAAACTCCTATTGATAAGATGGCCACAGTAGTTTCCTAACATGGTACGGCTGTTTCCCCTATGTCATTGCCGTCTGTGCACAGCTGAAAGACTGATATTCTCAAAATGCTATTATATAACATCTCTATTCAGAAATCTCTAATTCTTTGATTTTTTTGCCTTTTCTGATTTAAGCAGAGAACAACTGAAATAGGAGATTTTTCCACGTTTTCACTTTATCCGTTGTTTCATGAGTCTCTTACTTACCCCTAAGATTTTATTTGTTTTTAATCAAGAAGTCATCTTACTAACTAACTTACTGCCTCATTAAATTAATTTCCCCTATTTTCTACTGTACTCAATTAAATATTATATTCAATAAGCATTTAATAAGTTTTTGTTAAGCCACAACTATTTAAAACCAGTTTCATCAAGCCTAGTTCTAAAATGAAGCAAACACTTTTCATTTTTTCTTATAATTAAAACCACAATTTGAACAAAATGTAGTTTCATTACTATATCCATGGAGAACTTCAGGATTTTCATAATGCAACATTGAGAATGATTTCTGAGATGTATGGGAAAGTGGCAGAGAATACTGGCCCCCTGCCTACCGTCAAATCCATTCTTTCCTTCTCGTGGGTATCAGAATCCCAAATTTTACCTAAGGTACATTGCCAACTGAATATAAAACTAAATTTACCAACCTCCCTTTCAGCTAGGTATGGCCATGTGACTAACTCCTAGCCAACAAGATATGAGCATAACTTTTAAGTGAGACATCAGGAACGGATGCTGGCTCAGCATGCTGGGCTCGCTTTTTATTCTTCTTCATTTTCCCATCTTCCAGTGTGGATGTGTGGCTGGTACATCAGAAGCCAGCTAAGACTATGAGGTGACCTTGAGGATGGAAGCCATACGTTAGCATGGTAGAGCAAAATGGAAGAACCAGGATCTCTGATGACAGTTTTGAGCCTATCTTCAGCCTTCTGTTATATGACAGAGAAAAGAACTGTCCACCTTGTTTAAACTAGATGGTTATGCACTATATGCAGTTGAACCTTATTCTAAATGACAAAAAGAGGCATATTTGTCTTAATATTTTAATAAACATTACTAATGAACATTCCTGCAACAAGTCTCTTGAAACCAATAAATAGAATTCTACGTTAAAATTAAACGTACCTATCCAACATTTATACCATTTGTCACAGAAATAATGGATTAAGTAAATTTGCATTATTAGACTACACAAAGAAAAGCATTGAGGAAAATGCCTCTAGTATCTATAATCATTTAATTTTATGTTACAGAGTAGAAAAAATGCTAGGTGCACTAAATAATAATAAAATAGTAGCTAAAATTTATATAATACATAGTGGTAAATTATCTCATGTACCTCTCATGACAGTCCTATCAAATAGGCATTATAATTGTTCTCCATTTTACAGATGAGGAAACTGAGGCACACAAAAGTTAAGTAACATGGCCAAAGTGATACCACTTGTAAGTGGTAGAAACTGAAGCTGAATATAGCTGTTAGGTTGCAAAGCCTAAATGTTAACTCACTAAACTAATTTAAGCAAATGCTCAAATATAACAAATTTAGCATCTTTCAAAGGAACAAATGTTACCTCCCCTCTCTGAATGTCAGAATTTCCAACTCAATAAGAAACTGGCCCAACATCTACAAAGTTCATATATAGCCATATTTATATCTATACTTATATCTGCAATTACAAAAATTAGATGGGTTTTTCCAGATAAACAGACTATTGCCCTTTATTCTCCATAGTCCCATAAGTATTACTAAAACTGTTTCATATTACATTTAAGCTTAATTTGTTTATATCTCCATTTCCTCTGTTATTTATTCATTTTTTTTTAATTTGTCTTAAATTTATTGGGGTGACATTGATTAGCAAGATTATTAGGTTTCAAGTGTACAATTCTACTATACATCATCTACATATTGCATTGTGTGTTCACTACCCAGAGTCAGTTCTCCTTCTGTCACCATATATTTGATCCCCTTTTTTCTCTTCTACCACCCACCTCCCCTTTACCCTCTGGTAACCACTAAACTGCTGTCTGTGTCTATGTGTTTTTATTTCTTTATTTGTTTGTCTGTCTTGTTCCTTTGTTGCTTTCAGTTTTATATCCCATATATGAGTAAAGTCATATGGCTCTTGATTTTTCTGACTTATTTTGCTTAGCATAATAATCTCAAGATCTATCCATGTTGTTGCAAATGGCACTATTTCATCCCTTTTTTATGGTAGAATAGTATTCCATTGTGTATATATACCACATCTTCTTTATCCCATCATCTATCAAAGGACACTTGGGTTGTTTCCATGTCTTGGGCACCATGAATAATGCTACAATGAACATCGGAGGCAAGCTACAGTCAGAATAGCATGGATTCAGGAGAAAAGATGTCCCATTTTTAACAAGCTGAGGTCAGTTTTTATGAGTTCAGACCAAATAAAACAAAGACAAGAAAAGACAGGCAGAGAAGAGGAGTTGACATTTGAAGTCTGATTCTGGCAAGCAGATCTCTACAAAACGTCCAAGCTTTTATTCTCATACTTGGCCCCAGTTCACTTTACTCTTACCTTTCATGTCTCCAGCTCCACAAACCTTGAATCTGTAGTCAGTTTCCTTCCTTTATATCTTTTCTTTATAGTGATTCCCCCTGGCTTCTTTTATTTGGGCCAAATACTAAAATGTAATCTTTGATTAAGTATTGGTTCTCTTTTTCCATTTTGTGGATTTCCTCAGAGTGCGAAGTTGGCAAGAATATATAGTGATAAATGATTCCTCTTTGCAGCAGATGTTGTTTCTGAGATTTCTGGGGATCAGAGGAAAAAAATAATTGTGATTTTTCCAATAAATCTGCTAAACACTGCAGTGAATTATGAACCTGAGCAGAGGATAATTATCCAAGAGGCCCAAACACAATTGGCAAATATTTCATATTTGAAAGCTATAGCTTAAATCAATTAATCTGGAAACCATCTTGTTGAAGATAGGCATTCTATCAAATCAAAAAGTCATGGAATTACAAAATTGTATTTGATAATAATACTCATTTATCTTATGTAGTGTCATACTCAATTTTTAACAAAAAATTCTGGGATTTTTCATCTCTTTCAATACTTTTTACCTCATTATTGTCACTTTTTCTCCCTAAAATAGCACCTAATGTGATATTGCAAGAAAAAAAAGAATTTTCTTGGGAGTTTCTTTTCATTTACAATATTGGCTTTCTGGTCAATGCCGAGGAAATTAATTATAATAAAATCTCTTGTCTACACTGGTTATCTTTTCCATATAACAAACATCACACTCTTTTCAAGATAACAGTTATAATATCCACTAGGAAAAAAATGTCAATGTACATTTCCAGTTATATTGCAAACGCCCATATAAGCAAATTTAAAGAGTTTTAGATATAAGTGTGAAAGCCCAGAAATACTTTGAAATACCATAAATATATACATATGTAGATTATTTTCCCTTTCATGTACAATATACAGTTGCAATTTTACATTTATTTACTTATATAATTATTTGATTAATGTCATAAGTGCTATATGGGTCCAGAACCTATTTTTTTAGCTGACTACTCAATCTCCAATACCCAGCTCAGTGTCTAGAGTATGATGGGTACTCAATAAACTGTGTTGAATGCATGAAGAAAAATCAATTTTAGTTCCACATAACAACGATACCAAGGGGCAAGAGGAAATTTTTGGAAGTGATGTATATATTTATCATGAATGTGGTCATGGCTTTATAGGTATATACATATGTCCAAAATTATCAAATTCTACATTTTAAGCATACAAAGTTTATTGTATGTAAATTATACTTCAGTTAACTAGCTTTTTAAAATGTAAAAATCCATAATAATACTACACTAGACGTATATCCATGACACCTCTAGGGACAACTTTTAAAACAACTTTGAGATATAATTCACATAACATACAATGCACCCATTTAATGTATACATATGCCCAATGAGAACCTTTGTTGCTATCAAATCAGCCACTTTGTTCCCCACCTCCAAACATATGTTTTTCTTTTTTTTCTTTTTTTATTTATTTTTTAAATGTATTGGGGTGACAATTGTTAGTAAAATTACATAGATTTCAGGTGTACAATTCTGTATTATATCATCTATAAATCCCATTGTGTGTTCACCACCAAACATATGTTTTTCTATCATTCCGTTTACCTTAAACATTCATCAAACAATTATTATTGAGTACTTTTTACATACATGGAACAATGGCTCATTTCTATAGCCTTAACCCCTACTTCAAGACCTACTTCAATCCTGTTGATCACCCTAATTCTTGGACTCTTCCATTCTCTCAATGGAAGTTTTTGTCCCCTTGGCGTTAAGTGTCAGCCATCTAGTTACATACTGGTTAACTTTCACATGTGCACTAAGTGTCTTTGTAACCTTGCACTCCGGCTCAGCACCTCACATATATTACACATTTAGTATATATTTTGTAGAGGATGACAAAATCTGGTCCATGAAGAAGCTGTCCTTGAATAACTCTCTTCTAAGTTCATCAGCAGTGGAGTCATAGGACCTGAAAGTTTTTAAATGATCTTGCTGACATCTGAATTGTCCTACGGATTCTGTGACAAGGTCATGTTGCTGGAACCAGAGTTCCCTGCCAGGGGCTGGCACATTGTGCTTCTTACAACAATGGAAGATGAGAAGATCTGAGAGGACTTTGAAATCAAATAGATACCGATTAGTACCATACTGAACTTCAATTAGGTTTCCGAACCAATAAAAATGTGTGTGATTTCTAGCAATCAGGAATGAGTGATTTTTCAGAAATGAGTTAATTGAAACACTCTTACCATTATTGATAAGGTAACAGAATAATCTGGGAAAGGATACACACTAAGCTATAGACTATATCATGCAATGTTCTTCTCTGTAACAAAGACCGCTGTCATTTCCTGTATGAATGATGTATGTTGTCAACTTTGCTGATGGGTTGTTAATGGGACACACACGTATAGGCACATATAAAATGAATTGCTCTATAGAAAATAGGTAATCTCTCTGGAACTCCCTCCAATTAATTGTTATTTGTAAATAAACAGCATTGAACTTCATTTGAGAGCTCATTAGGAATTACAAAGGTGATTGCTCATAAGTCAAATACTGTCATGATACTGTGCATTGATTGTAAATTAAAAACTGTCTTTCTATAAAATTACATCTAAAATGTAAATCATAAAAGCACTGTATTTCCCATGGTTTCTGTTCATTGACTTTTAAAGCTATTTTTTACTATTTATTATACTTAGCCTGTTAATTTTGTTTTAGACTTGTGTTCATCAAGCCAGAGGAAGCCTGCTTTATACTGGGAGGTCCGGGATCTGCAAGGAATACAAATGGCCAGTGATGACAGTCCTAAAAAAGCTGTGTGCTCATTTCTCACTTTTAGACCATATGTATAGATCGTGACCATCACTGAAACACATTTATCTGGAGTCCTGCTCTACCCTGTGATGTTTCCTGAACACTGGAAATACAGTTTTTGGTTCTAATCCCAGCCTCTGAATCAGAGCCAAGTAGAGTGGGTTTTTCATAAATATGCATTGAATGCCTGACTCAGTGTTAATGTAGGGCAAGACTCTGATTGGCAAATGCTACCTGCAGGAGGCAGAGGAAATACCACAAGTGGAGATAAGATGCTATTAGCAGAGTTTATTTTTCTTGAGGTTTGGGAATAATCACTTATCTCTCTAGTCAAACCTCTATAGATCGCTCCCTTCAAGATCTGAAAGCAGTTCACATAAAAGGTCTCCATATAAGGCCCTCTTCCATCTTGTGCTGGAGGAAGAGCACAAGATAAAGAAAGAAGCAAAGTGCATCATCTAATTTAATTTATTTCTTTCTTGTCATTTCAGCTGTTAACCAGAATCTATATAAAACTTTACATCCTAACTTAAAGACGAAATCAGTAATAAATTAAAAATACTGTATTTGTTTTGATAACTTGTATACAAAAGAAAAGGTAACGAGGTTACCATGTTCTCTAGGATATGAGGCAAATTAAAATTTTACATTGCAGATTTTATACTAGGACCCCTCCTCTCCTCTTTTCAGTTAAAACTACTGCACCAATTTCCTGCAGGTTTCACTAAAAGCAAAAACCCAAAACAAAAAAACTCCCTTTTTAAGCACCTGGCCCAGTTTTTTTGCAATTCCAGAGCTTTGTCAGGCTGCAGGGCACGCACTGGGCGGGATGCACCAGGCCCACTCATAGCCAGCCCCAGACGCACACAAGCACCAGCAGCAGGAGGAAAACAGGCGCCCAGGGACTGCGCCTCAGAGCCTGTTGCTTGTGGGCCAGGCTAGGAAGCAAATACGGCTCATACCCAGAGGGCTGGCGGTGCAGGGAGGCTAGAATTCCACCCCGGCGGCGAACTCGCGGTCCCTTTCCACTCTCGGGGCTGGGACTTAACCCTTGGCATTCCCGCCCCTTTAGCCCTTCGCCTTCCCACTCAGACCCAGCCCCACTTTCCACACCCCGGGTGACTCCATTGTTTTTAAAAGCCAGAGGGCAATGAGAGGGGTTATTCAAGGATGCAGGAGCCAGAGCAACCCTTCCTCTCTCGCCAAGACTTGGGAGAGTCAGAAAGACGTTCAGGAAGGACTGGATAAGCCGGAGTCGAGGAGCGGAGTGACAACCCTGTGAGGAGGAGACAGATAGATGACAATTCTCCCCTCGCAGGGATGGTACGGTCCGGGGGGGCGGGGCGGAGGAGGTGCTCTACGGTCTCTCCCTGCCCCTCTCCCGCCTGGCTCGCCCGGCTGCCGCGAGAGCGTATGAGCGCCCGCCCCGGCGACCCCTCCCCTGGCGCTAGCGCCCGAGCTCCGCCCCTCGCCCGGCCGCCCCCTCCGCGGCTGCAGGCAGAGCTCACCCAGCTCTGCGGACGCCGCCACCTTAGTCGCCTCTTCCTCCTGCTGCAGGCGTGTGGGGCCGCGCCCCGCGGCTGCGCTGCCCTGGGTGGGCGGCGGGGCCCGCACGACTGCTGAGCGCTCGCTCGGCGGAGCCAGATCTTCCGCCTGCGCGGCGCAGTGACAGGTGCAGAGTCTGGGCTGAAGATCCACCTGCGGCCGTCGCCACGATGCCCACCATGCGGAGGACCGTGTCGGAGATCCGCTCCCGCGCGGAGGGTGAGTGGCTGCCGCAGCGCGGGACTGTGCGCGGTGGGGGGCGTCAGGGTAGCCGGGGTCCTGTGTGTGTGTGTGTGTGTGTGTGTGTGTGTGTGTGTGTGTGTGTGTCGGGGAAGAGATGCCTGTTCCACCTCTTCCCCCAGGCAACTGGCTGTCGCCCCTGGCAGACCCTTCTTCGTGTGGTGCCTCCAGTACACTCGCAGACCCCTTTCAAGCTCCAGAGCCCCAAGGCTTGCTTTACACTGCTGCGTGATCGTTTGGTCCCGTCGCCGAGCGCTCGAGCCCAGCCCACTTCCCTTCCCACTAGCTCATAAACCTCCCTGTCTCCACTGGACTTCCCCACCCTAGTGAACAGATTCCCATCCCTCCGCCCCCGCCGCCCACCTTTTTGTACATTACGGCTCGGGGAAAAGCGAGTTTGCCTTTCCCAGGCTGCAGGATCCTTTGATCTACAGCCCCTTGCCTCCCAGACCGCGAGGAGCCTTAATTGGGGTCGGGTGCTCAGCGGGTCCTGTGCGTTAAGGTCTCTGCAATTCTGCCTCCTGCCGCGGAGTCTCGTTTTTCATTTTTTCCTTTTGCCTGAAGCCCGCACTTCAGGCTGAGATGACTTTTTAGCAAGGTGGAAGCTGTTTCTTTTGCTTCAACCCGGGGCCAGCTGTTGAGTGGCTACGCTTGTCAGCAATGAGCAACAGATGCCCAGGGCAAGTAAGCTTTTGGAGGGCCGAGACTCTTCCTAAGGAGCCCGCAGCATCCTGCCTCGCAGGTAGCAGTCACCCGGTAAATAACCTTTCATTTTGCTCATGGCAAAGCCGAGATCGTACATATCTCGAGTTTTCTTTTGTTTTTCTCTCCCGTAAACCCATACTTGAACCTTGCAAAGGATGGAATAACATATTTTTGAGAACTAGTCTATGTTGCGGTAACCACCGATTCCTTCCCTTCCTCACACTTCACCCTTTAATGTGAGGCAGTTGGTAAATGTTAGGAAATAGTAGGTAAATGTTAGGAAAATGTTAGGAAATAGGATTTCAGGGGTTTGAGACAGGACATTGTATAATTTTTCCTCCTCAGAGTCCCCATGTAAAAAATGGGGGCACTGGGTTCTAATATCTGTGATTTTTCTGATGCTGCTTGGGAAATATTAAATGAAACTGCTCCGGGGAGGAGGCCACCCCAGAGTTAAAACTGACCTGTGTCCTACATAGGAAATTAGTACATACTTATTGTTATTTGTAATATAAGGAAAAAATATACAGGATATTAGAGTTTCAGATGCATAGCTGTTATAAAAATGTACATAGTAAAAATGTATTCTTTTTTTATACTTCTGAGTGAAATGAGTGAATTTTTCCTAATCACTCTTTGAGTGAGGTATACAGGTAATGAAAATATTAGTAGTTGGGATTGTTCTTTCAAACAATAACAATCGATGAGTCCTATGTTGTGGGACATAGGAAAGAGAGAAAAGAGACCAGAAAACAATGCAAAACCTGTGGCATGTGAGAGTATTTTATTACTGTTGCAAAAGCTACAGTATTGGTTTTGATTGGCATGTGTATTTTTCAAAGCATTTTCACAAAGATTACCTCACGGAACATTACAACACTCCTGGAGGAGGGCGAAGGTGGGGCCACCTGATAGTTGAGGAAACTGTGGCACAAGTGGTTTCAGTACTTGGCCAAGGTCAAGTAGCTAGTGCAGTGATATATTTGGATTAAGAGCTTTGGGAAAACAAGGACTGTTTCTTATTTAATCTTTGTATTCCCTGTGCATCCAGCATATTTCGAGGGAATAGTGGCACTTGGTAAATGACACTTCCCTCCCATGTTGGTTGCTTTCTGTTTATTATGTGCTCAGCATTGTGCTCTGGTCTGTGGTGAGGATGACATAGATAATGACTGTGGGTTGGCACCGTGGCTCATTGCCTGCTCTGCCCACACTTGTCTTTCCTAAGGAGTATTCTCCTTGGACAGCTCCCACTGCCTAAAGGGGCTTGTTCTGAACTGCAGCACCTTTGGCCTTGGCTGATGGCACCAGGGTAGGCTCCTGACCCAAGGGCAGACAATCTGTGGGTGGCTCAGACACTTGTAACCTTGTGGGTTGGCTCCAAAAGATCCTCTGTTGGTGATCATCTCTCTCATGGGATGAGTTAAGCTGGGAGACTTAGAGTGAAAATTGAAAGTAGAAAGAGACACAGGTGAACGGGCTGCTAGAGGAGAGAATGGCTGGCTGTATTAGGTCATGCAAATGCTGCTGCTTTAAGGAAGCAGAAGCTACCAGTATGAGTGAACAGAAAGATAGGAGAGAGAGGGGATTAGATGGAGAGACTTGGGCAGAGAGAGACAGATGCTGAGAGGGTGGCCAGACCCTGAGCACCCCTCCCCTCTTTCCCTCCCTCCTTTCTTCCCTCCCTGAGTTTTCTAGTCCCAGTTCCCAAATAGAGTTAAAATAGGCCCCCCTTTTTTCCTCCTTGAAGTGACTTGAATGGGTTTCTGTTTCCTGATCCAGGTTGGCCAGATAGATGCATGACTATCCTGCGCGCAAGTTATTTACAACCAAACTGGGGAGAAAAGGCATGAAATAAGGACGACGTAGTCCATGAGGGGATATTACTTGAACATTGCGCTCGCTCTGGGTGACGTAGGACATAAGAGTATGAGGCCTGCCAAGAGAACACTTCATTGAGGAAGGACTTGCGATGAGTGCTCATACACGGAGCTTCTCAAACTTTAAGATATACCTGAGTCACCTGGGGGTCTGGTTAGATGCAGATTCTAGAGCAGAGATTCTGCTGTGGGGCTGGAGTTGCTGCGTTTCCTACAAGCTCATGGGTAATGCAGATGCTGGCCGGCAGGTCACCGTTTGA